>NW_020884884.1:9893970-10060842 GCF_003945725.1 Corapipo altera | reverse complement strand
GCCGCCGTGCGGGAGCGGCCGCTCGCCCCGGCCCCGCTGCCCGCACACGCATGCACAGAACACCCCGCGCTTCCCCGCCCCGAGAGGTACTCGGGAGCCGCGGGCACCCCCTGCCCCGCGCGGGCGGCGGGGGCGCGTTCGTTCTGCGCTGACATCCCCCCCAAACCATCGCCCTGACTGTTCAAAGGAAACTCCGGCCCCATCCTGTGGCATTAACCCCTAACTGAGCCGATAGGTATGGAAATAATCAACGGGATGTGAAAGGATTTTGTTCTGCGCTGTCTTCGGGTCTGAAATTCAGTAGTGGGGATGGGTTTAAGAACACCAAAGTGTGTGGTTTAAATAGTCCTGAGTGCACATTTGCTAAAGGACCAGGGGACAAGATCTAGAAAGAATAGGTACTGCAAGAAAAAATGAGTGAAATCATGCTCCCACTAGTGTCAGTGGCAAAAGTCTCACTGTTCAGTGGCACTAGGTTGTCACCCTAGCAAGCTGTTTCAAACTTCACATTTTCAAATTATATGAAATACGTTTACAGTCAGGCAGAAAGTAATTGCCTTTTCTAGTCTGTATTTTTTGCAGATTTATACCATAAGCCCTATCCAGTTACAACAAAAACCACACGGAACAGTGGAGACCTCTGTGTTGTAGAGTTTGTGTTTCTGTTTGATCTGACATGCTTCATGGAGAAAATAAATGCAAATCCCACATTGCACAAAGCTTATCTGAATATTCAGTAAAACATATTTTCAAATCAGGACAAAATAGACAAATTATTACTTTGCAAGTTTTTCGGCTTAGTGAATCAAGTTTTCGTGCCTTCAGACCACAGAGGGGGCAGGCAGGACATCCAAGACTCTGCTGCAATCTTCACAATTCATCCAGAGAGCATCAAACTCACGAGCAGACTGAGGCTGCCCCAGGAGGTATTTTCTCAGCCTTCGGAAAACACCAGCTATAAAAGAAAGCTGGATTTACCAAGACGTCAACCAGCAGCCAGCACAGGACAAAGTGCCCAGGTCTCCCAAACAACGTTTCCTAATAAGCAGGTATGTCCTGCATGAGCAGCTATTTCAGGATGGGTTTTGGCACCAGGCCCAGGAAAACTGCTTTACAGTGATCTACCTAGAGGTTCCCAGGTACCCACGAGAGGCTTGAAATCATGCAGATACTCAGTGGCCCAGGTAACATCCACATCGTTTTTGCTGTACTTGCTAATGTATACATTTGGGAGCACCCAACACTTGCATTCCTGGACAAAAGCACCCCAGGCTGCCGTCTGCGCAATCGATGGGAAGTACACTTCCTCCACTCTGCCGCTTGCTTAATTGCTAGTGTTGCTTCTCAAATCCTGTAATCATCATTTTGAACTTGCACAATCTCAGCCAAATGATTCTCATCCAGTCCTCCATCTCGCTCAGACAATGGACGCCCAATTAGTCTGCACTAAATATTTAGAGAAAATGAAGATACAGAACTGGCAAACTGAAATGCTCACCTCGGCTCTCTCCACACCAGCCTGGCTGGTTGCACAGCCAGGGAGTCACATAGCAGCAGGAGTGGGACCTTGTAAAACCTAACAGGAGTCCCACAGCAATATGACTCTGTGGAATCACCCATGGGGGCGTAGGACTGTTGGTTTCATCCACAGAACATGTACTATGTTTTTCACCCTTTGCAGATGTCATTTTCCAGCCAGCACCCACAGGAGAGCGATAAGGAGGGTGCAACTATGCGGAGAATATACACACCAAAAGTTCCTGGAAATTGATTCATTCTCTTAAACTTTTCTGTCTTTCAGCAGCTTAGAGCCTCTCTTTGGTGTCAATTGACATGGCTCAGCTATATCAGCACAATGGATACCTTACCAGGAATCACATCCTTCTTTCAAATAGATTAACAATCTGTTCTGTGTAATATGCGTACATTTTTCAGTAATACAAATATAAAAAGTGTTAAAATAATTACCTACCTGTAACAAATATTTTAAGTAACTTTATTAAAGACACTGAATCTAGCCATTTTTTCCCTAACTTCTTTCATAAGCTAGTAAAAATAAACGAGTACAAGCTGTTAAAAGGAAACTCATCATCTGGCATATTTAAAATACATTTTTTTCCCTCATTCTTTGCTATAAAGTTGTTAGGAAATGAAAAACAGTACCATCTAGTTTTTCGCAAAAGGGACAGTTTCTGAATAGTTCTAGGTTATGCACTGAACAGTTACTTTAGCATCACATACGAGTACTAAACAATCAATTTTTTCATTTTAGGTATTAAAATTTTGCTTTTTAGGATTTCTGTAAGATTTCTATATATATATGAGGCTGAAAATTAATAGGGAGGAAGAAATGTAACTAGATTACCCTTAGAAATAAGGCCTATTCCAAATAATTCAGGTCAGTAATGGAGGAAAGTGTGTAGCAGAGAAGGTCTAATAAATGATGGGAAGCCTATGATGACACAAGTGAAAACTCCATAGATGACTGTGCAGCTAAACATTTTTTGGAAGCAATTCCTGGGGTATACAGACTTCACAAGTAAAACACGGAGTGGGACCATGAGGTGGAATCACAAAGTCCTTCATCTGAGTTACCAACAGCAGAGAAAATAGAAGAGAAAGAGATGGAGCTAGGCCTCAGTATAAGCAGCAAAAGACCTGTTTGGTCTGTGGAACTAGGGAATAAATGGTATTAATTGTGTAATCAACACATTTTGAAAAGATAGATCTGATCATATCCATTATTAACGTCTTCGAATTTAACCCTGACATTTACATAATCTAGTTATTTTCATCAACTTGCTGCCACTCTGTGTTGTGAGTACACTCCAGCAGTTCTCCATCCACATCCTCCTGTTCACCCTGTCAGATAAGCCATGGTGCCTCACTTTGTCACTGGGTTGCTGTGCATCACTAGAGCGTGGTCATGCATCTCACTACAAAAGTGGACATCTTCCCGTATTGGATGAAATGACTTCATGGAAGTAGCCAATATTGAGGAAACACCCTTAAAAATGCCAAGTCACAGTCAAAGCTGAAAGCGATGTATGAAAACCACTCAAATTAGCCCCACAAACTCCATCAGAGGATTAATTTTTTAGGCATCCCTCTCTGTGAAAGACTGGAGCCGTGGTTTATGGTTCTCTAAAAGAACTTTTAGACTTACAAGGAATGTTAAGTCTTTAGGAAAGTCAATGAAAAGGGCGATGTCATCTGAATGCCCTGTTTGCATCATATTGTCTTTCAGACCAATCAATCTCTCGAGCAGAGCTGTCCCTAAGCAGCAGAAGGTTACACCCGAGTGGACATAGCACAAGTCTGGTTTTTAGTCTGAATGATTTACTGTTGTCATAAATGATGAGAAAACCATTTTTACAGCTTATGAATCCAATCATTACAGTTTTGCTTCTCTACCCGAGATTATGGGTAACACAGAGAATGTGTCTCTATCCCAGCTAATACAGAGGAAACAAATCACATATTTCTAATGTGCCAGAAATGGATAGGCCATTCGATAGCTGTAGATCCAATTCCTTCTGAATGTCAGTTTCTACTCTATCCCCCAAAATTTTGTAATCATTTACAAGAGCACTGGTACTAATTTCCTCTCAAGTTAAAGGGTCACGGCTGTGTGCTTGCTTACCTCATGTGTTTCAAGAACATAGTGATACTTCCGAGCAAAGGCATGCAATATATGATGTCAGAATAACACAGGATGACACATTTTAGGTCATCTGCTGCAGTCATTTGAATGTTAGAGCACACTGTCTCTTTACTATCCCTGTAGCAGTTCTCTTCTCAGAATGGGGATGAATGTTGCAAACAGGGGAAATATCACTTGTTCTCTTTAGGGACCAACCTGAAGAGTCCACTACACGGAAAGCTCCTGCACAAGTCTCTTGAACTGTCTCGTTCTGTTATGCTGTTGCAGCTTGTGATCCTTTATTAACATTTCCTTCCTTTTTGCATGGATGTAACTGAGATAGGAGTTTTCAGTTGACCAAAGCAAAATAGTGGCATCAGGACCAAAACAAGAGCCCATTGCTGAGAATAAGATACAATGTTTTAAAAATAAATTTGTACTAACCACTGGAAAGTGTCACAATCACTACTCCATGTGCTTTTTCTAAATAAGTGTAGTGCAAGAGCTTTAAAATGGTCAAAGAAAATACATCAGTGGAAACCTTTTCTTTGAAAAGGCAGCTCCTTCGAGAAGAATACCTTTTGAAATCATGTCAATTCTGTGAAAGTGTTTTAAGAATGGCATAAAAATGTTCTGGCAGCTTCAAAGTATACAATTTTTATTTTTTTTGGAGCAAAACATTTTAATTTCTAAGTCACTATGATTTCAATATAAATTAGCATAGCATTAGAATACAGTGTAGCATAAACGAAAAGGTGCCATCATTAAACATTTCAATCAGCTTCATTTTTCTTCCAGAAGTTTGGGGGATTTTTAAGGAATTTTCAAGGGTTTCAAGATTTTCCAGATTGAATTCCTAATTAGAACAAAGACAAATCTCAAAAATATTCATAAAAATGAAATTTTATCCTCTGCATAGCACATGTCCTCCCTCATGGCATGCTAAATTATGGTAAAATAGCATAGCATAGAATCATAGAATAATTTATGTTGGAAAAGAACTCTAGGATCAAGACCAATTGTTAATCTAGAACTGCCAAGTCCACCATAAATCATGTCCCTGAGTGCCCCATCTACATGCCTTTTAAATACCTCCAGGGGTGCTGACTCCACCACTTACCTGGGCATCTTGTTCCAGTGCTTGGCAACCCTTTAGGTGAAGCAATTTTTCCTGATATCCAATCTAAACCTCCCCTAGTGCAACCTGAGGCCATTTCCTCTTGTCTTATCACTTGTTACTTGGGTGAGGAGATTCACACTCACCTCTCTACAACTTTGTTTTGTGTAGTTGTAGAGAGAATTAGGGTACCCTCTGACTAGGGTACCTCTGGACTAAACAATCCCACATCCCTCAGCTGATTGTCGTGCAACTTGTGCTTCAGATCTTTCACCAGCTCTTTTGCCTTTCTCTGGACACGCTCCAGCATCTCCATGTCTTTCTTGTAGTGAGGGACCCAAAACTGGACACAGTACTCAAGGTGTGGCCTCACCAGTGCACCAGTACAGAGGGATAATTCACTGCCCTAGTCCTGCTGGCCACACTATTTCTGATACAAGCCAGGATTCAACATCATTTTCCAAGTACAACTGCTTAATAAGTGCCACCCACTTCAGAGTTGTGATTCTTTTAGATACACGTTCCAAGAATATGTATGATTTTGCAATGCTGTATCGCTGCACTATTATTAATATTCTTTCTACTGTATCACAATAGTCTTGTGTCCTCAATTAAGATGAATATTTGATTTGAATAGGAACTGCTCAAATATAGAGGGGGAAGCAGTTTGTCTTCTGCAAATTTTATGGTTCTGTCTCTGAAGAAATTCAAAGACTGTACAACACATAAAAAGGAGAGCAAGTGACTGAAGTCAGGGTTCAAATTAACAGGATCAAGCAGATACAAACCACAGAGTCATACCCTTCTTTCCAGGTTTCTCTTTCCTAAGAAATAGTTGTGAATTTGATTGATTTCCCCCAAATACATTTCTTAAGATGTAACTTAATCTTTTTCTTTTTTCTCTAGGGTTATTTATCCCATGCTGACACCTGTAATATCTCCCAAATTAGTGTTTGCTGCCAAATTCATTAGCATGCTGTTTACCAGTTCCTCTTAGGACTACTCCACTACAGTTGGAAAAGAAGATTCCTTAGGAAGAAAGGAAGAAAAAAAGAAAGGAAAAGCTAGAGCAGGGTGGAGGATGCTGCAGGAAATGGAGGCAGATGGAAGAATGAGGAAATTATGAATAGAAAAGTAGGGGTAGAAGAGATAATAAGAAAAAGAAAAAAAAGAAACAGCCAATCAGAAAAGGAACAGAAATGTCTGGCTCAGTTAACCTCTGAGAGGGTACTTAATTTCAAATATGAGAAGTCCACAGACCCAGGCCCATGCCTAAAATTAAACTTGTGTTTTATTCAGGCCAACATAACATTCAATTTTCTACACAAGGATTTAACGCACCAGAGGGAATCCATTGGAAACTTGGTGAGATTAGGGCACCTGCCTCCCACAAGTTTCTTGACAAATCTTGGATTTCAAGATGTAGTATTCAAATATAAAAGAAATTACGTCAGAGCTCTTTTAGTATTATTTCATATTCAGTGAAGGAACCTGACAGAATTAAATTTCTACTCAGCTATTTAGCACTGGGATAAGCATCAAGAAGAAGCAATTCTTTTCCTAAGGCCAGCTTGGTGACAATTCCTTGCAGTTCACCAGACATTTTCTTGGAAATAAAATCTGTATCATGGTGAGGCTTTTTGTACAGCTAGAGTCACCACCATTCCCAGGAACAGAAGAGAAGACTAAGCACTTAACATCCTCAGCTGATGTCACCTCTATGGCTCCATATGTCACCACAGCATCAGAACAGCCTCTTCTGGGTGCCAGGAAACGGGGGTAAAGAACAAGAGATGGATAACTCTGCAATATCCCCACTCAGTCCTGCTCTAGGACCTGAACCCACTTTGCATTGGAATGGAAAGCATAGGTCCTTCTTTGGTTGTTTTTTTCAGTAACTTGTCATGTCATCTGGCAGGTGGAGAATGCTGGAGGAGATTCAAAAACAGACGTGAGGACAGAAATCCAGGCTTGGAGAATCCAACATACGCAGGGCAGCATGGGCTGTAAGCATCTCACTGTGAAGGATGAGAAACTCCTTAAATGCTAACAGCTTCTATAAAGCTAATGGTTTAGTAGGGCTGGAAGAGAAGAGTGTGCTGGAAATTTTCTCAGATATGGTTATGTATATCCTGTTGGGAAATGGACAGGAGGGAGAAGAGACCCATTACTTTCTTCTTAGGTGTTTATTGTAATCAACGTGGAAGCAGATAACTTCATATGACAAAGATTTCAGTGGGTGGTGACAACCTCCTTCCATATAACAATAGAGAGAACAGGGCTTCAGAGTCACAGTGCTCTGTTTATTTCATTTTGGTAGTGCCATTGTTGCAATAGTAACTACAAGCACCTGAAGAACCTCTAAGATGTACAAAAATATGTCCTTATTAAAAACATTACTTTGCTGGAAAGCTTTGCTAACATATGGTTAAGACTGCTCACTTGCTTCCATAAAGTCGATCTCAGCATAATTCAAACCTCTGAGAAAGCAGGAAATACAGAGGATAATAAAGCAATAGTCACTTCAACCTTTATAGCAGTGCTCAATATACATTTAATGGAAATAATTCACCTTTTCAGTGAGTGACTTTCAGAGAACATAGCATGTAACTAAGTATTGCACAAGCACATCTTCTCTTTGGAAAAGTGGACTGTATTCAAAGTGACACTTCCTTTTACATGCATGCTCTGACCCAATTTCCTAGAAACAACCATAATAATTAAATTTTATCTTTCCCCCTACTCACCAGATAACAATATTTAGTCACACATGTATTATTAAGCCCACAGAATATTTCCCCTACTTTACTTTGCACAAGTGCCAGTGGCTAAAACAACTCTGTTTCCCAGTGCTGATTCGAAGTACAGAACTCAGTCATGAAAAGAGGCATGCAGCTATCTCAGGGTGTATTATATATATATATATATATATATGTGTATGTCACTCACAGGAGTGATGAGCACTGTGGGCCTGAGGCCCCATCTGAAGGTGTGGCCTCCCATCTTTCCTACTATCATAGTTTACTAAGTCTTCCACCATTTGACACAGCAATAATCAGCTCAGCAAATACTGCCAGTTCCCTCTTTCCATTGCCAGCTCCCAGGAGGGAAAAATAAAGGTTGCCTGAACGTTGACCTAAACTCTCTATTTCCTGGCTTCAAAAAGTCAGAATTTTGCTGAAGCTGATATTTTATAAGAGCTCCCACTACTGCCAGGAGAACCAACTCTGCATTAATTAAGGGGTTTTGTCAGTTAGTAAGAAGGAAAGATGCTTTAAAGACCTGAAACTCACTCTTTCCTTGATTTTTAAAATATAATTGAGAGAACACCTTTGCAATGTCTTGATCTGTGATTCACAATGAGAAAAAAATTCTGAAGATACAGGAGTCCTGAAGTTTCTAGTAAAGACAAGATGCACTGGTAGATTGGGTTGGGTTTTTTCCTGTGTGTGAGGGGTTGGTTGGTTTTGAACATTTTCCTGCTGACTGGCTCTTTTATACCAGTGGTAGTGTTCAATTCACCACCATTTTGCTATTTTCTTTATTGCTCTCATGGGTTCTGTTTTTAATGACAGTCAGAAAATGCTGAGCTAAGGATAAGCTGGCTTCTTTAGCAGATATATACAAAGGAACCAACTTTTTAAAATGTATTTATAACTGTTTGAAGCTGCAAACACTGCACCAGTTTTCAACTGAGCTCAGCTCCTATCTCTTTGGGGAAAAAAGAGAAAAAGTTACCACAAAATACTCAGTGGATCTCACTGTCCCATTTTATAGCTGAATTTTCAAAAGTACCTGAGTGGGCTCTTTGTGTGGTACATGAATACCTTTTAAAACTCGGATTCAAGCTGCATATGGATGAAAGATAGACTGAAGCTGAAGTTTTGACCTAGGACTACAGATAATCTAATCCTTTAGTTCAAGTTCTGTCAAAACTCAGCCATGAACTCGTCACTTAATTTTTCAGTTCTACAGCTCTATAATAGGATGTGGCATGACAGCAATGTTGGCAGGATAATAGAGCTTGAAGGATCAGTGATGTCAGTGAAAACAGGGGATGCACACCTCTCACCCTCTCCATCTTCTGATGTAAACTACATACTACAGTCGTCTCTTAAAGGTGACTGCAACTTCTTGACCTTCTATTTCCATAACCTGAAAACTCTCCTTTCAGGATGGATGGGAAATTCTCTGGTGACAAAGGCAAAGAAAAAATGTTTTAAAAGTCAATTCAAGCATTTCAGAGGAATTTTTTAAAGAATAGCATGAAGAAATGTTTTCCATTGGAAAACTGGTATTGTCATACCAACTTAGGGATGATGAAACACCTGAGCAGTTCACATATTTGTGAATACACGAGTTCACTGCTACCAAACTCACTGCTCCTTCCACCCCTTAAACCATCACCAGAAAGTGGCAGTTGATGCTGGGCAACAAAAAGAGCTCAAGAAGATCAAACTGATGTAGACTTTGGCTTATAGTCATAGATTTTGAAAAGAATTCAGCAGTGGCATGAGTCATGCCAGTTGCATCAGCTCTTGTGATGTCTGAATTTGGTCAGCAGATGAATTCAAACAAAGCAAATCTTGGTTTGGAAATAAATTTTACATAGCCTTTGTGCAGTTGAGCAGTGCAGGAGAGAAACAAAAGGTTTTCAGGCACGGACAACTCCAATGTTCTTCCTGAGGAAGATTTCTGTGTCAATCAGTGATTAAGTGTGATTGAAGCCATGCAAAATATTTCTTCCCAGATGAAAATGGGCTTGCTTTTGAATTCACAAATTCTTAAATGAAACTGGACTTCTCGCTTCTCACATATTCCAGTTTGTGCCCCCTTCCTCTCCCAGAAATAAATAATATGATCATCCATTCACTGGATTGACCATCAAAATGCTGGGAGCAATGGTTTTAAATATTTTTAATTTCAAGCTTAGAGAGTTATTCTAGATTTATATGTTGGCTTCAGAAAAACCCCAGTTCCCTTACTCGCCATCCTGCTTCGTGTTACCAAAAAAAGACAGTAGAAAAGTCTGCTTAATATTTTGAGACAGGGAACTGCATTCTTTGTGTTGTCCTCTAGCTGGAAACAATAAAGACCTTGCTACTTCCTGTGTATGGATGTCCAGTATCTTACTAATCACAAGAAACCCAGACAGACAGACACAGGGACATGAGCATTTGCAGAAACGACTGCACGTAGTAAAGACATCAGATGAAAGTAATATAGTCTGCTTTACTCCAACACAGTAAAAATGCTGTATTTATGAATGACCTTAATTATGAATGACCTTATAGAGTACTCCAAAATCAGAGACAACATCAATCGAGTTAAACATCTGAAGTCCTTTCCTGGCAGTAGAACTGGATGCAGTATAGTTATGTGGAAATCAATTTTATGTGTTTTCATGCAGTGGTGCTGCATTAACATACAGACTACAAAACACTGCTATCTCCATTAATTTACTTCTCTTGGTGAATCAGTCCTGTTTGCTAGGTCATGCCTTTTTCAGATGGTAATCTGCAGTAACCAAAATACCTTCCATCTCATTTGCATCACCTACACAAACACGGGCTCACCTCTGACAGCTTCCAGGGTGCGGGCTTGATACCCCCATCCTTTCAAAAGGGAACGGAAAAGAGTTAAGTGCAATAATCAGAACCAGCAGAGGAGTGCTTATGCTAATGGCAGCTTTTATGCAAGTGCCCTGCCACCTGTGTGACTGACTGCAGGATGCCAGCCTTTGCTCTGGTAGGGTATGCCTAGGAACATTTTAATGGGAAGTGGCCTGGTTTTTAAAAAGCCATACTTAGAGGGGAAATTTTTGTTTAAAAAGGTGCAACCATGTTACAGAATATCCATGTAAACGGAGAAAAACATTTCCAAATGTGATTCAGTCTGTATACGTGTGTTTTTCCTCTACATGCACAGCAAGCTCTTTTTTCGCAAGAATTATATTTTTGTACCATATTGTTTTTATTAGGATCTGAAAGAGGTTTATTTTGCCTCAAAATCTGTGCTCTGGAGTAATTTCGAAAGTCCTAACTTTGGTTTAATTGAAACTTTTGCCCTCCAGATTTTGAAGAAAATGTGGAAAGCTGAATTGTAAACTTTCAAACACTAGAGGAATTTTCATCAGGTCTGGTCGTGGAAGTTTGAGGCTTGACACTCAGTTTCTGATTGTTGGATTTAGCAGTACTATTAGCCTCAAGACTAGCAGGCTTAAAAACATTGGCTTAATGCTCATATAAGGGTTTGAGCAGGATGTTTTCCTTTATTCTTCCTTCCCCACCCCTATGTTAGTACCAAATTACATACACTGCTTCAGATTTCCAACATTTCCCAATCTGGATTAATTTACATTTGGAGAGAGGGTGTGAATTAAACTGTTATAAAAGGCTTAGATGCAGTGCCAACTTGTTACTATGCTCTTTCAAGCATCAAATGCTTTTTCTATTAAGGAAGCTCTTAGAGAATTTCTTGCATCTGGAAATCTCTCTCATAGCACAGTTTATTTATCAAATGCAAAACATGACATATACAAATGAAGGCATTCATAGTAACATGTCTCATGGAGACCCTACTGTAGTTGGAGGAGCTATTATACTATGGCCTACAATATGATGTTGCCTTCTTCAAGTCTGAGAAAAACCTAGCTTCTGCAGGGATGGGGAATGCAAGGGAAGAGTTGGAAGCAACAAGGAGACAAGCAAAGGACAGAGTGCAAACTTACAGCTGATGCTCAGAACTCAGTCTTCAGCCTGAACTGCACTTAACAGTCCAAAGTGAGAGGTTGGGCTGATAGCACTTCTTAATTCATTAAATACTGTGGGGATGACTTCAGCTTCCATGTTACTTTTTACATGCTCCCTACTAGACAACTATACCTAGGAGTAAATATGAAGCCTGCACTTCTTTTCTTCTGGTCTTTTTTCTTGAATTTTCTCGTTATGTCAAGTATGTACAGACATACAATTCCATTTTCTCCCAAAGGATGTGATATAATTTCTGTCCCCAGTTGGTTGCAGACATCACATTCATAGCACATGTTTTAATTAAAATACTAAAGCACTGGATGAGGCCGATTTAAATTTGGGTATGTAAAGGATGGTCTCATTCTCACTGTTACTGATACAGAGCTGGGTTAATCACTAAGGATTTTGCTAGCAAATTGAATTCAAAGTCCAGGTAACTTCTCCCTTGCCAGCATTCACAAAAATCTCTCCCATATATATTATCTTAATCAACTAGCCTCTGCCAATTTTTGTAGGCTCTGTAAAAATTATTTGTGGATCACAAATTTCCCAGTGATTGCAATTTCCATCCTGATGCATTACTGGCCAACACATCCTTAACATACTTTAGTATGTTCATCTTGTGATCTTTAGCTTGCCTTAACATTCTGCTCACTGCCACCTGAGTAGGTGTCCTTCTTCAAGCTAACAAATATGAGAAGGAACTTAAACCTGAGTGTCTAGTTTCCCTCCAATGGGTCTGTAGAAGCAGAAGGGATTCAAAGCTTTAAGGAGAATAGTTGGTGAACTTTTTTCTCCTCTGTTCACCTTTACCAACAAACACCTACAACAGTCTTAGAAGTTCTGCATTCCTCCTTTACCAGATTTTTTTGGAGGTATATGATGGGTATTGTAGGGTAGCTGCAGAGTACAGTTCATCTCCCACATCACTAGTACCAGTGTCAGAGACAGCCCAAATGCTGCCAGCAAAAGTCTTAGTTCTTCTTCCCACCAGTTCGATTGCTTGCTTCCTTTTCTCTCTAGTTTTCTGCTCAGTGGGGAGAGAGTACTGCATCAGCTTATAACTCATCAAATGTGACTAATAGTTTTATGGTGCTTAACATATGAGATAAATGCGAGCTGATGTGAACTGAAAAGTGAAGAAATTGCCAGGCAGCACGTTTTAAACAATCAGAAAACAATTGCTTAAACATGGTGCTTAATACTGTTGTGACTCATAGCCATCAGTTGTAGCAGCAAAAATGGATAAATATACTTTGAAAATATTGGAAAGATTTGTGGAGGATGATTCCACCCTTGGCTATTAAATATGACGATCCAAATGCAACTTCTGACTGAGGAAACTGTTCAACTTTGCCAAGAAATGCCACAATGTTCTGGAAGAAAAAACACTTTTCTGAGAGAAACACTCCCTAAGCATCGACCGTGGTCTCTGTTGATGATGAGATGTTGTATGACATGAATGTTCTTATATTTTTCCTAAAAAGTCTGCATATCACTAATAGAGTGATTAATCTGTATCCTATAGGAACTAATCTACAAGGACTTTTACAGTTCCAATGAATTTTCTACTTGCAACCAATACTGCTGGATATTGCTGGATCCTATGCATTTAAATATACCTATGGTTCTAATAATTCAGGGTTTACCCAGTATACAGTCTGTATGCATTCTTCTCTGCCACAGCTCACCAGATAAAAATGGAAACTTGTAAACAATGGGAATGTGTCCACACTGTGCTGGCAATGCTTCTGAGTCTGCAATACAGAAAGCAAGCTGCAGAGAGAGAGAGAAAACACTGGTGTGCTGCTGCACCTCCTGACGTAACTCACAACAGATCTGGCTATCCTTGTAGCTATCACGAAACAGTCACCGAAAAAAAACCCCCAAACTACTTTATCTAGTGATTTCATAGCCTATGCAGCCACACTGCAGCTGAGGTGAGAATCATGCAGATAGTTTGGAAAAAGGTCTCAAACCCAAGCTCCTCCAGGCAGGAGAGAGCATTCACTTCTGCTCAGCCTAGCAGGCTCAGAGCTTTCCTGAAACACAGAGGTTAAATTTGCCACTCCAAACAGTCCCACTCAAGAGACTGCCCTGAAGGTTTTTAGAGGGAAAGGATTTAATTAGAATGTGATTTTCGTGGTACAATGCAATATTTGGTACAACAGAAACACCAAAATAAACGCTTTGTGATTCATGGTGCAGGTTTGCTTAGGGAACTTTTAAGATGATCCCTAAGTAGAGAAAGGGCAAAGGCACCAGAGAGGAGGAGAGGCTTTGCTGAGCAGGTTTGAATGTCATAAATGCACAGTTATGGCTTAGTAATTGTATCACAGTTGACAGATGCTGCAGCAGTCACCTGACTAGAACATGACCTCATATTTCGGCTCTCTCCCCTCCTCCTCCAGTGATGAGGGCAACGCTGGCACTTAAATAAGCAGAAGGCATTTCCAGAAGGCTAGTTTGTAAGTTACTTAAAGGAGAAGCCTGAATTTTGGCACAGAGATATACTTTGTACAGACTATTAAGCATCTGCTCAACAGTGGCAGCGAAGCAGAACTCTTTATCTCCCCTTGGGAAGTGCACTACAGTTGCTATTAGGGTAAAAATATTGAATTCAAAATCACATGAGCTTAGATCATCCCTTCACAAGGAAAAACCTGCAGGAGGGACGGTAGAGGGAAGAAATGCCTCCATGATCAATCACAGGATTACCCTGAAGACAGTGGAGCTGCTGCAAGCTTGGATGTCCTCCAGGGATCTGTGAGAGATGAAGTAGCCACAAGGAGGTTGTCTCTGCTCCACCACCACCCCACCACTGCCCCAGAAACCACTCTGGATGGATGCTCTGGCAGGATGATTTTGCAGGAAAATGGAACAGCCAGGAAGAATATATAATTTTATAGAGATTTTCCAGGAGTACTAAGTGTCCTCCTAAGCCCATCCACTCCTTTTTGTGTTGATTTTGGATCATGCAATTCCCAGAAGGGTCCTTGGAAGAAGATATGGTATGATGCTCTCTAAACAGCTGAACACCACTTCAGCATGAAGGGGAATCCCACCCTGGAAATTTCTAAAGGTGTAGCTGGCCCCATGGGGATAATTTTCTATCATAACAGTGTTACCAAAGCTGAGGCTGTGCTATGGCACTGACCCCCATCACAAGTTACACCAATGGCACCAGTGTTCTAAAAGTACAGAGATTTTTGTATATTTTAGAGTTTTCTCACTAATGCATCTGCAATTTGCAGCTACTCATAGACTGCAGAGCTGCAACTTTTCAATACAGCTTCATTGCTGTTTAAAAGATAAAAAGTAAGAATTTTCTGTGCAACTACTTGTCTCTAAACCTTCTTTTCTTTAGTCTGATGTTTATCTTCTCTTTGGATTGAAACGTGGCACAGTTATCGTCATCTACGAGTTGCAGTGGTAATGCTTTGGAGGTGTAAGATCCAAGTTAGCCTTGTTAATGTTGACAGCACATCAGAACTGTCTGGGATATCTCTGCTTTTGATTCATAGGGTTTCAATCACATTTGGGTTTCAGCTCCATGACAGCTTTTGTTTGAATAGTTCTGGCTACATGCAGTAATGATTATTTTGATTATCCCAGCTGAAGCATGAGCACTCCCAGGAGGGCCAGCAGCTCAGTGGCCTGCTGCTTGTGCCCTGCTTTGTTGCTGACCTGTAACAGGACTTGGCTGAACACCTTCATAAGGTTCTTTATTTTCTTTAATGAAAGAAAACAAAAACTGAAAATTGAGTGACAAGAGGAGCTCTGTGTGTGTGTGTGTTCCACGTGTGTTAGCTATTATTGCCTGACCATAAGCAAGGGTCTTCTAGTCCTTTGGAGCGTGCTTGGGTTGCTGAGCCAGCGTCCCAGCAAGCGCAGTCACTCTCCTCCCATGGCACTTGAGACCAGCTCCAGGTGCAAGCCCAGCCCCGCCAAAGGCACGGGCTGTCACACCCGAGTCTCTGGGTTGCATTCAACCAGCAGCTTTTCCGCAGGAAAAGGAGCTCACCCCGCGGTGCCGCAGGGGTGTCAGCCCAGCTCCCGCTCCCGCAGCTCCCTCCCCGTACGGTGGCCATGTTCCTTGCCCCCCACAGCGCCATCTTGTGGCTCCTGAGGGCTGGTGGCAGGAGCCGGACGGGACAGAGGACGCCGTTGTCTTTCTTGTCATGGAGAGAAATAAAAGCATTTCAAAGTGTTGTAGGGCCGCCTGCTTCTCCGCACAGTGAGCGAGCAGCAGCAGCTTCCCTAGCCCCGCTGTGATACTTCCCGTTGCTGTGTGGAAATGGGGATTTTCGAGTGTCTCAATGAGCCTCAGCTCCTTCCCAAGCGTATCAGAAGGTTTACACCTTCCCCATGGAAACCACATCGACAGCAAAGGACTGCTGCTCATACTATAACGCACCAGTTGCCGAACATGTAAAAAAGCAGGGTGATAAATACACACTGCTAGTGTTCAGGCTGGGCCTGCACCCAACTCCTTGCACGTGAAAAACAGAGCTCCCAGCATTTCACCAAGATTTAAAATCCTCAGGCACCTTATTTGACCTAGGCTGGTCTGTGAGAATGTTTTCTGATAAAATGGTGAATTGTAAGCGATTATGTGGGAAAAATAATCTGGTGACTAGCTCTATCATTCCTCAAATGCTGATGGCGGTCAGTGGTGTCACCCAGAGGCTGGTGGAGAAAGGTGATTTACCCCTGTTTTCAATGGGCTTTCCCCTGTGCCAGGCTACACCAACACACAGCAGGCACAGAGAGGCTTGAGAAACATGGGAGAGAAAGCTCCTGTGCCTTCTGAGGGTTTACATAGCCTTTGGATCTGGATTTGAATTGAATGAGACTGCCCTAGAGTAGGGTAGATAGCAAAGTGGGATCAGTCACGGTTTCAGGTATTGACCTGTTTGTCACAGCATCATCCTTTGGGGAGTCTCACTTTATCCACCTTCTTGCTAAAGCCTTCCAAAAAGAGTTATTTAAGCCTTTTTGCAGTCTGCCGTCCTATGTCATTGAATGAAAAGTTTTCAGAGACAGTGTGTATTCACTGTGTTACAAACATTGATCAAAACATATAGGTTTCTACAGGTTTATGCCGTACACTTAAGTGCCAGTAAACATTTGAAAATATAGCTTTTATTGTTTAGCTCTTTTTTTTTTCCTTAATTTTCTTAGCACTGGTAAATTAAGTTGTTATCAAATTATTGTTGTTATTTAGTAAAATACTGATAGGGTGAAAGCAACAAACTATCACATACTCTGTGGGATTCACTTGACATTTTTAACTACCACCAAAAGTAGTTAAAAATCACTTCTAGGAGGTAAAGCAGTACAAGGTCTCTGAGTGAACCCCACCTAAGCCATGAACATTCACAAGTGAAGAAAGCTTATTTTCATGAGTTTACAGTAAGCTTATGTGGCTTGAATGTAGACAGTCCATGGTTTATATCACTTACCCAACAGGCCCTCCCTACCCAGTGTATGTAAGAAACTTAATCTATTGGTGAATGGCCTCAGGATATGCCCCCTTATAAATGTTACATGTCACTGTAACCGAAATTTTATTCTGGGAGTAGATTAGATGATAGTATCATTGACAATTTGTCTAGGGCTTTACAATTTTCTCTTTTGACTTGAACTGGGACTTAAATTAAGCTTCTAAACTCTGCTTTTTTGCTCACAATCTGCCTAATCAAAGAAGGAGATCCTTCTGAACATTTCAATGCCCAAGTTGCTGGTAGGAGTCCCTGATAGATTTCTCTTTTAAATTTAGCATAGCCCAGAATAGTAACTCTTACATAACATATACACAGCAAATATGGGACTTGCTATAATTTCAGTGAGAGACTGCAGATTTCCTGCAGAGTAACTGAGACAGACAGCATTAGAGTCATGCCTCATGTAAAAAGCTTGAGTAAATAAGCTTATTCTTACAAAGCAAGGGATAATATTTCTTGCAGGTATCAGAATATAGTTGACAACCAAATGGACTACGACAGATCCTAGTTCCTCTCATGTGTCTGTGTGTGGCATTGTGGCCTCTGATTACCTCAAAACATACAGATGTGTCACACTCCCTGTTCTTGAGGATAAAGAGAGACAGCAAGGTAAGAATTTGCACTCCATTGTTCACAGGCCATTTGAGCTACTCGGGAAGGGGAGTTCTTAGACAAATACAATCTCTGCTTATTCTTAGCTAGCTAGCTAACTGTGGAGCATACACTCCTCCCCGCAGCCCATGTTGCAGATGGGAGATCTTGAAGGACCATAGAACATGAACTAGACCTTTCTGGCATAGTATGTTTGCCAGGCGATCTAGCAGAAGACATTAAATAGACCTTCAATCAATTTTCACCTCCTCCTGCCTTTTGTTTTCCATAGCCTAACACCTTCCCTAACAGTGACCTGCAGAGCAGTTGCAGAGCTGGCACACTGTATGTGTGTCACAGCTGGAGCTTGATCCCTGCCATGTTCCAGGGGTGAATCTGTGAAATACTGCATCTTCTGAGTGCTCTCTCTCTCTTGCAGGCTGATAGCCTTTGTGGACTGTAGCTTACTGAGCTGGATAGGAATCAACTGTTCAAGTAGGAAGGACACCAGGGTACTGCAGTGTATGGAGTTATTCCAGTGCTGTTGTACTGGAGGATGTAGCAAGGACCTTCACTGTGCTTAGTAAGATAGTTGTAGTCATGTGGACTCTTGGACAGGATTTCATTTCACTGAGATCCACTGATACAATGTCCTAGAACTTCTGGCACCTTGCATACAGAGTACAGGCTGGACAGTGTCTGTCCTTTGTCACTTGATGAGATTATTTACACAGAGGAATTTGCTTAGCTAAGAAACTTGGATGGAAACAGACACATGTCAAATAAACAATTTCCCACCATACTCAGAGGCCTGTGGGGATCGATCATACTGACCTATAGTCCCTGCCATTTCCTGAATTGCTTTCAAAATGGGAAACCTAACAGGAAGGGCATTAAGTCGTTATTAGATTAGCCTTGATTTTGCAGTTGCCTTGAGAACTTTTGATCTGATGGTAAGTATCTCCTCTGCTGATTTGGTAAGGTACCCTTTTCTTGTAGGTATACATGATGATGCAGACAAGGTAGTGGGGTCTCAAAACCAGTTTATTACACAGAGGAATTATATCAGTTTCATTAAAAAGATGATGTTGCACCGGTTTAACTCTGGTCTCTTTAAGCCTTGCTTATCCTGGTGAAGTTTCCGCCAAACTGGTACAGAGTATGCACATACACACACAGCTGCACTGGTTGAACTGAAGAATTGTGATGCCTGTTATGAGTATCTGAAAGGCTTACTACAGTTCAGGCTGTAGCTGCATGTTTTTAACACTGAAGGATAGTTGAGTACTGGGTGTACTGAATTCCCAGTTGTTCACAGTCTCTGTGACAAGAAAGGATGTCTTCCTAGAAGTCTGACTACTTTCCAGAGGAGAGTCATGGGCTTTAAATGGGAATTCCTGGGTTATTTTCTTTGGTCAGTCCTTTGGAAGAAGTCAGACTAGAGGATCATAATTGATATAGCTGAATTTAAACTCTTTGAATCTGAGATTTTGTTTCCCTAATGACAACAGGGGAGTGGTGCTATTGACCTTACTGGGATTTTAATCTGCATGTGTCCATGCAAGACTGCTATTCATTTGCTGGTGGGCAGGCTTCAGCAGAAACTCCGTCATACCAGCCTTTGGCAGCCTGGGTCTTATTTTGGAAAACTGTAGAAAGCCAATGATTTAGGATATAAATCAGCAATAAACAGTATAATCCCAATGTAGAGGTTTAATTTAAAATAAAGAGAACTTGATCAAAAGGGTTAGATTAGAAGCAGAACTCATAAATAGTCATGTGGAAGACATTTAAATAATACAAATGCCTTTTATGAGGCACAGTACAGAATTCAATAAATATTTAAATAAAATACTTGTATTGAGAGTTTTGCCAGAAAACCCTTGAAGAATTCTTAGTTTAATCAGGTTCTTCCTGGTGCTATAAATCTGCCCTTAAATACAGTTTCACATCTCTCACATGTCTTGACAGGGGCCAGATAAACATCTTGGGGTACTCTTGCTGCATTAAGGTCACCTTTACACAGAGAGACATCACAATGCTCTACTTAGCAGCATCAGAACAAATGATGCATAAATCTTGAGCTCTTCAGGAGTTATTTTCACCCTCTCTGTATGAGAAGAAAAGCAAGTAGTTCCTTTAATCCTATGTGGCTTCTGTATTAAAATAAGCCTTGATACTAATCCCTGGCTATCTGGATTTAAACTGACATATATCCTACAGCTTCAAATACCAGAACATTTGAGTTACCAATGTGACCTTAAACCCAGAGCATTTATGCGCTTAATCACACCAAAGGACAGAAAAGTCATTATCCTTGCAGTGTTTCCCTAATACTGCAGTGGGTTCCTTCAAAAACCCAGGCAGTTTTCCTCACATTATTTCCTTTTGATGCAGTGTTTGCATTGTTCCCCACTGTGACTCGAAAAAACATGATGAGCAAGGTAAATGTCACAGAGCAACACATCAAGGCTGTGTTGCATCTTGCATAAATTCAACTACATAACTTACAAACTGGAGTTTGCACTGAACTTTCAGAAAAGGCAGGTGGCTTCACTTGTATGTGAGCAGATTTTCTCCCTGACAGAAACATTCCTAGGCCCTGATCCTAATACAGTCATCAAGCTTGACGAAAAAGCAATATTAGTAAATGATAAAGCATCCATTGTTCTGTTTCTTATTAATATATATGTGATGGTAATTTATCAGGACAATGCTCCTGTACTGATAACTTCAGCAATGTCACTTCCTTGATGTACTGTGCACATTATGTCACATAAATAAGCCACCAACTTCTATCTCCTTGTGACCCTGAAAGTGCAGAGGTACTGCTTAAGATGCTGCTGCTCTGTTTGAGTGTAAATGACCAAACTAAGCTTTGCCTTCTATGCTGTTCTGGGTACAGGGTGAATGCTGAACAGAGCCAGAGCCACTACGTTGGGACTTGGAAGTTGTTTGTGACTGTCGAGGCTCAGCACTGAAAACTGGTGCTGGCAAGGCATTCTTGACATGAAGTCCATGCTTTATAGGCCTCACAGGTGAACTTCACTGGAGTCAACCAGTGAGAAAGAGGACAGAGCTGAAGCTAATGAAGGGATGACACCACAGGTCAAGGACTGGGGTTCACAAAGAAATGAGCTGATACCAAGATTACATGACTGCTCGTTTTCAAGGATCAGGAGTTCCTCAGCCAGGCAGTGCTCAAAGTATTTAGCTCCTTCTGGGTCTCAGAGTAGTCTTCAGCCCTGCATTGTTTAGTCACTGGAAAAGAAGTATTAACTATGTGGGAGATTGTGTCCTACTTATTCCCTACTCCATGCTTTGTCACAAGAGGAAGGAGATGATCCTGGAATTTCAAAAGCTGTTGCAATTATTCTTAGATTGAGGTGTAGATACTTTCTTGAAAAGAAAGATGCACGATTTTTCCAAAGGCTCTTTTGGCAACTTTCATTTGTTCTGTTTGAAATTCAAGGATTTTTGCTTTTTGATTCAAAACAAAGCATGTTTAGAGAAAATTACAATCTTGTGAGAGAGGAGAGGGTTAGTGGCTGACAGTGATTGAGAGCCTCAAAGTAACCAAAATTCTTTCCTTGCTAAAACTGTAGCATTTGTAACATTTGAAAAGCTATATGCTAGAAAACAAAATACATGAAAATCAAAGACAGTCTATTACTGTGTCAATTCCAAGAGTGGCTTTATTTCTTGGGATATACTAGCTGATTATATGTCCAGTGAATACCTATATCTAAAGTGGAAAGTGACTGATCTCTAAGACAATACTTCTGGTCCTCAGGAATTTCTGGTTCAATACTCATGTGAGATTTACTTCTGCTTGTTATTAACTGATTATTTGATCCAGTTACCTGACAAAAAAAAAATATCAACAACAGATATTCCATGTGTAAATAGTCTCTGCACCACAGAGTTTTTATGATGGTCACAGAGAAGTGTGAAAGGAAATGGAGCACTCACTCTTTCAAGTTTTGTTATCTTATTTTATCTCCAAGCATATATGTCTTGGCTGCAATATTTGACCATTTAGCTCTTTAGAACCCGCTGAAATTGTCCCAACTATCCAGTCTTCCGATCCAGCATTGTCACTGTTAAGACCCTTCTGATTGAACAGTTATTACTAAGAAAAAACCCAAGCCTGTGTTTCTCAGTGTAACACAGAACTAGAGAGAAAACAGTGGCTTTAACCATGATGTGTGCCTTTGGTAGCAACAGTCTGTTTGGCAACATTTATGGAATTTCTCCAGTTCCATCTTTGTGAAAAAAGCCATAGTCCAGTGAGCACTTCTGTGATAACTAAGAGATGTCCCTTACATTAAAGTTTGAAGAAGATTGAGATAAAGAGCATAAGTTTTAGAAGTTATGTGCAGTTTGTGGATATACCCAGAGAAGGGAAACTGAATATTTTTGTCAACTATGACTCAAGATTTATGGAACCACCTTATTTGATATGGACATGATCTCCTCTCTGTTGTGATCATGAGGCTCTGCAGGGCTGCAGAGGTAGTGAGACAAAAGAAGGGAGACAAACAAAAACTGAGCCATAAAGAAAATCTGTTAAAATGAAAGAAAATAATAGACTTTGACAAACTCTCATTCAAAGACAGCATTTCAGACTTAGTGTCTCCCTGAGACAGTTACAACTTTTACAGTGAGAAGTGTTATTGTTCTAACACATTCCACAAAATAGTTTAAAAATGGGCAGCTGCCATAAAAACCACTGCACAATATTTGTTTCTTCTTCCTCTGTCTTATGCAGAGTGCTTCTAAAAGAACAGTGTATGCCCAAAACTGTATTCAGGACTGCACCCACAAAATTTTTAATGCTACAAAATCAGTGGTTTCCCTACCTTTGCTAAGCCTAAGTATTCAAAAATCATGACTGAGAGTTCAAAATCATGATTGACTTAAAACTCCTAAGTTTTCTCTTTAAGTAAGTAAGTGCCTTAGAGCTTTTAAAATAGTCATCTGGTTTCTGGGCTTCTTGTTCTGGAGTTTTCACAACTATGAGAGCTGGAAACTTGAAAAGAAAGTGTTTATTGTGTAATGTGTGATTGCCTGACTGGTGGCTGTGATTTACAGTAAAATCTTTAACAGCCAGCAGTACTGGTTTTGATTTGTATACCCAGTTTTCACAGTGAAAAAAAAGAAATCGAAGAAATTGGGCTTCTACAACCTAGTGCTGAAGAGAGACCTAAAGGATTTTACACTCAGTTACTCAGTTTATGCATTTCAGGCAAGAGAGGAATGATTGCAGTCAGGGGAGGAAAATTATCTGGTTACCTTTGGAGTCATGCTCTGGAGTCCTGCAGGGGCCGCAACAACTCTTAGTGTGAGCCAGAGCCTCCTCAGAGCCAGTGTCATTTGTGTTGTGCTTCTTAGGTTCTGTGAAGCAGAGACTATCCTGATCTTCCCTGTGTGCTGGAGCTGGGAGAAGAGTTAATGTGTCGTTCCTAAACTAGTTTTTCATAGCCCAGAGGGGCCCTTGGAGCAGAGGGTACTCTCAGCAGATTACTTATCACTGAGTGATAATGCCAGAACAAATTTCAAGGAAGGAAATGCATAAGTAAAATCTGCAGTGTTCTTAGATGAGCTGGCTGAAATATGCCAATTATTTTGCATTTTCTTTTTTATATATATTTTCCAATACAGGTTTCTTTTTGAAATGGAAGTAGAAATAGTAAATTTCCTGAAAGCCAGAAAGTAATGATAAAAGTGAAAAAACATTTTATTAAAAAACACTTTGTTTTAAATTTTACATACAAGAGCTCAGATTTTTTAGCCCATATATACATTTCACACACACACACACACACACACACACACACACACACGGAGGCACGAAGTCTATTGTTAAAGTGACTTTACCTTTTGTTAAAAAAATATAGTGAATCCAAAACATACTGTTACCTTACTGTATTTTGAGACAAATGAGCTTTGAATCAGGTCCTGTTTTAGAAATAAACAGATGTGGACACTGCATTTAAATGATTTGATGAGGGTTTATAGAAGAAGCCCACGTACTTTAAGGAGTGAAGCCTCAGAGCCCTGCCTGTTAGCTTTCTTACACTGGAGTCTTCACCCTTGGCTGCTGCTGTGAGGCAACTGTAGAAAAATATACCACCTCTGGTCTCCACACAAAGTTTGGGTTTGCTGTTCTAAAGCAACAGGAGGTCCTGAGTCATTTTGGTCTGGTTCAAGAGCAGTGATTTAGGGCAGCAGCATCTAAGGCACAGATTAGTCCCTAAACTTTTGAAGTTGCCTGGGAGAGTGTTTCTCCTGGGAAGGTTATGTCTTGCCATCCAGGTAGGGGTGCCATTAACAGTGGTAACTGATAAAAGAGCCTCAGAAAAATAATTACTTTAATGGTGATGGCTAATTTTAGCTTTTCTGATCTTTATCCCTATACGTGTTCTCAGCCTTACACATACACTCTCTGATAGGAGAGCACGCCACTGAATAATGCCACTAAGCCTTCCTGCAGCACAAAAAATGAGGTCCCTGAAAGCATCAGAGGTCTGCTTAGGCAAAGCTGATTTGAGTTTGTGATTTTGGATCAAAGGTCCCAAAGGGGTGTCTGAGCACTAATGATGGTGCAATACCACTGTTAGGCTGATGTTTTCGAAACTTCGGCTTAGATAACGTGTCTGGAGACAAGTAAAGGAGCCAGTGGAATAAGTAAAATCCAAGCTCAGGTATTGTAGCTGTTGAGGTCTGCTTACTACCCGCCTTAACAAATCTGACATCCATCAGTTATGACAGAGGGCAAATGGAAAGGTTGCAATGATGTATGTCAGTTCTCTTTTTAAACCTCATTTTAAGGTCAGAAGAAGATGATAGTGTAATAACCAACCCCATTTTATGAAGGATTAAAAAGGCCATAGATTCTAGACTGTTCAAATCAATCCGTTATTCATTGTCCTGTTAATATCCTTTCAAACACAGACTGAGAACTATGTGCTAAGTCATAATTATGCTTGCTGGCATAACTTTGTAACTCTAATAAGTAAAAACCATATCTGTTGATGTCTGTACATACGGGGGGATATACATATACACATATATATATATTTATACATACACACATATATATGTAAATTTATCCCCTTTTATCCAAAAAAATGACTTCATAACTCTAATGAGTAAAAGTCATATTCGTAGATATCTACACATATGGGGTGTATACACATACATAATCCCTTTTTATCCTGAGATCAGGCTTTTTGTTTTCCTCTTAATATATGCAACTTCAATGCCATGCTAATAAAAATCTGTTTTTCCACTTGGTAGGCACTGCCCTCAGCACTCACTCCAATGTTTACAATTAAAAACCTGCATGGATGATCCATGTTTGAGTAAGAGAGTCTCTGTCATTAATTTAAGTCACAGTGATCCACACAGCACCACTCAATTTTGTTTTGCAGTCAACAAGTCTCTCTATGTGCTCAGCAAACTGTATTCTGCACAGATCTTTCTCTGCTTAATTAAAACCACACCGGCTCAATGACTCAATTTGCATTCATTCTTATTATCTGATTGGATAGCTACAGTACTCAGCATCACCCATGGGAATTGCTTAAGAGTTGTCTAAATCGGTGGCTGTAAATGAAACTAATGATGTAATATTACTTTTTAAACTATTTAAATATAAATCATTCAACTCAAACAAAACCACAAAAATTAAATTATGTGCATCACTTAAGACCATAAAGCCATGTAGTCTAAATTTTCAGAAATACTCAGTGTAGGAAATTTTGCAAGACTACTTTGTATTAACAGTGTAGCAAATCTCAATGCTGAACCCTATAGGTGAGGAAGGTAATTTTGTTGTAAAATCAAAACCTGAAACAAAACAGATTTCATTCATCACATATGTGCTCTCCCAACCATGTAAAAGCACCAGGATGTGTGCATCCAAGCAACCTGCTGAGCAGTCAGGTGCTGGGGGTGTGCATGCAAGTCTTCAAGCAGTCTGTCCAGCACCCTAGCATCAAGCCATGAGTATTCAGGCACTCTGGCTAGGACTCCTTGCAGTGATGCAGGGCACAGGGGCATCAGCTACTGAGTCCTCCTCACATCTATGTCCTTTACCAGTTGGCAACCATGTGCTGGTTTTGTGAATGCCTTTTTATATTTTGGAGCTGACGAATATCCACCTGTCCATTCTGTCCCACCTCTCTGAGTCACCAGGATTTACTGTCCTTTGTCTCTCAACATGGATGTTCTGAGAAGTTGAAAAGGTAGTGTGCCAGGGCCCTGATGACTTGCTAATTTAGGTGCCATCAAAACAGGGCATTCCTGCCTTCTATGCTTTCTGACCTTCTGTCCCTTCCAGAACTTCCATACTCAGACAGTTCACATTCATACCACTCTTAGCATTTCTGTTACAGTTCTCCACACAGCACTACAACTGTAAAGAAATCATTTTTCCAGGCCATTAAAATTTCAGAAGACCGAAGGTATTTCTCCATTTCATATGAGATGACGCCATGAACTTTCCAGAAAGCAAGTTTTAGATCTAGTACCTGGGTCAGAGGGAAAACAGACCATTAAAGATGATGCAGGAGCAGATGAACCAAGTTACCTGTTGTAGTCTTAATTGAACTGGACAAGTATGTTCCAGATGGATCTGGTAAGTCTAAGCATGGTAGCTAAAGCACTCACCTGGCTTACAAGAGAGTTTTGTTCAAGATTACATCCTGAGTCCAGAAGGCCAGAGTCTCATGAGTCTCAGACATCCTAGAAGGCCGCTCTTGTCGACTAGCTTTAAGGCCAGACTCTTACTGCCTTTTTCAATGCCTTATTTTCTTTTTGTTTCACAACAGAAGTTGCCCCAGAAGGAGAAACTCCCATCCTAAAATCACCTATTGCCTATGGATTAGGACACTCACCTAAAAGGTAGAAGACACAACTTGTCCCTTCTCTAAATCAGGCTGTTTTCTTATCTCTCAGGTGAGGTCCCTGTTACCAGACTACAGGCTTTCTGCTTATTTGTAAAGAGGCATTACTTGGCTTTGTAGGAAAAATCCTTCCTTTAAATTTAAAAACAGAAAAAATATACCTGTAGGACGAAGAAAGTGTGGCAAGAAGTTCTTTACTGCAGCGTGCTGGGTGCACTCCAAGTCACATGGACCTAAAGGCACACCAACCATTTGAAAATCGCGCCTTTTGTATTCTCTCGTTACATCATCATCATGGCTGGGCTTTGTGAACGAAGATTTGGGAAGGGCTCTACCCACAATTGTTACAAGCACGCTGGTGGCTAAAAAGGCCAATACGAGACAGGCACATCCAGTTGCAAAAGGCACAGCTGAAAGACACCTTAGGTGGTACATTCTGCAGGGCACGATTCTTTCTGTGTTGTCTTTTCTCCTCAAAGGTGATCCTGCGTGCGTTCTCAAAGGCATCAGCAGCGTTATAGATGGTGTGTCTCCAGGCTTCCCGATCAGAGGCCAGAGTAGACCAGTTATGTTGATCAATATGGCCCAGGCTGAGATGTTGTTTCAGGGTGTCCTTGTATCTTCTCTTCAGGGCTCCTCTCTCGCGGCAGCCAGTGGCAAGTTCACCATAGAGCAAGATCTTAGGGAAAAGTGGTGGTCCTTCATCCTTGAGACGTGCCCTGCCCAACGCAGCTGTGTTCTCAGCAACATGGCCTCAATATTTGTGATTGCTGCTTGTTCTAGAACAGATGTATTGGTCACCTAATCTGACCAGTGGATGTTTAGGATTGTACAGAGACAGCGTTGATGGAAGTGTTCTAGGAGACGCAGGTGGTGGCTGTAGATGACCCATGATTCAGATCCATATAAGAGAGTAGAGAGCACAATGACTCTGTAAACACTGATCTTTGTACTTTTCTTCAAGTGTTTATTTCACCAGACTCTTTTATGAAGCTTTCCAAAGGCACTATATGCCTTTGCTAACCTGTTGTCTATCTCTCCGTCAATCTTACCATCTGAGGAGATGAGGCTACCTAGGTAATTAAACTGCTGAACTGATTTGAGCTCTGATTCACCAATGGTGATATGGGGATGATGGAAGACTTCCTGAGGTGCCAGTTGATGAAGAACTTCTGTCTTCTTTAAGCTGACTTCCAGCCCAAAGAGCTCAGGATGTTAAACGCTGCAGAGCTGCTTCTGTGTGGGCAACAAGAGTGGCGTCATCAGCACAAAGCAGCTCCTGGACAAGATGGTTTAAGGTCTTAGTGTGGGCCTTCAGTCACCTTAGGTTGAAAAGGCTTCCATCAGTACAGTATCGAATGTAGATACCGTCCTGATCATGGAGGTCTGCTGTAGCCCTTTGGAGCATCATGCTGAAAAAGACTGTGAATGGAGCTGTTACATATTCAGTGACCATTGGTTTTTTTACCTTAAAAGGTAATTTCTCGGACTCAGGAGGGGGTGTTACCTTCCCTCTTGATTGATTTGTGACGTACCCCTCTGTACGGTACAGAAGGGTCTCTCCGTACACAATGGATGGCCACGTGGCAGAGGATACATTTTTATTTTTATACTTTTCCCTATTCCCAGCCACAAAGGTTCCCTGGTGTCAGACCCAGACAGGACTCTCCACCTTACAGCTTTCACGATACGCCTGAAAAAACCCTTGGAACTAAATGAAAAAGAAAACCCCATGCCCTTCTGTTTTTCCACTAAATTAATTTGCTTATAATAAAACCAGGTTATTTATTTCTCATAGCTTTTACTTCTGAGACCGCATGCCTGAATAACTTGTATAGAGAAACATGGTTTTGGTTTAGAGATAGGTATTTAATGTCTTTTGGGGAGCTCCTGTTTTCCTCTGCTTCCTGTCAGCTACTTTCAGCTAAGCCGTGAGACTTTTAATGTATTTTCAAGCATGTTGCATGCAAACCACAATTTCTGCATTTATAAAAATGTTTACATTTCATAGCTGAAAATAGAAAGCACATAAGCTTCTCCCTGTAGACGAAGTCTGAATGAGTCAACAGTGCAAGGCTGAGTGAATGACTAAGGTCACCAAGAGATGGGGTCCTTAAAAACTACCTGTTGCCTATTTTAAATCATGGTTTAGCATGATCCTCATGTGTGAAAACATTGTGTGATCATTTAAAACTTGTGGCTTCAATTTTTTTGTCGTTGTTATTGACAAATATGGCTTATTTAATCAGACATCTAGGGACCCTATTGCTCTTATACAAGAAATGCTTAGTTATCAGTGCAACCTAAGCTATACTCTGAACAGTTAAAAAGCACAATTGCACCTGTGATTAAATGTACTTTAATTTACATTTATGAGTATTTTTATTTGGTGGCTCAGTTCCCATGGCTTCTCTTTACATCTAATGCCCAGTCTGGAGATAATGAAAAACCAAGTGCAGTAGCACCACTTTTTTGTAATTTTTATTGTGGTTTTTTTCTTCCCTTCCCCCTTCCCCCCCCGCCCCCCCGGCCATTTCTGTAAGTCTCTGACACCATCTTTCTCCTAAAGCTTTGAGCTGCTTTTTTCCCTCTGACTAACAAAGCTCTTCCAGTCCTTAAAAACTCAGTAGCTAACCACTCCAGCAGTGCCTCTCCTTCCTTCCTGTTGCCATTAGTTAAAGAACAGGGTGCTGAACTGCCTGCCAGCGCCCAGTGTGTCAGCACTGAAAACCTGAGATGGTGCTTGGCAAGTCTTCACTGGGGCTGAGAGTTGCACAGGGGGGCCAAAACATGGCTGTCTGCACCCTCTGCTTACTCTCTGCAAACACAGCTGCATTCCCCAGTCACTGGTCCTGGCTGCACCGGGGCTCAGTTTTCCTCACAAGGGGAAGATAAAACTGAGGTTTCCACTGGTAAAGGGTGTAGATATGGTCATTCCAGCCATGCAGTGACACTGAAGAAACAGCTTCCTAAACTGTCCTCTGTTTTGCTTCGGTGTACTCTCACAACACCAGGAAATCACCAGCTGAAAGGTTAATGTGAAGATGCTCCTTTCCCTATTACCATTTTACCTTGCTGTCTCGGCTCCTATCACAGCTCAGCACTTATTCTGCTTTCTGTAGGGTGATGCAGCCAGAGTAGGTGGTTATTAACAGACAAATTGTGATGACTGTGGCTTGTCCCTAGGGCTACTCTGCCTGGAGAGTACTTTGCAAGAGGGGTTGTTGGCCAAGACCAGGTAATTTAGAACAGTCGCCTTAATACAATAAGACAGAAGATACAGGAAACTGGAAGGTGGAAGAAAGCAAGCTCTTGAAACAACAGCAAACCTAAGATACACAACTTTTCAGATTTCTTGGGTAAAAAAACCATTTCTACCTAGAAGGGAGACACATGTCTTTTAGTTTCTGTAGCAAGATTTCGCTGCAGACATCCAGAGTTCTTGCATCGCTCCGTAAGAGCCATATTCATGTGCCTCATCTTTTTCACGTGTTCTTCCTGTGAATCTGCTTAGCTTCAGGTTTTTCTCTCCTACCTCTTCCCTCCAAAGAAAGAGGCTGCCACAGACTCTCTATGTATGTTCCAAATCCCATGTCCTTCTCCCAGAACAAGGTATCTTTTCCTTTTCCTAGTACAATTGTTAAAAGACTTCCCTTGGTCAAAGCGTGCTCCTTTGAGTCCCTTGAATATCCGTATTTTCAAAAGCCACTTCCTGCTCTTTGTACCTTCTTTTTTTTCTGGGATTTTTCCATGACACATCCCCATCTCTTACAGACCACTGGGTGCAAGAGCAGTCATATGTTTCTTCTAAGACAGTCCCTTTTAAATGGAAGACTATTAATGGAAGTGACTCACTTAGATTTTTTTCCCTTTTCAGGGAGTTATATGACACCAGCTGTGGTAGAAAATTGCTGATTCCCTATAATCTTAACCTTTCCATGATACGGCAATTTTTTAACCTTATCCAGCATTCATAAATTCATCATTTCCAAATAAATGGGTTTTCTGACCTGTCATTCTTAATTATTTAAGACAAGTTTTGGCCTCACATGAATTTATAGAATTGTTTGATGCAGGCCTAAATACAAACATGACTACTGCCTAGAAATATAGGGAAATTGTACTGTATGTGCCAAAATGTGAAGCCTAGAATGTGTGAGAAAGGATACAATACACCATGCTGCAGTGCTTTGCATTTGACATCATTTATAAAGATCCAGAAGGTTTACACAACCATTTCACTTGGTGGTGGTAGCAATGGTGTAAGTGGTGCAACGTCAACAATACAGAGTCCAGACCAGAGGTTTTTTCTGCTGTATGTGCTGTATCAACATGATGAATGCCTCACAGAAAGGAAAGATGATGTCTCCTGTGGGAAACAGGTTGCTTAAAGCCATTTTTTTTTCAGTTCTTTAATTTCATTTCCCAGGCAAAGTATTGAGGTGTGGAGATTTGTTTGTAGAAACATAGTGTCAAAAATTATGAGGTTAGGCTGTCCAATAACTAACCTGTAACAAAACTGCATGTAAACAGATGCCATTCCCTGGGAAATGTCTTCTTTCCGGTTGCCTGACAGCCTTTCATGGCTCAGGAAGTACTCAAACACCATGAGACTAAAATGAACTACTATTTTTCCAGTGGAGAAAACTGACAAAAAGGAAGTCATCTGTACTTTTCATGGCTAGGCTTCGCGAATGAAGATTTGGGAAGGCTCTTTCCACATTTGTTACAGTCACCTGTACTAACCCCGTAGCAAATCAATGGAAGAACTGTGATAGACTCCCACAGTTTACCCAGCACCATAGAAGAAGGTCGGATTCAGCTTATCACTAAACAGAGTGCTGCCGGTATCAGAAGTGCTAGAAAGTACTGGGGCTCTGCTGGGCTCTTGTAACAGTTCAAGGAAGAAGTTGGGCATTCAAGGAACAGAAACATAACCTGCAGGGGGAAAGTGACAAGAACAGAGAACCCATAAAAGACTGATGTGTTATTTGTTCTACACATTTTTTTTTTCAACCCAGAACTCAGACAAAATGCGAGAGTGATGGTTTGTAGGTGAGAAGATTTGTAAGTGTCTTAGGTTTGCCTGAGACCATAGGGTTGGGGTGTGGAACATGAAGGATTGTGTGGCAGCAGGGAGAGATTTCATCTGAGGTAGACCAACACATTTCCTTTGATGAATTCTTAAAAGCCTGTCATTGTGTTTTGCCAGGTTTTGGGGTTTTTTTATGGGCCAAGCTTAGCAAAGGAAAGTGTCTGCCTTTTCATTAGACTGCTTGTATTTACAGGCTTATGCTGACAGTATGGACAAATGTCTGGAAATCATGGCCAGTGAGCAAGGGCAAAGTAATAGACTTTTTCTTTTTTTTTTTTTGAGTGTAAATGAAAACTTTTTGGTTGAATGTAAATGAAGAACTTGCATTCACTGTGGTAAGAAGAGAATTTAGGGTTACTGTGGTTTTCTTTCAGTTCTGCCACTTATTCACATGGCCTGTTTTTCAGTTACACTCTTCTTTCACTCAGGGGGAAAACTCTTCCATTATTCTGATGTCCTCAAACAAAAGGCTGCTTTAATTGACATAGCAGCTTCTGATTATTTTGTATTATCTCCAGGATATAAAGAATACTGTATTACCGTACAGCATAGGCCACCCCCGAGAAACTGACAGGGCCCTCATCCTGTCTTAGGCAGTGAACAGTTCTTGAAGCAGGCAGGTATACACCTCTTACTTGTTGCTCTAGGAAAGCTTTTTACGTGGGTGTTTGCACTTCAGAGCTTCTACGTGTTACTAGTTAAGCCCAATGGAGCTTTGTGGTTACTGAAAAGAAAACCTTTGGAATAGACTCATACCAGATACTCAGTCTCTCTATATGTCAGTCTTCCTAGCTCAACATAAAGTCAATAATACCTGCTTAGCTTTTTCCTGAGTGATAGATATGTGTCTGGCACTCATGTTTGTGCAGCTGTTGGAGATCCCTGCCTAACCACATTAGAAATGTCATTACTGTTTATGTATTTACTTTCTGGCATGATTTATCACTGCAGTATCTAGACACTACCAGCCCATCTATGAAAAGATTGGAAAGGACACCCTGCTCAAGTCCAGTTTCCCTGCTACTGCAAATATATATATATAATTTCGATCATTAACTGATAGAGCTCTAGCTAGCCAAGTATTCAGTATTCTTCCTCCTACTTCCATAGAAAGGCTGTTGCAGGATATGACTCTTTTAAGGAAAAAAGTATCTACTGATTTCCAGCTGAAACATTTGCAACACATTTACACATTGATTGTTTTTGTGCAAACGCTTCACCTTTAGCTTACATAATTCTTGTCCCTTTTCAGGCTCAAGTCACCCAAGATATCTGTGCAACAGTGATCGTATGGTATCTGCTCTCAGTCTTTGTTTTGGAAAAGCTTCCCTTCTCTTTATCTGGCTTTTAAACCTTCTCAGCAGTCATACAAGTCAAAGTTCACCTGTATTTGAATGTGAGTGACCAGAATTGCATGACTGAAACCAGAGTTGCAGGTAGCATCTCAGCTATGGCCTACTGAATATCTGTACTTTTGCTATGGAATTTCATACTGGGAATACCTAGGATCACATTTCACAGAATCACAGAATTGCTGGGATGATCTCTGGAGATCATCCAGTCCAACTCCCCTTCCAAGGAAGGGTCACCTAGAGCAGGTTACACAGGAACACATCCAGGTGGGTTTTGAAAGTCTCCAGAGAGAGAGAATTCATGACCCTGAGCAGCCTGTTCAGTGCTCTGCCACCCTCAACGGAAAGTTCTTCTGCATGCTGAAGTGAAACTTCTTGTGTTATAGTTTATGGCCATTGCTCCTTGTCTGTCACTGGGCACCACTGAAGAGTCTGGCACCATCCTCTTGCCACCCACCTTTGAGATATTTATATGCATTAATAAGATCCCCTCTCAGTCTTCTCTTCTCCGGACTAAACAGGCCCAGCTCCTGCAGTGTCTCCTCATAAGAGGGATGCTCCGGACCCCAGTGGTCTTTGTTGCCCTCCGCTGGACTCTCTCCAGTAGCTTCTTGTCTTTCTTATACTGAGGAGCCCAGAATGGACACAGTATCCTTTTTTCACACCTGCAACCATGACAACTCACAGCCTGGATCCTTCCTTCTCGGTCGCTTCCAAACTGACGATTCCTCACTTTCTAGCACAAACTGTAATTATTCATCCCTAAAACGGTACAGACTTGGCACTCATCCCAGTTCTGTGATCTCAGCCTCGGCAGGCCCGCACTTCTTCCTGTGCCATGCCCACCTCCTCGCTGCCCCGTGCCCGGATTCCCTCGGTGGGGTCCGGCTGCGTGTGCCAGGGCCGCGGAGGAGGGGCCCCTGCGGCCGGCTCTGAGCTTCCCCCCCGCGGGCGCTGCCGGCGCTCACGTAGCCGGGGGGGGCGGCCCCGGGAAGCGGCGGCCGGGGCCGCACGTAGCGGGACAGACACCGCGCCGCGCCGGTCACGTCGGCAGGGCCGGGCCGGGCCCCCCGCCCGCGGCGGCGCCTCGGCGGGCAGTAAATCGGGCCCTGTGTGTGTGTCTGTGTGTGTCTGTGTCTGTGTGGGTGTGCGCGCCGCCGGCTGCCCCCTCTCTGGCTCTGGCCGCCGGCACCTCCTGCCCTCCCTGCCTGCTCCCGGTGCGGCGCCTGCACGTGTGAGATGCCCCAGCCCGGGGCTTGGATGCTCCGTCCGACGACCTCCCCCCCCACCCCCGACCGAGACTGTCCCTGGGAGCGGAAAAACGGGTCTTCGCGTTTCGCCAGGAAAGCGGAGTCGCGGCTCAGAAGACCATGCTTACTATTGCAAAATTCTTAGGAAACACGCCGAATTTTCACATCGGCACAGCTGTTTTTTCACTCATGAGGTCCTGTATTCCACTGAGCTCAGGGAGGCATTTTGAGCAGAATAAGGCCGTTTCTAGTGTGTATTAATATATAAAACAGGTTCCAAACTGGATTTTGTATCAAGACACGTTTAGTAGCTAGCTGTTACATGGGCTTTATACATATACCTGTGTCTCCATATACTATAAGTAAGCTCTCAAAATAAAGTGGCATCTGGAAAATACAAAATCATTTGGCTTGAAATGGTGAAAAGTATTTTAAAATGCTGGCAACTTATTTTTCCTGCTTTATTACCCTTATATCCCAGACAAAATGCTTCACCTCCTGGGAATTCTAATGAAGGCTGTTTCAATCCTCATTTTATGGTTATGTGTAACTTATGTATGCTGAACAGCATGCCATTTCCTCTTTTCTTATAGCATCATCATGCCTGTCACCCTAAATCTGCTACTTAATTCTTTCCTGTCCTTGTGGAGCTTCTGCTTCTTTTAATTTCTTCTTTATTGTAGCAGCTTTCATCCCCTTTTCCTGTTCCTATACACACTTCCACTACACATGCCAGCACCTGCCATTTAGCTCATCTCATCACCCAGGAAAGTGAATAAACAATGGAGGAGTAACAAGCTGGTTTCCTGTCCTGAAAGGAATCCTTAATAATGTATGTAGGATCTGACTCTTGGGCCTACTTCAGCTGCCATCACTCTGCACAGATAATTGACAGGGTTTCCTAAGAGGAAAAAAACTAAACTGCTCTATTGCAAGAAGATAATCAACCTTATTCATCCACAAAGGTGACATCCCTTAGAGTAAGGAAGTAGGACAAGAGACAATTCCACAAAGGCCACCGGCTCAGTGAAGCAGGTTCTAATTGTAAGATGATAGGAGGTTGCTCTGAATCATGCCAAAGACCAGACTGGATCCTTTCTGCTCCCAGATTTAAAGAAAATAGGAAGGCATAGAACGACTTGTGCCTGGTTCTGTTCCTGCTGATTATTGAAGCATCTAAGTTTAGACTTTAATGGGAATGGATATTGTGCAAATAGTCATCTCAGAGCTCAGCCTAAACAGCTGGACAATGTTCTGTGTTTGGGAAATAATTACAAAACTGTCACAGTTCACCAGTGCTTTAGAACTTGTTGACAATGGACACCAGGAAGACCTGCCTGGAGAGACCATACTGCTTAGTTTCTGTTTTTCTGCTGTGGCAATCCTACCTCATGTTCTGACTTCAGCTTTCAAACAGTTAGTGTTCTCCCTCTGTATTGCAAACGTGCTTACAGAAATCCCTTGGTTTAAGGCTGGTCGGGACCTCTCAGTCTTTTACCCTGCAAAGAAAGAGGAAGTAGTCTTCATGCATCTCACCAAACAAGGTCTTCTAATAGACAAGGTGTTTGATAACAGGCAGGTGTTTGCCCGGAAACAATTTTGGCTTTCTGTTATGGCAAGATGTTTAGGCTTTTGTCAGTGTCTTTACTGTGTCCCCAAAAGTTTGTGCTCTTTAATAGAGCTGAGAATTCTTGCTGTTTCATTGTGCTCAGGGCAAGATGCCTATCCTTTAGTTGTGTTTCAGCTGTAACTTAGAAGTCACAGGACTGGTAGCTGTTTATAATTGTAGATAATAAGGTGGTTATTGTCTACACTGAAAAGCATATGCAGCCATAAAGCTTTCCGTGGGATAGCTCTGATCATAGTTTTTCTGTAAGAACATAATTTTTTTCAGTGAGATGATAAAAAAACCCCTCATCAATGGGATTGTTCTAAGAAAAGTCTGTGTTGCAATACCTTCATAAAAGGGACTAAGATGGAGATAAGACCACAGGCCATATCTAAAACTGGCAGCATATCTCTTCACTCTTTAACTAAAGGTAAAGCTCTCTCACTGCCACCCATGGTCCTCTAGATCAGCTAGAGTTGTTTCTTACACATGGTAAGAAGTTCTTCAGGATTTCAGATCCTGAATGGTCTAGATCCTCAACACAATCTTCTTTAAGGCCATCTACTGAAATTGAGGTTATTCTCTCAATAAATCAAATAATCTGTTTGGGCTTGATTTGGTTTATTTTTTTTCAAAATGAAGTGTGTATATGGAGACCAGAGTCTGACCAGGAAACCATGCCTAGCATTCGTCTTTCTTCTATTTTTTTTTTTTAGAGATTGGCAGATTATGAAATATTCATATTTATCCTCAGGAGAGAGGTTTTAGTAGACAGTGAACGATTGGATGGACTCTGGAGGGGTTGGAAAGAGAAAAAGATTGTAGAGATCTTGTAAGCCACAAAGACTCCCACAAGGGGAATGAGAGAGACACTCAAAAATGCAAAGGGATGATATGGTTGAACACTGGGTATCTAGATTTCCTCTTGCAGTAGCAAACCAGTGGACTGAAACTGCAATATGTCAGTAACTTTCCTGAAGGGAAGAGTGGCAACCTGGCTTCAAAGAAAAAGCATCCAGCCAGTAATACAGATGTAAAATCTGTTTGTTCTGCCTCAAACTCTAATTCAAACATAACATTCCTAATTCACATTCTGGATGCTGTAAGAGTCCTTCGTCTTTACTAATATGCATGTGTTAGCTGATAACTCAGACGTGTGTGGGTGATAAAGTTAAAGAACCAGTCAAGAACATTTTCAGGATTTATGGATTGTTCTATTTGCCAAACTGAGTTTAGGAGTAGGGAATGAGGTTTTGATATATGCTTCTTCTTTTTCTTGCAAAAGTCTAAGCTTGCATAATCTAAATAGGTTTACAGTGATGCCAAACTGAGGCTCATAGAGAACTTTTAGAAATGAGCAATATGATTTATGACTGGGGACAGGTATGAATATTCTCTTTCTAAATGGTTTCTAGACTCACAGTAGGGACTTTGTGTAACGCAGGCTGAATTACAAAGATGGGAGCAGAACTGATTTCTTTAGTTTTGTTCTCAGATATTGTATGCAGCCGTGCCTTGTAATCCCTTTTATACCCTTCAGTTGGCTCTAATCAGTATAAAAATAATGAAGATTGTCTCAGTGAACTGGTGCAGCCTCCCAAATAACTATGCTATGCTCTGTTGATCCCAGCATGTCATATCACTTTTTATTTGGGAAACTGACTCCCACCTCACTACAACCTTCTTTCAGGTAGTTGTGGGGTTTACACAGTTTCTAGGAACTTGTATGTGAAGTCACTTGAGGTCATTACTACTACTCATTTTTCACTCCTTTGGAGATTGATTTTTGGTTCCATAGCCCACACTGCCAGATGAGACTTCTGGGACATACATTCAGCACACTGTTCTAGAACTGAAACACTGCTCCACATAATTCTTTTTACTGTGAGAACAGTATCATGCTGTATATTAGGTAGCTAGTAGCTGCTAATTTCTAGCATAAAAGTTAGTAACCTAACATGAGAGCACTGGTGTCCCTGAAGAATTGCTCTGTTTTGGATGACAATTTACTTAGATTAGCATTAAGTTTTCCTTTGTCATTTTTGTCACTGCTATACTATAAACATTCACAGACATCACAGAAATTATATACTACTACATTTTGAAACTATTTCACAACACTGCTTTATGGATTAATTTTCCTATTTTCACAGAGCCATCCATGTAGATATTACATGATCTCAAAAGACTTCCTGGAACCGATGTCAACAGTATAATCCAGTACAGAGTAAAGTTATTAGGTGTTGTGTTATTTAAGGTTCAAGTTATATTTCTACTTTCTAAAGTATCTCTAAATCTCTGTCATTGGAAGAAAGAGAGGCCAGGGACATTCTTGTATGGCTCCTCATCAGACGTGCCGTAATAGACTTCTTAATATCACCTGCTCCACTTTGCTTTCAATTGGGTAATTGTTAACAAACTGCCACTTGCTTGAGACAACCAGAGCTTGTTTTGCAGTCAGTGGCTTGGATCTGCAGTCAGCAGTCTGACAAACTGAAGACTCATTTCAGAGCTAGCAGAGTTTCCCCACAGCTGTACTGCCATCTGGCCTGTTTCTGTTACATCATGCTCCATGTCTCATTATTCTTTTCCTATGAGCTGCCCTTGTGTCTATTAACCATCACAACTGCTTGTTTTCCCTTGCCTGGGATTTGTTCCTATAATCTCCTCTTCAGTTTCTTCAGAATTTATTCAGTAACAGGGTATTTTTGAGCTGACTGAATGAGTATTCCCTTGCCTCGGAAAAAAATGTGGCCTCTGTAACATAGGTTCCAACCTCTGCCATGCCTTGTTTATATACCTCTCTAACTGAAGAAATTTTTCCCTATATACTCCAGGCAGGCAGTTACAGCAAGGAATTCTGGAAAGATGAGTGAATGGGCTGTGGGCCTCTTCTCCTTGCAGAGGGTATGGCAGTATATTCAAGGTATCACAGCAAGTTAGCTGAAAAGGAAAATACAGAAGTTGCCTGTTGGAGGATGCTGATGAGTCAGCAGGCATCTGGGAAGGGTGATAGTTTTGAGAAAGGAAGGGAAAAGGGCCTTTCTTTCTTTAAACTGATCTAGATTGTGACAAGTAACAGGAAGGTTCCTCCAGCTCTGTTGGGCTAGAGGGAAAAGGGAATCTCTGCTTGTCAGGAGGAAACCATGCTGAGGAGTGAGAGAGGAACTTCTGCTGGTTTCTCTGCCACTTTGTCCTTTATCCATTTTGTTACTGTTCAGAATAAGAAGACCCAGACACCTAACATCAGGGTGGAAAAGGCAAAGGCGTCACAGTGAAGGAAACTGATAATGAGATAGAAGTCAAATTTCTCATCGGTACAAATCTAGTGAATGATGTTATGCAGGGTGCAGATTTAACCCAAGGCCTTCCCTTTACAGTCCTGGTACAGCAGGACCCAGACATACAGAATCCAGTATCATTAATATGTCTACCTTCTCAATATAAGAAAGTTTTAGTTTATTAATGGTACAGTATTTTTTTAACTGGAATTATACTGTATTTTATATTCTTACGTTGTGGGTTTTTGCATTTTTCTTGGTATTTTATCCTCTCTAAAGTGCATGGAATAGAGCTTTTCAATGTTAACTTGTTTATTGACTGTCATTTTCACAAATTTAATTACCTGTTTTAGAGGCTCTTATCCCTTCCATTGCTTGGAATGTCTTTCCCTGTCATCTGTGCCAAACATCAAATGTGGGACTGAGCTCTAGGTGATGGTAGAAACATCTGGCAGGATAACTATGGAACACTTACCTTCCTTTTCTCAAATCAAAGGTCAGTTGTGCTTATAAGCAGAAAAAAACCCTAGAGAAAACTATACTGTTTTCTATCCCACCTAGCTTTTTGAAGCTTATCTCACTTATCTCACTCCTGCTATATCGGATGGAGTCTTCTGCTTTGGATCCTCTTCTGTCTTCCAGGTCCTGTATCATCATGACTAAACCTTAAAAGTCTTTCTCATTGTTTTCAGAATGTAGGTATTAATTAGAACAGTATATAAAGTTTTAAAGAAAGTATTAGGTATTATCATCATGTGCAAGGTTGCATAATTCTGTGCTCTTTCAAAGTCATGTCAGTTGAAGTTAGATGATGAATGTTGTCTGAAGATCTGTTTATTTAGCAGGTGCAGGAAACCTGGACAAGAACTTTCACTAAAAAAGATCAAGCAGAAAAAGTGAACTCTGCCTGTCACAGGTGTTAAATTCTGTTGTAGTTCAAAGTTGACATAAAAAAAGTGTGAGTAAACATGAAACTAGACAGTATTACTCTTACCACTGAGCAGTTAGATACAAGATCAAAGAAATAGTAGCCTCTGTCTCTCAAGCCTTTCATTCTCCCTGTGGAGGACTCGGTGAAGCCTGTCTAAGGTCAGCCAGCACCCTGCATCCAAGCCCAGTGCCAGGTGTGGGAAGTGGCCATGCTGACCTCACTGACCATTGTGCTGCTTGCCCACTCCACCATGGTTGTCCCTGTGGGGTTGCAGAGCCCTTTGTCCTTCATATCCCCAGCTTGGAAAACTGGATGACACTGAGTTTCCTCGATATATGCAGCCTGAAGTACAGCCAGGTCAGGATGCTGTGATTACTAAGCCATCTTTACTATTTTCTCTCCCGCCTGTCTCCTGTTTCTTGTCTTCTGCAGTGGAGGAGGTGCAGTTTCGTCCATGTGCTACTGTGTGCCACAGAGTGGTCTTAATTCACCCTCCAAAATACTCATGATTAACTAGAAGACCTGGAGAAGAACAGACTTAAGAAGGAAACTGAAGAATGCACTAGTGAAGTTTTCCTGAGTTCTGGAAGGGATTTTCATATCATGTCCCATATCAATCAGGACAGATCAGGAAAGTTATTCACAGAGGTGTTTGTCAACAGAATATGAACCAGCTGTTGTCATTTCTGTATGAAAGGAGATCTATGCTGTTACCTTGTAGCAGTCTTTAAAGCCTTAAGAAAGAAGCTTGTGCTTGAAGTAGCCAGATGGTAAATTGAAAGTAAGGTGGAACTGGTGACATAAGCAAAAGGCAAAGTAGAAAATAGTATAGACATTTTGACATAGACAAAGTGGCAACAGAGGTGGAAAAGTTGAGGTGACCGTAGTCAAGCAACAAGCCCGTTGACTAACACTTTGGCAGACTCTCAGACAAGACATGATGGTCTTTGCAAAGCTGGAGAGGAAGGAGTAATAATTTAAACAGAGCTGAGATATAAGGGAATCTGGGAGGGGGGATGATGAAAGATGGTGCCTTCCTTATGCTTGATGAGTAGGAACATGATGCTGTCATCCCTGATGAGAGAAGGAGACAGAAAGGAAAATGGGAAGAATCTTAGTCAGACCGTAATAACAGACCAGCAGCAAACTCTGAAGTGTTCTGATCATTAGATAGACAATCACTGTCTATCTGTGTTTTTAAGTGGATTTCACAATGTGTTTCTAAGGTATTGATTCCTTCATGTCATTTCTCTCCTCCTTGTGAACTGAACAGCTAAGTACAAATGTCCTTTTGAAATATCTGATTATTCTACGCCATCCTAGATTCTCCATTTCTTATGAACAGTTTTAATCAAGAGAACAGAGAACATCAAAAGAAGAAAAGACAAGCAGTGTTCTCTTTTGCAGAATATAAAGTGAAACAGACTTTAAGAACTGAACAAAGAGGAAGTAATTATGAGAACTGTTCTTCAAAGGAACTGAGACAAGAAAATGTCTGACAGGCAGACAATTTTCTTTTGTAATAGACATTGCATGAAAAGAAATCCCAGAAGACCATGTACAGAAGCAGATAGAACTGATGAGGATGTTCATACTACTCAAAGCCTGTTATTTTCCACATGAAAAACTGTAAAAGCTTGGTCTTTTACAGATGTACTTGTTGGATAATTTCATGGATGTCCAAAAGAAATACAGAAAAAAACCCAACATTAAATGAGGAACAAAATCAGTGTCAAAGTTGTTTCAGAAGAGTAGATGAAAGTACTCAGTAGCACCATCACAATGTACATATAATAGAAATGTGAATATAACCAGAAATCAGACTTACCATGAAGAAAGGGATAAGGAAACTACTGGTAGGTGCCAACCATACCCATCATTATAAAATAAAAATCATGTAAGGATATAGAGACAGAAGGTTTAAAATAGTTGCCTCAGGTACAGCAAACAGGAATGTCAAACACATGAGAAAATATGTAAAATATGTATGGAGTGCAAAATGGTTTTCAGTTTCACAAATACACATCATGCAGAAATATATAGAGTGTATCCAACTAGAGAACAGTTCAAGAGATACAATCAACAATGGTGATACTGTCATATTTTTATCAAGCAGTGATGAAGTATGTGGATTTTTTTAAGGGATGCAGAAGAAGCACCATATTAAGTGAGTACCATATTAAGTTCCATTTATATGGAAATAAAGTGAGATAGCATCTAAAGAAGCATGGCCCATTCTAAAACGCTGGCATTACCAATATCAGCAAGACTCGCAGGATGCAGAATATATCTATCCCATATAGCTGAAGTGTACGACCAAAACTTAGGTTCCTGTGTAATGAATATGTGGTAGCAAAAAGAATGGTACTGAAAGGCCTTGAGATTATAAAGCTGGTTAGGTCCCAATGACAGCAGAATCCTTTGGAGGATTGCACAGTGGAAGACGGTTTTGGAACATTCCCTTAACGTTTCTGGAAGTGTATCTCCTGTGACAGTGCGTCACTGAGATCTCTAAATGCAGAGTCTGCCATGTGTGCACTGAACTAATCACTGTTGAGAAAGCAACCTAAGGAAGTACAATTTACAGTATCTGGTGTATTTGAGAATGAAAGAAAAAGTGGAGGATTCATTACAGGGCAAAATAAGCTAGCCCTTTTATCCGTAGTTGAAGGCTGTAGGACAGACTTAATGGAATCAAATGAAATTAAAAGGAAGTATCCTTTATACTCTCAGTTTATTATAAGAAGCAGGTACTAGAAAAGCCTGTATGTGGGTGGTGTCCAAAACAGCAGACAGAAACACCATGTGGGGTTGCTGCTACCCACTCAGTTTGGATGACTTTGGTTTGCACACTGTACAGAGCAGGTCTAGATGCTCAGTGAGGATGACTTCTGTCCCAAGCTACACAAAGAGTCTGTTTCCAGGACTCAGATGGAAACCAGTGTTTCCAGGAAAAGTCTTATTGATCTATGACCTACATTAGAGCTATGATGGAATGAAAATTTGCGATCTTAGTACAACTGATGACATCTTGTAGACATCTCCTGAACTAGTAGGACAGAGCTCATATAATATGGGTAACATTAGGACAATTACTGAAGTGAATCTCTGCCAAAATACACTGCTTTTGGTGGAAACCTTTCTCTTTATTTCAGTGGACACTGGATCAGACTTTGACCTGCTGATTTCTTCTCTTCAAAGTAGTGTGTATCAGTCTTTGTGGAAAAATACCTCAGTATTCAAAAACATGGGCAATGTTTTTCAGAATGTGTAAAAGCTTCAGGAGTTGATTGAGTCCTGCAAGGAAAATATCAACTGGAAAGAGATAGTTTCGATTGACTTTGTGTGACAAACACAAAGGAAAACAAGGGATTGAAGATTTCTCCCATTTTTAACAAAGGTACTAAGAACTATTTGTATGAAATTGTGATGAGCAATAATAAAAGAAAGCCTAGATAAAATTTCCAAACTATATATATATGAAAGTCATGCAACACTGTGTTGGCGGAGCAAGAAAATGCACACTAACCTTAACTACATGAAGAGAATCTGATAAATTTCATGAAAGCATGTCCAGAAAGTTTCTACAGAATTCGCTATGGAGGAAGACTAATGTACCCTTTTGTGGGGGAAATGACCTACTGTAACTGAATCATTCTCAAAAGATTTAAAAATAAATCTTATTTGCCTCTCGCCCATGTGTTACATTTTTGACTGACAGTAAATTACATAGAGCTGCTAAATACAGCAGTGGCATTGTCTGGGTTTTTGTTTTTTGCTTTTTTTTTTAATTTTTTAAAAACTGAAGCAAGTGTCAGCTCATTTGTGGATCTCATTAGATGATCATATGGATTAAATACTGCAATAGACTCAGATGTTTTTGTTTCATTGTCCAGACCCCCACAGACTTTCTCTTCAGCTTGGATGACCTAAGGTTAACACCAAGAACCGATAAATTGAATTCTGAGAGCTTTGTGTCAATTCTTCATCTTTTATACACTGAATTACAGTATTTCTTCTTAGTCTTGTCCATTAGCTCTACAGTATGCATGTTTTTTGTCATCTTTAACTGTACACATACAAATACCCTGTTAATGATTTGGCATCTCTGTTTTTTAGCTAATGAGAATCAAACACCTACACTGGTTATTTGCTCTTGAAAAATAATATTGACTAAACCTTCACATGATCATGGAAATGTCATTAGGTGTCCTGATACTTTTAGAAACCTGCCTCCTAGTTTTTGAGACAGATATAAGAAGCCCAAAACCCAGAAAGGGACTTAGGAGCTATAGCATTCAACAGTAACTCAGTGGAATTTAAAAGTTGCTGATCAGTATCCTGACACTTGAAGATAATCATCTGGAAATGCTAAGGGGAGGAATAGACTTTGTTTTGTTTCTTCAGAAACAGATTATCACTCTCTCCTTAAGATTCACATTTGCTGGAGCTGCAGGTTTCAAACTGTGACATTTTTGAGAAAATCGAAATATATAATTTGGGTTTATTTGAATCCTTCATCTGATTTGAAGGATTCAAATCAGATATGAATTTAGATCTCCACATCTGTCCAAGTGAGCAGTCTAATCACTAGATTAGTAGATATTAGGATTGTCAAAGAAGGAGGCAGCTTTCATGGTTCTATTTTGTGCAAAATAGACAAAATACATAATAGGCCCATGTCAACAGGAGTTAGAGTTCTGATGTTTTGTCAAGCAAGGGGGAATGAGGACCTGAGGATCTGATGGTATAAGGCCTTGAACAGTCTATGTCAGGTGATCACTTTCCTTAGGAGATAAGTAAAAAACTGAAGTCATCCATCAAGTGAATTATCTCAGCAGTCTGAATATAATTTTTCTGTTTTAATTTCTTTTCTTCTGAACTTTTAATCTTCCTTCTTCAGGGCAGAACTCATACTTTAATAATCTACCTCATCTACTTGAACTTGTCAAGAAGTGTTTTGGCTTTGTCTATGAATATGTTTGTACTATTGGCCTATTTCCTGATCTAATTTAAAACAGCCTAAGAGGACTTCTGAAAAGTATTTATTGAAGGAAGGAGATGTTAGCAAAATGCAGAACTATTCAACAACTGAGCTGGGTGTGTGTTCCTTCTGTGTCCTGCCCAACCTTCCTTTTCCCATCCTTGCTTACTGATTTGTGGGCTGACTATTGACATGTCTTCTCCATTTCCTCCTCAAACACTTTTACAATTAGGGATTTTTTTTGTTTGTTTGTTTATTGCTGAATCCCACCACATCCTTGCCAGATCTATATCATATTCTGTGCTCTTCATGCTTCAAAGATGTTCTAAGTCTTTCAGATTTTTTTGGCAGCAAAAGCACTTTAATCAGCTTTGCCAAATGTTCATTTAGACTTATTTTTCAATATATTATCCTGACAGGAAACCTACAGGTAAATCAAATGACCTATTCACCTTGCTTTTCCCCTTTTTAGAAAATATCAGACTATACATGTAAAGACTGAAAGGCCTCTGACATTGTTCATAGCAACAGGCTTATCTGAGCTAATAGAGTCCATCACCCATTTTTAAGAGCTGGCACAGGTTCCTTTCTCTTTTGTAGGTATTTCCTTCTGAGAATAATTTCTTTTCTCTTTCAACTTCCATCAGATTTTGAGTGTGAAACAGCTGTAACTCTGCTTCAAAATCTCTTCCCTTCTATTTTAATTTTTTATCTCTTCTTACAGCTGCCAGCATAGAACCTGCAACCTCACCTCTACTTTCTGAAAACCCAATGCTAGCACATCTTATGTCTATGATCTGAACAGGCATTTATCACCAAAATGGCACTAAAATCAAGAGCTGTTATGGGTGCAAAAGATATATTCTCATTCCTAGTTAATTGATTTCTGGGGAATACTGTGGTTTACACAAAAGGTTTATATCAGATGATGGCCACAATACTATTGATAAAGACATTTTTCTAGTATTTACAAAATAGCCTTTATGTTCTTTGATTTTCATAATAACATAAATGTATTTTCTTCTTCCCCTTTCTTCAGAGTAGGTGATTGAAAAAACATAAGACTTTCAAATCTGACTTATGAAACACTTCTGGGTATTTTTTACTCCTTCTGTGAGAGAAAATGCATATACATAGAAAAAGAAAGCCCTCTTTTATAGTCTACTGTATTTCTTTACTCCTACAAATTGGCATCTCAGCTCAGGATGTGGACCTGCACCACCCTCATATCTCACACCTCTTTCCCTCTCATTCACACACCAGCAACCCACATCCTCCCACATCCTGAACCAGAAGTGCAGCTCCCAGCACAGGCTGAGCTCCTCCACAAGCACTGCAAGTGAAGCAGCCAGTCAGCGTGGAGCCACTGGCACACACAGAAACAAGCTGTTATTAATTGGTGGCCTGGATGTAACTCCCTTCATACAGTGATTATTAAAGCTCAGGTCAGCTCAATGCTTCCCTACAAATGGAGCTGGAAATTGCTTTTCCCACCTAAAATTGACTCTGAGCCCATGATCACAAGGACCATTTGGCCTTTCTGGGCACAGCTTCAGTCCTGGACCATTCTCACTGTGAAGAAGTTTTGCTAGTATTGACCAGAATTTCCCTGGCTGTGATCTGTGCTCCTTGCCTCTCAGCCTTTCCAAGTGTGCTTCTGAGAATGATCTGGCTTGGTCTTTTTTACCACTCCCCATTATGTAGTTAATACAGCAGGTAGATACCCCCATGGCCTTTTCTTCTGTAGGCTGAACAAACCCATGTCTCTCATTCAGAGTGTTGCATTCAGACAGTGTTGCAGTTCTCTAGTTATCCTAGGATATGATACCTCTGTTGGACTTCCTCCAGTTTTACCATGTCTTTTGTGTACTGAGAAGCTCAGACTGAGTACAGTACTCGAGGTGTCATCTTAGAAGTGCTGAACAGAGAGAATAAGCACTTCCCTTGACCTGCTGTCTGCACTTTCACTAATACAGCCTAGTATGCCATTGACCCTCCTCCCCCATTAAGGCATATTGCTAACTCATTTTCAGCTTGTCTGCAAACACCAAATATCCTGTCTACTTCATGAACCGGCAGCTGTGCAATGTAGCACTGCAGCGGATGTTCTCTGCTTTCTCAACAAGACTGGTTTTTCTGAGTTTCCTTTTCATGATCTAGATGAAATACTGTTCTTTTACCTTCCCCACTTGGGAGGGAGCGGAGAGAGGAGGGTAAATTGTGTCTAAGAGTAAGTTCATGAACTTCTCACATATAGTGATGCTGTTTCTTGGTTTGGATACTGATAATTATTATGTGACTACCTAGACAATATAGGCTAAATTTAGGCATATGATTCACATGCACACATACACAGCACCAGACTCTACTGGTGAATGTAGAAGTACTTTTACAGAAAGCTCAGTAATGGAGAAAACTCTCCTATAGGCTGTTACTGTCCAGTTAATATCCACATCCACTCCGGAGCGGTCTAATTGCTATTTAACTGGAGACATAGAGCATGATGCTATTCAGCATTGTGTGTGCTCCATCTCCCAATACTACAAATATTTGTAACTACACTGGTGATGGACACTTCCTTGACGTTTGTTCTGTCTTTGTCTATGTAGCCTAGTCACTTCATGGTGCTACATCTGGCTGTCCAAGCCCATCTGTCATTCCTGGACTCACTCCAGAATGGTTTGCCAAGTCTTACAGACTGATATGTTCTCTTCGCTGTTATTATGTTGCCACAGTAGTTTATCTGGCAGCAAGACTGGCAACTGCAGCAGGTCATTTTAGGGTCATACATTCTACTTCTTCATTATGTAAGACTGTCCTTGCTACTAGGTGTTGTCTTTAAAACTGGGTGGTAAAGGAGTCTTGACTGTGTTGTGATGGTCAGCACTGTTCCTCACATATGCTGCACAGGCTTTGGTATGAGCTTTCACTCTTTGCTATCCCACAGTTGCCATTTGAAGAGATGGCTGCTTGGAACAGCAGCAGAGAAGATGGGGAATGGGGCCAAGTGCTTACCAGCTAGAGACCTCCCAATTAACATCAGAGGGACAGCTGGTAGATGCCTCAGAGAAGAACTGAAGGAGAAACTTTGGGGTTTGCTTCTTTAAAAAATTGTGTGCTTAGGAAGTTTCTCTAGAGATTTTAGCTGACAGAGAATCTGTAAGTATTTGCCTTCAGGAAATAGGAGGTTGATAACCTGAATGATGAAGATGAGTTCTGATGGTAGAAAACCTCAGAATTATATTAAAGACTAAGTATGAAGACTTAGAGCAAGCTGGAAAGGCTGGATGGATATTCTTGTGTTGCTTGTTAAGTTTTTCAGTAAACGCAAATCCCCAAAAGGCAAATGTTCTCTAGGACTTGTTTAACTTGCTGGGAGAATGTGAAAGGAGCTGAGACACACAATGTTTGCAGGGTTACACTTTGCCAAGGGGATGTGTGCCCTGGGATGGTGCAATGCTGGCTTCCTCCCCATGCAATACACACAAATGCAGATTGAAGACAGAGACTGCCTTTCACATCAAGAGTGTCTATGTTCAGTTAATATTTCACTACTCTTTTGCTCCTCTCTGAGTCATCTACTGTCCTTTGTTTCTAGAGCTTCTCCATGAGGGAGTCCAGTCTCGATGATATTAGTTTGCTTTGTTTTTTTGGGAGCAATAGCTGTTTAAAGCTATTTGTTAGCTTCCTTTCTTTATTCAGTACAAGTAATTGACTTGTTTCTTCTGTTATATCTTTGTCCTGCATAGATTTTCATGCCTTTCTTTTTTGGCTTACTTCTCTAAAATGCCAAGCATCATCTCCCAAATTGCTCTTTATATATGTGTTTTGAATTATCAACTTCCACCCACTGGACTAAGAAGTACTGTTGTTCTTCCTTTGCTCTTAATGTAATTCTGCCTTTTTTTTTTTTTAGGAAAAAAAAGGTCAAGTAGGATAAATAAGTAATGTGCTCCTTTTACAGAAGCAGAGCTGTCCCAGGAACAATTTGGATTTTTAACTGACTCATCTGACCTTGGTTTATATGATAATGTCCTGGGAGAAGGGACTCATCCACACATGCATACAAGACAGACATATTATTAGTGTTCAGTAAAGTTAGTCATAAAGAGGAAAGCATCATCCAAAAAAAACCTTATAGAAATGTCAGATGTGTATGTAAATATGTATCAAAAAAAAGAAGAAATGTAGAATATTCACAGTGTTTCATATCCAAATATAAAGGGATGCTGTAATCTTGATAGTTTGAGAACTGATTTTTTTCTCTATAAAGTAATAACTCTCTTTTTTTGGAGAAGGATTGCTGATAAGTGAGAAACACATTTCAAATGTTAATGTCATACTGAGGCAGTTCTGACCATCTAGTATGAGATGGAGCAGGCTGAGTAACTAGGATGACATTTAATGTGAGTCGTATTAGTGTGGGGGTGCCTCTAAGTACAGCTATCATCATGAGCCAACTCCCAGGGTAGGAGGAGGATAAGAGCAGGTATCCAAATAAATCATGGTGTCAGCTGTTTGGTGGTGTCTCTGGCTTGAGCAGAGGTCCGGTTGCCAACAGCATGTGTGGTACCTCTCTGTTCTCAGAACACTGGGGATGGCTTCTCAAGCAGCTATGTTTCCTTCTCCCTCCTTTCTCAGTGTATATGCTAAGTTTTCTAAACAGAGATACGGTACACTCTAATTTTAGTGAATTGTCTCATTTGAACACAGATCCTGAATATTCAAAAAAATGAGATTTGCCAGCTGGTGAAAGTGCTCCTATCCCTATAATGAATGCAGTAAGCTGTGGCTTTAAAGAGAAAAGTAGAACTACCTCAAACATGAGACACCACCCAACCAACATCTGCATAGGAAGAAATGACATTTTGTCAGTTGTCACACTCTGAAGGGATCCGATATTCCAACAGAGCTGCAGGCTTCAGTAATTGATAAGCTGGCTGCAGTGAAACCAGCAGCAAAAGTAGCTCAGGTTTTGTAAGTAATTTTACGTTTATTCAGAGCTCATTTCTAATATTACCTGGGATAGCTGCCGAAATTAGTCCAGAATTTCAAGAAAACCAAACTAGTGCTGCTTTTGCGCTGGCTGTTGACACTTGTTGGCTTTCTCTGCTTATTCAGAGGAGTCAGACACAACACACACAACCTTCTGCTCTCATCTTTCCACTCTCTTTCAAGCTTAGACAGCTTGACAGCATTGTTCTAATACCCGCACTGGTAGCTGCACCTTTTCACCAAAGGGAGTGGAGTTGGATTCAGGCTTCAAGAAATTGTGTTTTCTGGAGCGTAGTTAGAGTTTTAATGAGTACAAAGTAAAGTCTGAAATTAAGGAAGTTCCAAAATGTAGGCCTAATGAAACAGATCTGTCATTCCATAAAAGACTGGTATAAGAAGCTACCTGGATTTGTGTATGCTAATATTATTTGTCAGGTAAAAGAAGACTACTTTACCTATAGTGCCTCAGAATAGTTGTGAAATATTCTAGGTGAAATTCTCAGGTGATGAAAAATAGCAGAATGTTATGGAAGGAAATCAAGCTTGGTAAACTAGTGTAAATGATAATCTGATTCCTGGAGGGTTTTCATATATTTATAAATTACTGAAACACCAGTATCATTCAAACAAACCCTCACTCAGAAAATTATTTTGCCCTAATGGGTCACATGAATATTCTTATTTCCTCTTCTATGCTCCATGATATACGAACATCTTAAAATAATCATGTATGTATATATGCATGTATGTTTGTATGTGGTAATTGGATATTACAGGTGAATAGTTTTGCACTGTTTTAACAAAATGGAAGAGCTCTTTTCTTGGTGCACAAAGAACAGAAACTATGATAGATCAGCTCATGAAAATGAAGTATCCCAGTGCTGACAAAGGAACAGATCCTGAGTTCATTAGGCAAGCTGTAGAAAAATCAAAAGAATGTGGTTTATTGCAAAATTAGATTACTAGCTGTCAGTAGACCTTAAATAATATTGTCCTTTTTATCCAGCATGTACATCCAGAGTGTTTTGTGATTATCTTAAGGAAATTAAAACGTATATCAAAATTCACTAAAAGAAACAGTGAAGCACAGTTGGCTTGGATGATTTGAAATGTTTAATGGGAATTGATCAAAAGCTACATAGAGGAGGCAGCTTAGCCTTTAAAGAGTTTGGGAATGTTGATGACCATAATTTTTTGGCCTTTATATTTGATTAGATTAGGTATATTTTAATTTCACTGAAATGTGTACTCTTTTCTTGGATGTAAGTTTTGTCCGAGAAAAAAAAAAAAAAAGAACAACTTGGCCATTTGTCTGGATTTTCTAAATGTTTGCATTCCTGGAAGTCCTAGTGATGTTGTCTATATACACAGATTGACTGTCCAGTGCATGCATAAGACCTGCAGTGTGATTCCAACATGAGAATGATTGTGCATGTGTTAGTTATTGCATCCACTCAGCATTTGCACATGCATGCTGTTCCCTCTGGTTTTAATGCCTCTCTGCATCAGTAACTTTTTGTCTGCTTTCAAAAGGCAATGCATGTAGGAGAACTGTGATACTTGTTTCCTTTCTAAGAATTTTATTTTGACTACTGCTGCACTATTGGAAAGGAGAAAATACGAACAAAGAAGGATGGTTGCACAGATAGGGCATAAGACTAAGGATCAGGCTTGGGTATGTCATTTGTTTTAGCCAGTGACACAATTCCCCATACGTAAAGAGGAGATAACTCCTCTTGCCATACCATTAATTAATGGTTATTGATTAATTCGTTAACCACAAATTAACCCAAGCACATAAAAATCTATAGCAATAGAGTGTGTCCTGCAAAGCACGTACTTATTTATTTCCTAAGAGGCCTCTAAGGAAGATTACCTGACTACTTTAACAGCCTAAAAGCTGCAGTCTGAGGAAATATTTTGCCAGCCCTGTTCCATTTTTCCAAACAAGAGCACTTTGATCCAGTGTATTGGAAAGTTGCCTAACCTGAGTGGTTTGAAACAGCTGGTGTCTACACACAACTCCATTTGCTGACTTTCCCATCTACTTAATATTATATAGGAACTTGCAGTGCCTGACTACCAGAAATTCAACCTCTGAAATTCCTTTGGAATTCTTTTTACCTGCTCACAGTCTCTTATTACTAACATCCTGCTCTAAATCTGGCCTTCAGCATAGCTGCTTATATGAAATGCACTAGGCTTTATAGAGAAGTGAGACTTCATACTCAAGCATGAATATCTCTCACTCTCTAAACATAAGCAGTTATCCCAGCTGTTATATACCTTACTGTGTTGTGTACATGGAGAATGAATGATTTTGCAAGTACTAATTTACTGTAGGAGGTTTACTGTGTATTTAATGTATGCTTCCCACTTGCCAATTAAGTCATTCAGCAAAATCAAATTGATTTCCTGACTTTACTACCAGGTTTGGTCCCTGGACAGAGATGAAAATCCTTTTTGCAGTTCTTTAAGATTTATGGAGAAAGAAATTAATGCAGATGTTTTGAGACTGTCTGAAGAAATACATAATTAGAAAGTGTTTAAGGCATTACAATATTTGCATTCTCCATAAGGAATTCAGGAAAATTAACTGCAATAAAAGCAAAAAAACTGCCACAGCTTCATTTCAGTGTCTTCTTAGAAAATACACATTACCTTTGGAAATCATAAGGTAAATGTGCAAATACACATGTACCTTACATCCCTTCTCACTCATTTTCTGATTATTCAGTAACAAGAACCTATGTTTAACTCAGTAATTGGATCATTGGTACCAAAAGCAATTAAATATATATTTATATATATTTATATATATATATATATTCAGTCAAAACTAATGATGGAATTCTAGAGCACTGTGTGTCATTCTGTCTTCAGTGTGCCTTGGGATTTGAAAATCTGTAAACTGACAAAACACTTGATAAATGATGCAACAGGAAGTGGTCTCAGTAACTTCATTAGTCTTTCTTATCTTCACTGGCTGTCATCCACCTCTCCACATATCACCTACTGAGCAAATATACTGACTTTGCATTGGTGTATATGATACATAGAACAGGGCAAAAAGCAATTGAGGTCCTGTGCTTATTTATATGATATAATCTGTAACTGATAAATCCTTTTCTGAAAGGTGCTTTATATAGACTAATAACAGTAGAAAAACTTTGTCTCTCTATGCCTGAATATCAGAGATGGTTCTCTGTAAGATTCTCAAAGGGCTCACGTTACCTCTTACCGTATCACAAAGTCATTGTAAATTTGTGACCAGACCCTTCAAGGAATTCCAGTTTAAATCTGGGAATTAAAATTATGGTACATCTACAGTAAGGAATAGAGAACAGTGCAGAGATTGTTGGGCTAATTACATCCACAAGATTCAGTGCAACACCTTGAAGAGAAACTATTCAGGAACACCAAAAGGGGACAGCCATATTCATGGTGCTTTATCTGATCCAATAAACCTGGCTCCCAGAAAAAGCTAATTTGCTTGCACACAAGGACATTCTGGGAGTACACAAATTTGGCAGAAAGTTTTGCTGCAAAATATAGATGTATTTACAAAGGAGAAAACATGAACTGAGTAGGGTGTCTGTGACAGAGGAGATGGTAAGCTCAATACCCCTTGAAGAGCCTGGATACTGCCCCAGGGGTCAAAAAGAAATGTGACAGAATGTGACCTTGCCAATAATGAGCATCAGTTTGTTGTAGCAACATAACAGTTATGAAGTCAGCCAAGGTCAGAATCTCTGTGTTGGTTGTGTCCTGGCCCTTGAACTGGGACAGCTGGTTTGACATTTTCTGTACAGAAAAGCTGTGAAGAGGAGACTGTTGCCTTGTGTTTATCCTGCTGCCTACCCTGTCTTTGGACATCAGTTACCCACGATAATGAGTTTTCTTTATTTTCTTCCTCTTCTGCTCCTCTTCCTCAAACTCAACGAACAACTTAATTGTCTCTCTTGTCTAAATATTTTCTCAGATGTGAAATCTGTGCCTTATATCTAGTTTTATAAAATGCAGCAAGTACTATAAACCTGGAAACAAGATGTTAAACTTTTAGATTACCTACTGCAATGTTAACATAGTTCTAGTCAGTTAAAAGGATAGTGTTGACTTCTAGCTAATCTCTAGACAGACCATGTAAGTTGTGATCTCACTGTACTGGAGGTGGTAAGAAACACCCCAGTCTAAGGTAGATTTCCATGAAAGAAAAGCCATCCCTCTTTGAGCTGCAGAAGGATATTGATTATATTACATTTCAAAGTGTGATATACCGTTCTTAGTTCCTGGGGGCCTCTAGCCAAATCTGCAGGTTACTGTAAAAGGAATTGGTGACAAATTATCTCTTAAAAAGCCTACAGGTGAGATTTCTGGAACATCTACCTACAGGCCAACATCCAGTGATTTATTTTTTTATTTGTATCTAGGCAAGGTATGTGATGGAATACAAATGAGGGTTAGGCTCCTGGCCACTTTCCTACAGGCACCAGTTTGTCCTAGGTGTATATGCCTACCTTACTCTCAGCCACTCCTTTTCTTATACCTACTTCTTTGTCAATTGATAGATATCCCCATTCATTCCAGAACATCCCTGGAGATGCTCTAGTGTCAGTGAAGAGCTCCCATGTAGAGAGAGAAACTCTGTTCACTAAAGATGAGAAAATATGAAGAGATTTGGAGAACTCAGCAATCTATAGGGATCAGAATACTCATTCTGAATAACTATGGATGAACTTGAAGGAAATCAGAAAGTTGTTCAACTTGCTTTATAGGAAGCCCAGAATAATGACAACAAGAAGCAGCAGCACGAAAAGATGGTAAGTGGAAAATACCATTCTTCCAGATGTCAAACTATAGTGCATCATGGAAGCTGTAGATCAGCCAGGAAACGGTCTGCGAAGGAAAACAAGGTTCATGAGACATTTGAGTTACTTCTTAGAGGTAAAGGACCTCAGTGGGTTAACACCAGATTCACAAGATGTGAAATCCTTCCATGTGGTCAAAAGAGCCATCGTGTTTATTTTAGATCAACCAGGCCCTAATTAAATATTTTAAAATACTTCTTTACATTTTCAAATTAGAAAAATTTTATATGGTGGATGTTTCATATTTTGTAAGACAACGCTCAATGGAAGATTTGTTTTGGAGATCTAGGAGCAAACTTTTTAGAGGGAAACAATGTATAGTAAAGAACTAGTAAGTTGTTATACAAATGTGTGAATAATCACTTAAACAAGGATTCAGGTTGACTTAGATGAACATATTCCATCTCTGTCTATCAGCTTACATACAAAAATTTATAGCAGGGAGTTGTCAGAGACATGTCAACATCATCTGTCATCTCAGACAGTAAAACAGAGAGCATGGATGCCAAGTGTCACATGGCACATTTGTACATGAAGAGAGACACCAGCACTTTGCAGTCAGAAGTGTCCACCAGTGCAGAGGAGCTGGAACAACTCTGTGGCAAGTGGGTCACAGAAGCAGATACTGATATGTGAGCTTGAGAGGATGAGGTGAGATTTTGTGCTGGCTAAACTGAAATACGAACCTGAAGATGACAAAAAGCAAAGGCTTCATGAAGAGAGACTGGCACAGATTATTAAACAGGCAGTAAAAAGATTGGCAAGTAGAGAAAGGATAAAGGGTTGGATGCAAGAGAGACTGAAACATTCACATTCTATGTTAAGCAATTTGTAAGGTTCTATTCTTTTGTGTCAATTAGTACTGTGACTTCTTTTAAAGTTAGCCTTGACTAGGTGATCTCTACAGCTTGTACATATACTTAATGAGAACGGAGTTGTTCCGCTCCCTAGAATATGAACTATGGTAACGTTCATTGCTATAAAATATATTAAAGAACAGTTATCTCACAAACTAAGTTTATGATGTAAGGATTCAAGAACTTTTTTTCCTTATTTTTCCCCCTGAACATCAGAGGAATTGCTCTGAATGCAATGCAAACTTTGATCAGTTTTCTCCTTCTATAGTGGGATCAATTTCTTGGTTTGCAGTTAGATGACTCAGATAATAAATGCATGAATAAATGAGGGATGAAAGAATCTACCAAAGTAATACAGATTTTCTAGATAATTAGTCAGATTTTTCAAGCCTGCAAAACTAGATGTAGATGAAGTAGGTGAAGTCATTGTATGTTCAGACATATGAATCTGTTTTTAACAGTAGTCCAGCCCAGAGGAGACTATTCTATTTGACTATTGTGTTAGACTTACTTGCATGTTGGTCTTCTCCTGCATGTTCTGTGCTCTAAATCAGGACAGGATAGAAGGATGTGTTTTACACAGTATTTCTAGCATTTGTGCTGGGGTTGTACACAGGAGCTCAGATCATTCACAAGAATGGCACTCAGCTAAATACTACAGAATACCTAAAGTTTTTCATATGTGAGGGTTTTTTCCATATAACTAATCCATAAGCCTAGATAGGATCTCACAGTTAAGTGAATTAAATGCAGTTCCAATAAAATCAATGAAGTTATACTACAGAAAAACTCATGAGGGTCAGGTCCAATATATATTTGGCTAAATTACTGACATGCATCTGGACTAAACAAATTAACTACTGAAATTTTTTATTAAATTAAGAGCTGAAAGTTTGCTGAAGAACATGTATAAAGGTATGAATGTACTCAGCAGTTTGTACAACAGATGTAGAGATGGATACACAAAAAAGCTTTACCATTGGTATGCACTGAGTTCACATGAACTTCTTCGTGTACCTGCATGCTCTTCCTTGCAGTAAGCATGAGGTCAATTCCTTTATTTCTGAGAGAGAAAACCTAGCTCATGTTATGGATATGGGTGGAAATGTGATACCTATCATTTAACAAAGCGTAGCTGATTTGCACTCAGTTCACATGCTGACTTCTCTCACAGCAATTTTTGATGAACTAAGTGTGCCACAGGGCCAGGTGCACTCAGAGAAGCACATGGATGGGACAGGAGTGGAACACTGTTGTGTGACATAATGTGTATTTTTTCCTTTTCCTACAGTTTAGTCAAGGATTCTAAGACCAAAGTCTACTCCAGCCCCCAAAACAGTATGCCTTGTTCCTACAACTGCTTCATCTGTATTCATGTTATTTACACAGTAAAGGAGCTGGCCTTCTACATTTTACAAACTCATTACCTCTTTTGCTACTGTGCTTTTTACAGTCTCAAAAAGCTTTTCCATAATTAAAAAAAAATAAAAAAGGAAAAAAATGTTCTTTAAAAAGGTAGCATATTGTACTCTCTTGGCCCCTTTTTTTTCTGCTTTTTAATTATTTTTTTCCTCACTACATCAATCATACATATAGGATTTCAGCTATTATATGTACAGTAGCCTAATTATGGAAAATTAACTGATTGTCTCAAGAAAACTGCAACTGAATGATGTGATTTGACTTCATGCTGTCTCAACAACGTTTGACATCATACAAGGGCATTCATCTATCCAAATAAAGTTACACACAATAAGAAATCATTTTGGAATGTGTTCTATTTTGTCTCCTTAGATTAACATGGTGACTTGGGCATACCTTTAACAAAATTATCACAGGGGGGTTTCAGAGCTGGGTTTATTATCCTGGATAGAGTTGCTGAGGAGACTTTAATGTTCTGCTGTGTGCTCACTACTGTAAGCTGGGCAGAACAGAAACATTCTCCTCTGTGCTGCAATTACACACAGTCTCTATCAGCAATAGACCAGCAAGCACTGGTGAATGCATATATACACTCTTTATAATTGAGGTATTGTGATTCCTGAAGTTTCCACATTAATAAGGAAAGATATCAAATATAGCCCCAGTAAAAGGTATTTTGTCTAGTGGGAATATGACTAGAACTTTTTCATACAACTTTAGTCATGCAGTAGAGGATATTTCCAGCTGAGAAAAGGTAAAGAGTCATCTACCATATGGTATGTCAGGTTAGAGTAAGTACAATCTTATCAACCTTCCTGTGTGGTTAGGATCAGAGCATAATTCATCCATATATCCTCATGCACATGCCTTACTGTGTTTTATTTAAATAAGTCTTGTCTCAGTCTACATTCTTTTTGCATTGTGTTCTTAACAGGAAAATCACTTTAGGCCCCCTCACCACTTCAGTATGTCTGTGGGAGGTAGTGATTTTACTTTATTTTTTAAAATTACTTAGGAATAAGACCTGTAAATAAGCTGATTTCAAATCTGTGTTTTTATTTCAATGAAATAATAAGAATGTCACCCAGAAACTGGGTGACAAAGTCTGTGCTTTGTTTTCTGCTGAATCTGACAACACTTCCTGTAGATAACCTGTATAGAAATATGATTTGCAATACCACAAGTGACTTCAAATACTTCTCTTCACAGTTTGTAACTCTTGGGTTTCCATCAGCAGGAGAGTAATTCAAATGACAGCTAGAATTTGTCACAGATGTGAGACCACTGGAAGTTCCAGAATAGAGTTTGCACTGAAGCATTATTTTTATTACTCATTCAATGCTAATTTTGGGGGATGTAAAGAAGGAGCCTCTTGCATTTTAGTCTCTGCACACAGGAAGTAATACTAAATAGTCTTAAACATATTCCAAAATCATACCCAAGGAGCAAAATAGGTTAGCCTTTCCCTGATAGATGCTCTCTGAGCTGTTGTGGGCACCCATGTTATACTTAATGTTATTCCCATATTGATGAGAGCTAGATTCTTTTTTTTATTTATTTTTAAGTCTGTGTAGCTGCCTAGCTTCTGGGAGCTGCAGCTCAAAAATTGTTGATAAAGTAATGAGAAGTAGCAATGTAGCATAGAACAGAAAAATCCAAGCTTCTCTCTAACTGCTTCAGGTCCTTCTGGGCTTTCACCAGCTCCTGCACTTCCCTGGGCTGGCAAACACCCCTTTTGAGTTTCCTGGCCATGCCCTATACCCTTATTTTACAACAGTAGGCACACTCATCACAAAGTGTATGGTTTCATGTGAAACCACAGGAAATGGTGGTTTCAGCTATTTTAAGCCTAAAAGTAGGCAGTATTTTACAGATGGTTTGATTTCAAGAGAACCACAACAGGTAAAAAAAAAAACCTTTTAACCCTCAGAGCTGTAATAACATACAGCTAAAATTTCAGAAGCCACTATGAAGAGCCTCAAATTAATGATTAAAAATAATATTAATTCCCACTGGTTTTGTCAGCTAGTTTGTGATTTATTAGTACATGAATTGGGAATTGATGATCTTGGCAAAACAAAAAGTTTTCTAATTCACCTGCTAATCAAAGCTACATTTCATAGTCTTCATTTGTCATTCTTCCATAGGCTGTGCCAAATCAAAGGGCAAATTCACTTGGAAGTGAAAAGAAGGCACTGACTCATTAGTTAACTGAAACTTATTTTGTACTAAGCAACTTCATTCTGAAGCCAGAAATTTCTCTAAACTCAAAGCTGGGGGTGGGGGTGGGCTTTAGAAGGCTGTAAGGTCAGCTTTGTTGCAAAAAGTTTGCGCAGACTCTTCCCAGTGAATTGGTGGCTTCAGATCTCGGATGGACGTTTGGAGCCCAAAGTGAGTTCCTACCTCTATACAGGCGTAACCAAACCGCCCAAAACTCCCCCCCCCCCCCCCCCCCGCCCCCCAATTCTGCATGGAAGGCTAAGGAGAGGGGACGAGGAAAAGGGCAGTGCAGCAGAAAGGAAGCCCCTGCCAGAAGGTCGCCCACAGTTTTCGGTCCCAGCGCGGCCGGCTGAGCCCCGGCTGAAGGCGCCCGGAGCATCAGCCGGAGCCTTGGCTCCCGCCGCGCCCGCCCAGCAAAGCTCATCCAGAGGCAACCGGGCTCCTGTTGGCTTTGCGGGAACGCGGGACAGCACACCGATTCGGCCGATCCAGCAGCTCCCTTGCCTTGCCTTGCCTTGCCGGAGAGCCCGGGATGCCCCGGGACTGCTCCGGGACTGCCCCAGGACAGGGGCGGTGGGAGCCCCGCCCTGGCCCCGCAGGCAGAGCAGAGCAGAGAGGGCAGGGCAGGGCAAGCTGCTCTTAGGGGCAGGCTGAGAGCAGCGGGAATGACAGCTGGAGGGAAAGCGCTGGCTGGCCCTGGGAGCAAGACACGAAGAAACTTTGGAGACCTTCAGTACGAGCAAGGGTGAGTGATTCGAGCCGTGCTATAAGAGGAAGGAGGATGCTATGGGTGGGTTTTCATGCTCTGAAGAGTGTAATGCTAACTTTACTTATTTTCACTAGTGCAATCCCAGAAGTATTGCTCAGAAAAAAAACCCAAACCCACAACAGTAATAATTTGTGAATAATGATTTGCAAGTTGCAGTTATGTGGGGTGAGGTGGGATAGGAGGAGAAAAAAAAATGTTTTTTTTACCGAACTGCAGCAGTGTCACAGCTGCTTGGCAGTGCCTGGGTGCTCAGGTGTGCTGCTTGCCACCCTGAGCATGGCAGGCACAGGTGAGGAAAGGGAGTATTAGTGAAGGCAGATGGTGGGACTCCTGTCTCACCAGTTTTATGGAAAAATTTGCCTGTAGCAAAGTGTCAGGCGCAGTTCTGCTAGTTAAATAAGGGGTTGCTGTTGCTCTAGATTGAATACTTTTGCTCCAAGATGTTTTGGGACTGGCTTAAAGGCCAGTACTACACTTGTTACCAATCATGAGTAGCCAGCTTCTAGGTATAAAATATATCCTCTGATTTTGGCATGTGTTGCATATTTAAAAGCAAGACACTTCACCTCTTTGCAGAGATGCACTATATCTGCATAAACACTTGTTTTCTTGTCTTTTCTCTAAAAAATAAGGTGTTTGTAGTGCTGTGATTAGTTTAATTAACTCTGCACTTCTGGGATTCCTTTCTTGTTTGAAGCCTGGGAGCTCTAATTACTTAGCATTTCACATACTCAACTCCTTTCAAACTACTTAACACCCATCCAAAGTTGGGTATTTTATTGAAATAGTGATTTGGCTTCTTAAAAGCCATGATCTCTTGAGATATGTTGTTACTTTATTATTGCAAGGAGAATTTTAAAATCCTGCCTTGGTGCTTTTGTCCAAGGACCTTCCCATGTAGATGGATCAGGCATTGAGTAGCATTGAGGCTAACTTTCCCTGAAACCAGTGAAAATGATTCTGTTAACCTCAATGGTAGCTGGGTTAGCTGTTCTGGCTTGCAAAAGTACTTGAGAAGATTACCACTGTAGAGACCAATGGCATCCTGTAGGTGTAAAAGTCTCATTACAGCCACAAAACTTTGCAGGTATGTACAATGAGCAGCAACTTACATCAAAGTTGTTTGGTGTTTCCCATAGTGGTGTTCTGTTGCAGCAGGACCTGGTGGAGTTTTTGTTTGTTAGGGAGATTTCTGAGCACCTCAGTGAGGGAAGCAAGAAAATAGGTCCTTGATTGCTTTCTTATGCAGCCTTGAAATCACAGTAAAGAAGTTCAATTTTCACTAAGAAATCTCTCCCCTGCATTCTTTTTTTTTGCGTTCTGCCTCTGCAGGTTTCATTGCTGTTTGCAACTCCTAATATCCAAGTGGGTTAAACTTACTGGACAAAAAAAAATGAACATATGACTTTTTTCACCATCTTAGTAAAATTAATGAAATTGAACTTCAATGAAGTTGGTCACCAGCATGAACAAAGATGGCTTCGTGTGAATGCTTGCAGGAAAGGGATGGGAAAAAAGTACGAGGTGCATTTCTGAGATGATGAGGGTGATTCTGGTTGAAGGATCAAAATTCACTGGACTCTGGTTTCTCTGACTGGAGTGAACCTTTCTGTGGGCTTTGCCATCTGTAAGGCAAGGGCAGATGAATCTCACAGGTATTAAGTGTGATGGTGTGCAAATGTATTAAGGACATTAGCAGGAGGTTCAGGTACACAAATCAGGTACACTAAATAATTTGAAGTAGTACCATGATTGCAGTTGTTCCTCCATTCCTAGTTTGGTAAGTGTTTCTCCAGTGCTCCTGCAGGACAGCCTGTGTCTGTCCCCAGTGCACTGCTGCACCACCTGGCTCCAATACCACCACTGCCTCTGGTCCCCAGAGCTCTGGGTGCTGCTTCCTGCGTGTCAGCTGGTGCCTCTGCCTTCAGCATTGGTTTAAGTGGACATAAATGGCTTATAGGGCTTGGGTTATTTCCAACCAGGTTGTCCCCTGAAATGTGATGTCTCTCTGGGGCCTGGCGACCACCATAAGCCAACTGGTGCTTAGGCTGGAAGTATCAGTATTAAAGGGATGGATCTAAAGCTTGGAAGAGTTGAAAGCAGTGAGAATTAGTGGAAAGATTTGCATCTTTCTGGAAGCCAGTCTGCTCAGTGGCAACAAAGAAGATACTTCTCTAGCCTCTTTTTCCTTCATTAAGGCTTTGAAGAAAAGTAGAGAAGGCCACAGTCTGGTGTAATTTTTTTCTCCCTAATTGCTTAGATAGTCAAGCCTGCGCTCAGAAGGAAAAGCAGACAGTAGGGCTGGCATAGTCTATCTGGCTCATAGTGACTTAAAAAGAAAAAAAATCCTGGAAGAACCTTTGTCTTTGAGGGGAAATGCTACATAAATTGCAACTTTTTAAATAAATGTTTTTGCTATGCTGGTATTTGATCTTGCAGACTCTATGTGATTGCATCTCACCATGACCTTGTTGCTGGTGAACTTGGAAGCAAAGTGAGTTGACCTCTGTAAAACTGATGGTGTGTTTAAAGATGAGCACGTGCTTAACTGTATGCTTTTTTTGTTGGTCTAAATCCACGTGTGGAGCATTGTTCGTTATGTTATAGCATCCATAAAAAGGAAATAATATTTCCCTCCCTTTTGAAATTTGCAGGAGGCCGACTTGTAAGTTTTGACTTATATTCAAGATTTTTTGATGGATTGTGCTATGTAAACATGAAGCTTCTTAAATACATACATTAAAATACATGAATACATACGTAAAATGTGGAAGAAAATAGGTGTAACAGTAACATCCTCTTTGAATCATCCCTGATCTGAGACTGCCCTCTCTTGGAGGCCATCAGTTTCTTTTCCTTTTTATGTTGGTATTTCTGGAGAAATCACTAGAAAGTTTCAAAATAATTTGAGATATCTGCTACTTTGTTCGCCCCAGGTCTTCTAGGTGATTTTTTTTATTATTTTATTTTTTCTTTTCCTTTAGAAACAAGGGAAATTGATGGAAGATGAGAGAGAGACCAAATTTTCAAAACATTTGTTTTGAATCTAGCAGGGGTAGAGTTCCAAGAAGCCAAAGGGATGTAGATGACCAAGCATTGCTGAATTTTTTGAGGGATTTCAACGTCAAAGTACACCAACACCATAGGAAATCTTCTTGTGATACTATGAGTGTCCTAAATCTAGCTGATCATACATGCTTTTGAATTGCATTCTACTTAAACATCTCTTTAGTAATATGATCAGGGTAGCAAGTAGTTATATGGATTGAAAGTTTTCTTTGGCTAAAATAATGTTGAAATATTTGTTTAAATTTAACTAGACTGGCGAGGTAGGCTGGTAGACCTGTTTATCCAGCCTCATTCTGGTGGCTAGAAAATGTTTACTTTATTCACCTCTCCAGCTTTAAAAAAAATAATTCTCCCAGGTGATTTAATGTGATATAAACCTGGTGTGGTTGGTACAGAGAGAACACTCTCCTATCTTGCTGTTAAAACCTGTCTTGATATATTTTGGTGAGTAGCTTATTATTTGTTTTAAGGAGAAAACAAATTTTTATGTTTCTCCTGGCCTAGGAGCTTATTCATTTTACTTTATTACAACACTCCCCTGGAGCCTGCTTTTTGTCCTATTTCATGGGATATCCTGAGGCCAGAGGAGAGATTCTTGCCCTGATCCATGTTCCTGGACAAACCAAATATGCCCTTGACATTGAGAGTAAACCAACAGGCAGAAGACAGAGTTGTGGAAGGGAGGCAATCCAGAGCAGTGCTGAAGGCAGCTCCGTGAGACCACAACGGCTTCAACTGGTTTTGTTTCACATGTTTTCAGGGGCGTTTCTCAAAGTGAGCCTACCTGCCTTCGGGTTGGGAAGTGCAAAGGGCTAAATTACTTTTTGATTTGTCTGTGGACACATTGTTTGGCACCTCTTAATAGAATACTGGAAACTTGGGATCACCTCAGAGCTTGTGTCTGTGCTGAACAAGCCTTTAGCTGTCACATATTCCCAACAGTGTTCTTCAGCTCACTGAGTTGGTATCTGTTGTTGCTTTGCTACAGCAATTCCAATAGAGAAAATGCTTTATCTTTTCCCAGGAGAACAAGGAAATTAATTGACTAACTCTTGTTGGCCCACCAAAACTGTAGCAGCCTTCAAAATTGTCCAACTTAAAAAAGTATTCTAAATTTCTGTCTCTGACAAGACTAGCTTTTCAAGGGTGAAATAAGTTAACTTCTGTGTTCTTCCTGTGCAATGAAAAATCTCACTGCCTATTAAGAAAAGAAAATGCCTGACTTTTGGAGCTATTTTGCACAGGCTGATGTCTGAGAACTTTATCCTGTGGTGGTGGAAGCACATTCCTCTCAGAGCCTCTAGGGGGTGAAAAATTATTTTGGCCTCAAACCTTAATTCAGAGGTGCTGAATATGTAACCATTCTAATAGTGGTTTTAAGAACATCCTTCCCTAAGATACTTTAGACTTTTAGATATGGTGGAAAAAATATCTTAGGTTCTGTTATTCTCCTGACCCCTGGCTACGATTAAAATTGTAACAAATGCCGTTCTGATTGGACATAATCTAGAATAGCTGCTACAAAATTTGGCTGGGGCTTTGCATTTATGTGGGCTTCAGTTGCTTGTAGCCACCATAGTATTTTAGCGTAGAAAATGGAAATAACTAGCTAGTCAGTTTTCTGTAGTGATTAACGCATCTCGCTGCATTTTAAAGACCAGGACAGCTTGTAGTGATTTATATAGAGGTATGTGGTGTTCTTCTGATGTTTCCAGATCTGAGGGTTGTGGCTTCTAACCAGTGAGCTCTCAGCACGTTGCAAGTGAGACAGGAGGATAAACTTATTCTTTTGTCTCCCCTTTCTTGCTGTAGAGGAAAATCATCAGCACAGGAAGACCAGGGTGCCTTTTAGCTTCTGTTCCACTGAGCTGCTGGCTGTAGCACAGTTGCATCTAAATACTTTTTTTCCTCCAATGCCCACTGCAGCCTGGGGACAAGAAGCAAGATGGGAGAGAACGAGGAGGTAGCAGCCTAACAGGAACAGCAGCTGGGACAGATTGCTCTGGGAGACACATTGGATGACTCTTGTGCCTTATTCCCTTTCGTAGTGTAAGGGCAGCATGTAGATGCTTTTGACCTTCTGAAAGTCCTTGCAGTCTCCTTTACGGTGACAGAAGAGAGAATCTCACAGGGTTGGAAGGTAGTTTAGTTGTATGGTCAGCCTCCTGTGAAACGTGTCCCTTGCCATCACTGCCCCCAGGAGCTGTACAGATTTCTGCTGTGATTTGAAACTGCATGGTTCTCTGTTTGAGAGAGCAAGTGAGGGAGAGAGCAAGTGAGGGAGATCCAGTGTCGGTGCAGAGACTGTTTTTTATACAAACAGAAAAAGGCAGATTAGGAGAGGAATTTCAGTGAGGTGCAGCTACAGATTGTGCTGTGAGATAAAAGGTGATGCCTGGTTTCCTGCACAGCCCCTTGTGTCTAATGGTGTGGCTTAGTTCTGGCTGCAGCCTGTCCTTCCATGAGGTATTGAGGCTCTTTCTTTTCCTACTTATTTCCAGGATTCTTACAAGAATCTAATATCCCTGAAGCCTTTGTCAAAATTGCTGTTGAAATTAGGCAGCTATATTTAAAAAGGGAAAATAAAATCCAAACCCTTCTGTCAAGAGAGGCAAGTACAGCAAACATTACTGAATTTCTGCTTCTACTTCAACAGATGCTCCTTTTTCTGCATTTTGGTTCTTTTTTAAGCCAAACAACATATTTTGATGTCAGAGTGCAGGTAAAATATATCCGAAAATCCTAAGCCAGTATCTTAACAATAGTGTTTCACACATGGTATAAAATCATCCATAAGAAAACACATATGAAGAGTGGAAAACATTTAGTTTTCTCCATGTGGGCATTATCCCTGTTTATAAGACAACAAGCCACCAAAAGAGTAGTAGAGTCAAGGATGTTTTAATCCAATTGACCTGTCATCTATTTTGCTACCTGCTCACCTACTGTAATGACCCCCATGCTTGAATGTTTGGGGTAAGAAAGAGTATTTGCAGTGGCTAGTTGAGAGCCACATCCATACTGCCAGCTACCAGCCAAGAAGAGTCCTAGTTAAGTTTCTCCTTTGCTCTCCCCAGGTGAGGCATGAATTTGAATGTACTTCATTTACTCAGCTGCTAATTCTCAGGAAACGAGCTGGGATTTTGGTATCTGAGGCATTTCTGTGAAATTTGACTGAGATTTGCTAACTCGAATGGTATGAATCACTAGTATTAATCATCAGTATAGAATCATTAGTGAGATTTTTGAGACTCAAAAATGCTAGCAGCAGCAGAGATTAACAGCCTGTACAAAATATACTTTCTTTAGAAACAAAGGAAAAACCTAGCAGAGCTCAGGGATCCTCCTGTAATTGTTGGTTTTTTTGGTTCTCCTGGTAGTTGAGAAATTAAAGCCATTTGACTCTGACATACGTATGAATACAGAACCAAGCTTGGAAATTTATGGGAAAGGTGGAGCAACCTCTTCGCTCGGCCTCTGAAGCTGTTCCCCAAAAGGTGGCAGTCTCTGCTAGCAGGAATGTGCCTCTCGCTGGCAGATGGATGCTGTTCCTTAGGGTTCATTCAGTTCAATGTTCTGTATGGGTTGTGTTTTTTCCCCTCCCCTCCTCCCCGCATAACCTTTATCTTTCAAACGAGACCAGCAGCCTGTATATTTGACAAATATTTGTCTAGCACTGAAAATGCACACAGACTTAAAAATGACCTTTGAGTTAAACCAGAGCAGATTCCCACACAAAAAGGAATTAGTTTTAGTTGGGTTTTTTTCCTAAGCTGTGTAAACAGAAATTATTAGAATGCACGCTATGAATTCTTCATCTCTGCATCTGTGGCTGGGCTTCCACAGCTTTTTAAAATGTCATCACAGCTACAACCATTCCCTGAAAACCATGCCAAAGGCCTGGACCTGTATTGTCCAGTTATAAGGAATGTTTCCTGACTTATTCAGTGTTTACTTGGTTTGGGGTGAGATCTGAAGGACCTGAAACTGTCCCTATGTTGTAATTCACACCCCATGGAACTGGGACTCTGCTTACTGATGTTTTTCTGGTGGAGTTGTATTTATGTGCCAGCCTGGACTCCACATATCCACAAGCACAGTTTTTCCCAAACCACTGCTGGGTCTGAAGGCAGTAACAAGCCTGTCGATCCTCCTGCAAGATCCAGCCAGTGGTTATTATGGGACAAGGTGGAATGCAGATCATATCCTGATGTTTCCATTCCCCACCCCTGTTACATCCTCATACACATGATTTCCTCATCTAGTTCTGTAGTCTTCTCAATGAAGAGCTCAATGAAGCTAAGAAAAGGAGTGGAAAATGTCTGCAGAAGCAGATAATTCTGTCCTTTCATTTGGGGACAGAAACTCTTGGGATATTCAAAAAGCATGTGTTGGTTATTCCTTAAAAACAAATGCAAAACCAGACTTTTCAGAATGGATATTTTGCAGTTAGGAGCCTGACATTATATTTCACATCTTTTTTGAGACAGAGTTAAACTAATAAGGGTATTCTAGAGACAAGTTCACTGGGACCGAGCCGTTTCTACTGTGTAGGCACTCTAAAGTAGCTTTGTTTTTACACCATAACAATTTCCATGTCGGTCTTGTTAGAATAAAAGGATCTTCATATTAACAATAATTCAAACTAGCATGGTACTATTAGAAATTTCATTTACCTAATCTGTTTATATAATTGAGTCTCTTCTAAGATCATCATCTGTTCTTTAAAAGAAAAAAAGTCATTGGTTAACAAATCTGACTCACTCTCACTCAAAAATTATATGACTTGGAATGAAAATCTGGTTTTGTTTTGGGTTTTTTTTTTTGGTAGGGGATAGAGGTTGAGGGTACAGTGTTTGTTTTGAAGAATGCATTTGTTTTCCAGACCCTGAGGAAGTGTTGAGTGTGAAATCCAGATGTTTGCCTCACTACTGATTTTTGGAAGGTTCCACCGTTACCTGCATTGAGTCTTTACACAATGGGATAAGTAGTCAAAAGCCAACAGCACAGAAAAGGTCTTGGGGCATTGCCACATCAGAGAAAGTAGATCAGAGCTGGAGAAGATTCAGATCACAGAAGCGGTAATTGTCAAAGGCACCAAACAGCTTCTCTCCAGCGGCACATAGGCTTGGGACTTTCTTGGGGAAGAAACTACTGACAAAAGATAGACAAAACTCTTTTGATGCCACGGGGAAGGAGAGGATGAAAAGAAATTAGTTTTTTGCTGTTTATAATAGGAGGTCCAGGGAGATGTGAAAAATATTAGTGGGTTTGGGATTTAAAGAAAGGGGAGGTGGTTTGTAATGTCATCTAAGCTGTTGAGCAGAGGCTGGTGCTGCTAGAACTTCACATGGGTTCAGGAATCTGTGTTTAAGGAGTCTCAGAGGAGACCTGTGAGTTGTGCTGATCTTGGTGGAGTAATCTGGTGAGGTGTTAACACATGCTTGCACTAGTCTTGCTTTTGTTTTTCCCCCTGATAATCTGGTATTGGTCAGTGTTGGAAATAGACTAAACTAGGCTGCAGAGACTGATGTGTCCAAAAGATGATCCCATCTACTATGGGTGTTAGTGATTTTTAAATGCCTTACTAACTAATTTTCATCTAGATAGAACTAGTTTGAAAGTCAAATTAGTACAGTCTTTAAAGGTTATCTTTTTCTTTAAGCAATCACAACTTCTAGGTAACTTCTCTCCTTTTAAAGAAGTATTTTATATTTGTAATAGGAAATTAGATGATTATTTCATAATTGATGCAGAATTTGCTCCCTTTTTTTTTTTTTTTTTACCCTTCCCCCTTTTCTTGGCAGTTTCTCACTAGGGGTCAGATTCTGGGAGACGAATATCCTAACTCCCACAGAAAGTTTCCTGGAGGCATTTGACAGAGGAAAAACCCCCAGTTTTTCCTATTAGAGAAGGATTTTCCTTTGTTTTCATTTTCTCTCCCCTCCCTTTCTTTTTTCCGCAATTGATCATATTCTGGAGCATTTATTTTGCTCATGTTGATTAAACAAAAAAAAGAAAAATAAACACCCAAACAACAACAATAACAAAAAAATCTAGTAGGTTGTTCCTTCCCTGTCGACACAAGTACAATGTCCACACATCGGCCCTGCACACACTGAAGAGGTACTTAGATGCAGACAAGCTGCTGCTGTCATTATTCATAAGAGTATTTCCGTTAAAGTTTTTCAAAACTCTCATTTTCCTTCTTTTCAAGTTAAATTTTGCTTGCTTTTGTCAGCTGACATTCAAGACCCATTGAAACACTGGAAACATGCTTGGTTAGGTGCTGCCTAAAACATCCCAGGGTAGTGGAATGGTCAATAATCTTCGTCCTGAAGATTTTTTGGTTTAAGTTAGATAAGAATAACCCTTCTTTGAAAAACTAAAAACCAGTTCAACAACAAACTAGCCCAGCCATAAATTATAAGGCATTAATAAAGTTACGTAAGTATAATTTTTTTTCTTACATTTGTATAATCTACCAGGGAATAATTTCCTAATCAGATAAGGAGAAGACTGAATGTTAAACACACATTGCTTTAAAATAGACCTGGAGTTTTAGTTTCTTTGGATCTCTGTTGCAAAGATGTTTGGATCAAAGCTTATTTCTTTAATGACAAATAAATTGCATTAAACACAATTATATGCCTTTCATAAAGATTCAAAGACAGAGCTTGTCAGCCATGCAAATATTTTGGTACATGCATTACAGGTTTCTTCTGGGCTGGGCAGCCTCTAATTTAATTTAAGAAATGAGTGGGGGAGAATCATATTTATAATAATAAAATCACTGTTTCAGAAGAAAAGAGTAGGAGCCTGTTTACTGCCTTCAGTGGGCTTTAGATCAGAAGCAAAATTATCACAGTTATCTCTAATGCCCTTAGAATTATTGTAATAAACTTCCTTTTCTTCTCTTCAGTATCCACGTGGAAAATCTTGTAATCTCTGCTAATTTTGAGGCAACAGTTTCCCTGACTTTATTAGACACTTTCCAGAACTGTGTTAATGAAACAATGATACATGACAGGTTGGGTGTTATGGTCTAATAATGATCTGCCTTGGAGGTTAATGGCATTTGGCTGGAGCCTTTTAGTAATAGGCAGCGTGTGCACTCGTTGCCCAGGTGTAGCGTTTTTAATTCACTTTGGTTTACTCCAGGCTGTGTGTGTATCATCTAAACACTTGCCCTTTCATTCTTCAGCCCCAGAGTAGCCTGATATTTGAGGAGAATGGCAAGATTTTGCCAAATACAAGTAATGCATCTCAAAACTGAGATAGGGGTGAGAGGAGCCTTCCCCCTCCTCGTCCCCTGGCTGCAGCCTGCCCGGCAGGCCTGGTGCCGTGCTCCCTTGCCTGGTGCCAGGCTGCAGCTGGGCACAGAGCCATGCTTCGCTGGCCTCTCCCCCTGCCCCACTCTCCTCAGGAGGAGACAGCCTGGGCTGTGCCACTTGTGCTACAAGCCTTACAGAGGGTTCAGCTTTGACAATTAAACCTCGAGCATGAAGGGGCTGAAAGGCCATGGGAAGCAGGCCAGAGCAGTCTGCTCCTAGGGTTCGGAGGCTTTTCAGGTGGATTAACTTCAGCCACGGGGTTGGAATGAGCTGGGTGGAGGCAGGGGCAGAAGCAGAGTAGCACGGGCTGGCATGAGGCAGGACACGCTCCCAGTATCACTGATGTGGTGGTGGTGGTGTGTGTCTCTGTGCACTGAGGCAGTGTGCATTTACAAATGTTATGCTTTTTGGTACTTGAATGACTATTCTTACTGTAAAGAGACGTAACAACATGTGAGTACTGAATAACATATGTGTAATTAGCTCAAACTTGGGAGAGAAGGAGGAGGCATTTTATTTAGCTGAGGTGTGCTCACTCTGGAAGAGAAAGCAGCCCAGAGGCTTAAGAACAAACTTTATATATAATTTTCTTAGATTACAATTCAAACCCTCCCTCAAATCCTTCTGCTACAGTAAGAATAAGAAAACTGAAACCAAACCACCTACTTCCTTATTGAGTTAACACAGCCAAACAGTCCTGGGGGTATGAAGTAGAGCACTGAGTACAGACGCTGCTGGGTGGGAGGGACGCAGATGCTGCTCTTGAATGAGACACCGCTGCCTGCAACTCTGCTTTTCTGAGTTGCTTAATGAACCCAAGCGCTGCCCTGCATCTGGTAGAAAAGGACCAAGAAGAACAAATCCTGGTCTGATTCTCACTGGATGAATTTTGCTTGTGGGTAAACAGGCTTCAGATCCCAGCATTCACTTCACTGAGAATGACTTCCAGGGTGAAATGCCCCACTGTTCAGAGGAAAGGGCATACAAAAGTGCTGTATATTTGGTTTGATGTTTGTCTAGTAGAGTGATTTCTTTTGTGCTCTGATTTTTGGTTTATTAGTGCTTAAAATGTGAGCTTTTTTTAGCAGACATATTACTAAACTCTGCGGTGATGTTGTCCAGTGATTAAAAATAACCTCTTATGTGGTAGGAGAAACTATGAGTTTATGGTGCAAAACATATCCCTTAAATGCTATCCAGGAAAGGATAGACAACTGATTTGGAGCAAAGAATATTAAAATATCGTCCTTGTTGTCTAATATGTCCTGGCCCAGTTCTTTCTGCTAAAAGCTCAGTTCCTGAAAAGAGTAAAGATGGTGCTCCTGTGAGGTTGTTGCTGCTCTGTTCTCCAGAGCCACTGATGTCTGAAAGGGTGTCTCTAGATGAGACCAATGTCTGCAGGGTAACCATGTGGGAGACTCCGTGTGGGAGACCAGGTGTGCTGTCGGATAGAGGGGGCTCAGGAAGTCAGAGTGCTATTTCTGGCTTTGTCAGGGTCCTGGTGCATGACCTGGGGAAAGGCACTCAGCCTCTCCCTGCCTGTGTTTCCTTTCCTGTTTATATAGCCTGCACATGCTTCAGGCAGAGTCTTCTCTGTGTTCAGTATTGAAAGTCTACTTTTCATCTTCTCTGAAGGGCTACGGTCCTTAATGTGTGATGGTGGATAAATTAAGAGACATGGAGGTCCATCATGATCCTGATCAGGCAGTTGCCTATGAACAGCAAACTCGTCTGTGTGTTTTCCTGTGGAAAATAGATGTGGTTTTTTTCTGTTACGACTCTTAAGTTGCGCTTTTTTTCCAGTTAAGTTACGTTGATTTAAATTCCAGAGAAGTAATAATTTAGTAGTCGTTGCATATTTTTTTTAAAAGTCAGAATGAACTTTAGAAGACAAGGTGCTGAAGCAATACTTTGTTCCATATGAGTCCCTCTTTACAGTTAGAGTACATCATGAAACATACTTGTGGTATGAGTAGGGACAAGAATTTTTGTGCAAGTAATAATAATTCAGAAAAGAGTACTTTATTGGGGGGAAATACATCACCAGCAGCCTGAGATGGGGGAGGCAGCTTCATTCCCATGTCCGGCCAGCAGAAGCCTAGTAATGTACTCCCAGGAATTAGTAAAGACTGCACGCTGTTCCCTTATCAAGCTGAGGAGGACAGAGGTTCTCTAGTGAGAGATGGCAGGAAAAGTATATATATTTTTGGCCTTGGTCTCTGGTAGCCAAACCCCTTGTATTCTTGCCTCTATAGACATCCCTGGCTCTCAGGCTGGTTCACCTCTGCACTGGCTAGTTCTGTTCAGACTTTGCTTGTGCTCACATGCTCCCTCCCACACCTGTACTCACTCCATGGACACACGGATACTCACACTCTGGTCTCACTCCAGTAGCTGCACTCAAACCCCTATACAAACAAACAAACAAACACACACAAAACAGAATCCCTAAACCAGTACAAAAGCTAGAAATTAACGAGATGGCGGGTACAGCCAGACAAGTGTACCAAGGAGCCAACTGCTTACGTGACCAATCTTTATATTCCTTTATCTCTGTTTTCCTCACATCCGTCCACCTCCTGTCCAAATTACCTAAATCCATCTCTTTCTCTACCTCTAGTGCCTTTCCTAAACATCCTGTAGTAAGTCTTGTGCAATCCCAAAGTGCTCTTCCCCAGTATCGCATAATGTGTCCCACTCCTCTGGGCAGCAACCCCTCTCCATCCAAAAGGCATTCTAGTGTTGACCTGTCTTGATGGGTTTCATGCTTGGGCACTGGAGCTGAAGCCCTGCTGGCACAGCCCCAGGAGGGGTCCAGATAGAGCATCTCTTCTTAATTTGGGTTTCTGCCTGACCTTGAGCCCCTGTACTTTTCTAGGATTGTGAAGATCAGGCTGTGGTGAGCTGATAGCTCCTGTGACTAGCCAGGGCACAATATTATTTGGGTTTCCTCTCCTGCCACTACCTCTCTGTGCTCATTTGGGGGCATGCAAATGAATTTTTATAACATAACCTAACACTCTTGAGATTTTCTTTTCAACTTCATAAATAGCTAAGGGAAAAAATGTGAGCAAGCAGGAACCCCCAAATCTGTAGCTGGCTAATTCATAGCCAACCAATATGCCTGAGAAACATATGTATCACCCTTGTCAAAACCATATAGGGAAACCTAGGGCAAAACTACTTTTTCATATTAGCAATTCAGCTCTTGCTTGCTATTTTTTTTGAACATCATTCTTCAAACTGGAAGTACAAAACCATAATTAGCATGCAGAGCAGATACAGTAACTTCAAAAACAGAAATCAAGGAATAAACCCCGAGGCAACATAACCACATCTTGGTTGTCACTAGCATGTTACGGAGGCAGTAATGATATACGGAAGTGTATGGCTTCATGGGGAGATGAGATAGGAGGCATTTGTGAAGGTTAACACAATTTCTGCACAAAAATTGAAGGGCTTTATCTGATGATGATGGCAAGTTTTGTTCTTGTGGTGGATTAAGTTGCTTATCTGCTGGTTGTTTGTCAGGCTGTTGTTTGGAGCAGGGTGAAAGCTAGCAGGTTCCCTTTCCCACTTCTGTATCATCTAGTTACCAAATTCTTCTACAAGCTACCAACCTTCTTGTTGACCTGATAACCAGTCTGCTTTTCATCCTCAGCTTTTGCAGAAATGGTTTCTTTTCCAAATAAAAAAAGCAAGCTGGAAGAAAGAAAGGAATCGTAAGTCTTTGTCTTCTATGTGATACTGGGCAGTGGTTGCATGTCTAGCACAGAGCAGCCTTTTATGAAGGGGCACTTCAATTTGAGCAGGCTGAGCTGAGCTGAGGGCTGTGCCCAGTCAGAGCTTGTGCAAAAGCTCGGTGTGGATGTACAAAGGGACTAGTTGACTGCAAGCCAGAATCTGATAATCACAGTATTTTTGGTCTTGCCTGTGCTAAAAAAAAAAAAAAAAAAGGCACAGCCTTAACTGTTCCAGAGAACAGTGTTTTATGGAACCCACAAATACAATTGAACTGGTAGGGCCAGTGTCATGGTATTTTATATTAGAGTATCTTTCCCATTTTTTCCTTTATACAAAACCATGAATGATGCCGGTTGAAGATACTTAAATAAAGCTGTTTCCATGTCACGGTACCAATGGTCTCAAGCAAATGCACTTTCTCACTGTCACAGTGACTGCCTGATACCCAGGGAGGATGGCACTTCGCATGTGTGTGTGTGCATCAGTACATACAAAGACCCCAGGTGCAGTCATCCCCTTACACCTTTGGTGGGAAAGGAGCTGGGTATGCTGCTTGGACAGGGAGTGGAAATCCAGCTCTGCTTCATCAAGGAGCTCTGAAAAAGGAATGAGTGGAGATGAGATGAGACCAAAATGGGTTACTTGGGGAGCAATGTAAACTATGATCACAAAATTTGAACCTAAAACATAACCTGGAAGAAGAAAACTGTGTTAGTAACAATGCTCTGAGGCACAAGGGAAAAGAGGAATAGGGTAAACCACTCAGCTGTTTCTTAAAAAACAAACAAACAAACAAAACCCCCGAAAACCAAACCAAACCTTGTATTTTTTCACTGATGTTATTTTCCAGGTGCAAACACATAAGAGAGTTGTCAGAGCAACTCTATGTGGTGCCCTGTGCCAGAAGACTTCTGTTCTCTCCCCAAATGGGAATTAGTTGTATTGTTCTGAGCAGTTGTTGAGGAATACTACATTTACCCTCAGAGAACTTGTTATCTTTGATAATCTGGGTAAAACAACAGCACTTCAAAGTAAAGATAAAACATAGATAAAGATATTTTTCCACCTGTGACTCTATTATCCCACTCTATTATTGTGTTTTGACTGAGTAGTTTCTAATTTCTTTTCTGTTTTTCTGATAAAATAATTAGTAGGTTTAGTTGAGGTTTTCTGAACTAAAAAGTGATGTCTAGCACTTTTTTCTTTTCTTTTTTTTTCCCATGAGAACCTCTTACTTTGTGGTTGCTTGAGGAAGTTGACTTAAGCAATTTAAGATGTAGTCGTGGCTTATTTAGAAAGAGACACTGGCTGTTAACACAAAAATATATGCCTAAATACGCCAACAGGTGCAAGGGCTGCCTAATCACATGATGGTCACAGGAAACCTATTAACCATACTGTTTGGGTTAAGGACAGGTCATGCTGATGATTAAATACAGAAAGTAAACTTTTTGCTGTATTTTTTTCCTCCCCCCATGTTCTATGTTTTTATGTTCTAGATTTAACATGAAAGGTTGTGACACTGATTAAAATCAGTGATAGTCATACCTGTAGTAGGAACAGAAATAGAGGTGTGAGGTTAAGCAAATGTCAGCATTCATTATGAACTTCTGTGCTCTTTCAGGTCACAGCTTTCAAATAATTTCTACATATTTCTAAAATAAAGCTCTTGAAAATATATTGTGAAAAATACAAAACTATTGTCTAAATTATTGCTTAGATTGCTTTTGGCTCTAGAGGTCTTATGTAAGGCACCATTTGGATTTTGTTGCTAGGGCTAGAACTTCTTCACTGTAAGGAGAGAGCACACAAACACAAAATAATCTTTGGAGTAGATTTCAACTTTAGTAAGGAGGGGCTCTCTTCTATGCTACCTGTTCTATCAGGTCTACAGTCTGTGCATGTAAGTATATATACAGCCCACCTCAAAGCCCTCTAGCAGCTGAGTAAAAATCTGTTAGCTGTCTGCATCGCAGATTTCTTTAGGCAGGGTAACCCTGTTGATTCATCCTTAGCTGTGATCCAAAGCATTTCACACTCTCGATATTGTTGTGCTTGCTGGTTTGATGTGCAGGTGACAATTTGACTCTTACTTTTTCCCCTCTGATCATGGCTTCCAGATGATATAAATTGCCTTCAAGTTAGTTGGTGCCATCTTGCTGCTATACCTAATTTTGAATCATCAAAACCTGTCTGTGGAGCATGTAGCTACATGTGGTACTTAGCATAGCAACATTTCTGTTTGAAATCTACTTCCTAAGAGTGCTTAGGGAAAAATTCCAAGCAGTGTTCTCCAGTACCTATCCTTTCCAGGGCAGAAAGCACATCTGCCTGTCTACTGCAAAGGAGTGCTTCTCAGAGGTTAGGTCCACCATGCCTGCGTGTCAGGGGAAGTCTTTCAGCAGCAAACAATGTGTAGGGGATTCTGTCCTACAAATGGAAAAAAATAAGTGATTCATCTGGTTAGAAGGCTTCTTATTGTGCTCATCTGCTCTCATCCCCAGCAGAGCAAGGTGACATGAAAAGCAAGATTTTTATTTTCCAAGGTGCCTTCTCACATGGTGAGGCAAATTCATTCCTGTCTGGCCTCTGCCTGCTGTTGACTACACTGGCCTGCAGTGTATCCTCTATCTCCCTACAGAAATCTGCATTTGCAGTTCAAAGTTCTTGCTTTGTTAGTCAGCTGGTGCTACTGTCCACACCTTTGAAACTCTACAGCAAATAGAAGTTGCTGGTGGGTGTTTCCCTCAGGATCTTAACCATCCTACTTCTTTCAGTTTTATGGTGGAAAGTTAATGGTGAGGTGAAATTAGTTAGAAAACAGGAAAGCTAGACTTAAGTGACAAATCTGTAGATTTTCATACTTCTACTTGATGCTTCTTATTTGCAAGGTGGGAGCATATGAACCCCAGTTCTGTAACATTCTGTAATACAACAAAGCTCTTGCAATCTTCATAAATCATTTCCCTTGGTGTAAAATCCCCCACACGGTAATGCTGCAGGGTACAACTAACCTCTGTTCATCCACTAAATGGTCTTCCTCTTTAAACTGTCATAAAAGGATCTTTAAATTGCAAGTGTTGGTAAGCAGTGATGATCCAATGATTAAGGGATTGAGTTCAGTTTGTTTTGTTACAAATTTCTTCTTAGCCTTCAACATGTTGCCTAGACCGTTTGACTTCAGAGCATATCCTCCTTATCTGGCAAGATATCTTAAAAGATAAGGACGATATGAGAAACTCCTTCCTTGTAGTCAAGCAGTCTGTTGTTCTTCCTACCTAGTTCGTCACCCACTGACATTTCAGGAACTCACCTATGTGTTGGATAACCCAACCCTTTATTATACAACTGCTTTCGCAAGAATAAAATTTTGTATTACTGTTTCAGTAAGCAATCACTTTTATTCTCTTAACTATTCCTTCCCTATGTTGCTTAAACATTCTGATTTGTATAAACCTGATTTGCTTACCTGATTATTTTTAAGATTTTAGTATATTTAAGCACTTTTTCGATCTGATACTTGTGTTACTTACCTAACATGGAAAACATGTCTAAGGTAGAGTATCTTCTGAATGTTCCTTGGAGATTAGAGTAACATGTTTACTTCTCTGGATTCTCCATCCTTTGTGTGTCTTTGCTTGAAGCTGCAAAGCACCCAATCAGATCTGCCCACTCCTGATTATATATAGATTTTAATTGTGTATTTAGCTGTAGGAGAAATTGCAGAGAAGGGGGCAAAGTGGTGACTTTATATCATTTCAGCTTATTCTGTTGGGAGTCTCTCTTGTCACAAATCCATTGCCATGCATGATTGGATAAAGTGTTATGAAAGGCTCTGCATTTTAGAAAAGGGAAACATAAACAGTATTTTGAGTTATATTTACATCAATAATAGTAGATTTTTTTTTTTATTAGCAGAAAGTAAGAGTAGAAACAAAGTTATTGGAACATTGTATCATGAGCTGAAAATAGGGCTGATCCAGGCAAATGAGAGGGGGAAAAAAGGTATTTGCATTACGAAAGGTGCACAGTTCTCTGCTGCTCAGCTTAGTATTGAATAAAGCCACAACAGCTGCAGCGACATCAAATCTGTTCCCCAGAAAGGAGGAAGACACCTTTTTTCAGTTAATGACAAATCTTGAATGGAACAAAAAGACTTCATTTTGTCTGCATTTTAACATTGTCTTTTGTTTCTATGTCAGCTTTAAAACATATTCCTCCTGTGGCTCATCTTACACAGCTTCATCTGTTCTGTGCATAAGCAAGGAAACCTTACATCCCAGAGATATAAATTTCTTGTCGATAGCTTGAGGGAGGCTTTGAGGTTGACCATACCAAGAAACACTTATCTGTGGCAATCACGCTGTACCTATCTCAAAGCAGCTTTACCAGAAGACCTGTTGATGTGAAATACAGAAATTAAAGAGCATGTTTATATCAGTCACAGAGGGCTGAGCTAGAGCCTTTAGTTTCTAAATACATGTTCATCTTATGAGGATTCACAGGAAGCCTGTGCAGAGCTGTTATTGCTGAGTCAGTATCTGGGCTGTGTTTTCCTGGAAGTACTTGCATAGCCTGTCGATGCCTCTACCTGTGTATTCCCATGTCTCCATTACAGACCTCAATCAAATGCAGTACTTAGTATAAACTTCTGAAGTTTGTGTGCAGGTTACTGGCAAGCATAATAGAAATTCAGGACTCAACTGTGATGGAGAAGAGATTGCACTTTTCACGTGGGATTGGAGCCCATCTCAGTGATGTAGCAGACCTCAGTGACCCTTTCCACCTGCTGTGTTCTCTTTTTTCACTCTCTCCTCCTATAGTATCACTCAACCTGTCACTCCTGCTCTTCCCACCAAGAAACTAAGCGTTGAACAGCATTTTCTGAAGATACAGCTTCCACACTTCTCCTTTTATTCCCAGCTTGGATAGTCCCAACAGTGGCATTAGTCTTTGTTCTTGAGAAAAGGAAGCCCTTGGAGAGTTGGAGAAGGGACAGATGCAGCTGTGGTTCTGTCCCTGCAATGCAAACAAAGAGTGTTTGGATATTTGTACAGCTCTCTGCCTGCAGTGACCATAGCACCCTGGAGATAGAACAGAGGTTAAAAACCAGCACCCTATTGTGCTCTTGCCTGCCTGAACATAGTGTAGGAAGTCTGAATTGCCTGGAGCTGAGGTCCATGTTATTCCTTGCTAACAGAGGAACTGTGCTAATATAGAGAAGTCAATATAAATGATGAAGGGTAGATAATGTATTTGGCCTCCTGGAAAAGGGAAGATATTTTGTTACATGGTGGACAATACAGCTTGGTTAAGCAACCTTTGTGAGCCAAGAGGCCTAGGACAGGTGATCTTTTAGGTGTGTGAGACTTGCCAATGAGTCTGAATGTGGCTGTCTGAATAGACGTGAATCAAGTTCACCCGGTTCACTGAAGGTGAATCAGGACTGAGACATGACTACTAAAAGCAACAGATATATCATAAGATACTAAAGCCAGAGTACGAAAGTATTGGAACATTGCTATGATCCTGTTGACACAAGAAAATACCTTTGTGCTCTACTGAATCCACGCTATTCCATAAGTAGAGGCAGAATTGAAAGCCATAGGTTTACAAGATCAGTATCTGATATTCTAGGTCCTGTTGAGTTGCTCTTTCGTTGGCATTGGCCCAGTCAAATATTTATCTTCTGGGGAAAAAAAAAATCATTTCTTGTCTAAAATACTGCACTTCCATGAGATGGGCTCTATGTTTGGAAATAATTAGAAAAACAGTAGAGAAAACCAGAGAAAACAGTAGAGAAAAACAGAGACAGAACACTGAAATACCTGACTTAGAAAGAGGTTACACAAGTTGACTGTAAACTGAAATCTGGGTGTGGTTCTCACATCCACACTTATTTCGGGTTTCAATCAATAGCAGGTCACATAGCTATTCACCTACGTCCTGAAGATATGCACAATAAAACCAGCTTGAGAAGTATTTCTCTTATTCCAAGCTGACGGCCGCATTTGGGAGAAGAGTTTAACGATTTGCTCTTCCAAGTTAACAGCCTTTAAATACTTGTTGTCTATATTGAAGGTGGAAGAATATTACATAGAGCACTTTTGTCTCTAAACACTTTATCTTATTCAGTAACAACAAATGTTTATTTTCAGTTTACTCCCTGAAAAACTAAAGCAAAAAGAGTTTGTGTAATTTCTTCTCTGAGCTACATGCTGGCATAAGGGCTAAATTTTATTCTCACAAATAGAAGTCTGCATTACTACATTTTATATTTCAGCTTATATTTTAGCTGTGTATTAAATAAAACAAAAAAATTGCTTGAATGCTATTTTGATCAGAACTTAATAACTCTTTGTTCAATTTTTCCATTTATGCCAAGCAGACATGATCACTAACAAAGTCTCCACAATGGTTTGGCAACACTTTTATACTTTCAAAAGACATTGCACATGAAGACATTGTAGGATCAGTAAACAAAAGAATAGCTAGACTAATTTAAGTAGTTTATAATGTTGAAACACCTTGTAAGATATGAGAATCCCCAGTGGGTATAGGAATGAAGGAGGTTGCTTTTGGGCATGCTAACTTCCCATTCCTAGCAAGCCATGGTTATAGTCTGTGAACTCAAGCTTGAAAAATCTTGAACATAACAAAAAACACAGGAAGTGAATACTTCAACTTTGCAAAACCCTCTAAATTTAAGAAATGAAGTTAACGGTTGTACTTGATAAGAAAGAATACAGTTTTCAAATTGGGCTAGTAGCACTCAACTCTGCATTACTTTACACAGGATACATAGAAGAGAGTTGATCTGGGGAGGTGGGAAAGACATAGAAGAATAGCTCTGGCAATGATTTTACATCCTTTTGTCCCCAGTAACAAGGTTATGTAGGTGACCTAATGAATAAAAACAAAGACAGTTTATGGAGACAAAGTACCAGTGAATTCAAGACAGGCATGCCTTTGACCAGGAACTGTGGTTGATGTTTGAGTCTTTTCTTTCAGCAAAGAAGAGCTCATGTTCAGAAAAGATGTCAATATCCTGGACAGAAACCTGCCTAATGGACAGGAAACCATGTGAAAGGGGAATAATTTCTGGCTTGCTTATTTGCCAAATAAATGTTAAACTGTGTAACACAAGGTTATTGCCTGACCAGCAGTTTCTTAGCTCTTTTGCTCCTTTCCCTTCTCGTCTTCTTTCTCCGTCATAAATTTGCTTTCAGCTGAGGAAATTATCTAAACTATATCAAATGTTACACTGGCAGCAATTCACACTCTCGTGTTCCAGACAGAAGAAACACTGATTCTGGTTTCGGGAGTAATATTGTTCCTAGTATGCCCTCAAAACTCATGTGACTATTAAAGTCAATCCTATGTGGAGCATGAAAAATTTGAGACACCAGAGAGATTTTATCTGGTATGCAAAGGATGAGAGTGTGAAAACAAATAGGCAAAATTAACAATAAAATAGCTAGTCCAAGGATCTTTCATCTTTTTTAATTATGACTGTGTGTTTTGTCAGGCCTTTGTACATACCACCAAGGTTAAAGGCAGGCCCTTTCTCAGGGCAGTTCAGAGGTGACTCTCAGTAGCCCAGTGTAGTAATCTGCCTCTTGTCATTGCCAATAGAATGAACCAGGAGAAAGATTGGTATTCAGCAAGTAATGTTTGGTGGTTTGTTTTTTGTTTTTTTTTTAATACTGTGCCCAAAATACGTGCTAAGTCATATCTTGAGATGACAATTTTTACCACTTAGGTCTAGAAGGGAAGGATTTCTTTAGGCTCTAGTTTATATCTGGTAGTTGCTGTCCAATATATGGGTAAAAAAGGAGCATACCAGAAATCATGATTCTTGCCAACATCTCAGGCAGTTGAGCATTTTAAGTAATAATTATGCTCCTGGCAATGGGTTAAGCCAGATGTTCAGGAGCAGCTGCTGTTGACCTGTTGACAAAGTTAGTTGCTTCATGGTATGTTGGAGTGATTCTTGGCATCCTTCTATAGGGCCAGGGCATAAAACTGAGAGGAAGTTAGACTGAGTGTAAGTTGCAACAGTATGCCATGGTGATAGAAATGTACATCAGTAGTGGGTAATGGAGAATCTTGAGAATGATGCTAATAACTCTGCAGAGGATGGAAAAATACCTCCTGGGCATCATTAGTCAGTGATTTTTGCTCATCAAAATCACTATTAGGAGTGGCATCTGGATCAGATTCAAATAGTCTAGCTCTGGATTGTGGGAATATGACCTAGAGGCTTTTCTTCCATCACAGGTACTCAAAATTCAGAGACCTGAGATTTCTTTGCAAGCAAGTTTTGTGAGGAAAGGAAACACAAAGTTACAGTGGAAGGTCACAGCACAGTGAAGAGGAACCGTAAAATAATCTTGGGTCTAGCATAATTTCTTTAACCCTTATGTACTTGTGTAATTCCTCTGATTCTCCTTCATGAACAGCCCAGAAGGCATCTCGGTGATTGTGGGAGTTGTTGCAATGATGATCACTTGTTATCAGAATAAGGACTTTATGAGTTTCCCGTAGATAAGCCAACCATACCAAGAAAGGTTTTGAAGGAGCTTTAGTCCTCTACTCACTCTAATGGATTCAGAAGCCACTTTTAAAAACTTGCCTTTATGGACAGCGAAATTAATGAGGTTTTGTTTTCTTTGCATTTCATACCACGACTGGAACTGTTCTGAATAGGATGGTTTGCATCTGTAAGTATGCTTAAAAGGCCATATTGTCTTAATCGTACATTTGCATAGATAATTCAGTCTCCAGACCAGAGTCCGTTTGTGTTTTGTCGCCCCTGAGAAGGGTAAACAATTCACTCTGTCAGTGAAATGCATCTTTTCTATGTGGTCTAGGAAAACAGAGTAGCACAAAGAATAGGGGAAAAAAAGCGTTAAAGTGTTTTTGCAAATATTAAACCGAAAGTGGGCAAGCTTTACTTATCGTGCGGCGTATCTATAACTAAATTCAATGTAATTTAGCTGTATGTATGTCTGAAATTTACTTAACTAAATTGTGAGTGTTTATATATGCAAAACACTTAATGCCTTCAGAAACCAAATATTGACCATGGCTGCATGTCATCCTGACCAAGTCCGATTTCTTACCGTGGAAGTTCCCGTACCCAGAACCTCAGGTGTTAAGATCTTGTTGCGCGAAGCCGAGACGTTTGCACTCAAAGTACCTTAGAATGAGATCCCCAGTCTCAGCCTTGGGTATTTATGCGCATGTTTGCACATGAATGGGCTTACATAAACAGGCATTTGTGTGCTTCATTGCTTCACTTTTCTTAGGTAAACGCTTCTGAAAAAATATGCGTGCTTCTGGGAAGAGCCCATTAAGAACTTTTCGTCGGGGTTAAACTGTTTCAGGGATCCTTGGGGGATGATTGAGTTCGTTTGCCTGTGGTTTTCTGTCCTTCAAACGAATTTTGCTAAATGGCAAGCTGTGTAGAAAAAAATAAGGTCATTTTTCCCACTGCTTACTGGAGAGGCATGAAGTTTGTGTTTTGAACTCAATGTTGCACAGTTGTTTTAACGAAGAAAGATATGGCATAGCTGCACAGGTCTAGATTTTCATTTCTGCTTACTCCTCCCAGAGGGCTTAGTCTGTTAGGAGGTTTTTTTTATTGTGAGTATAAACACTGTCTAACCATTTGTCGTGATCAGATCTGCTGCTGCTAATGTTTCCTTGAGGAATGAATAAGAATACTTCAAGAGAAATGTTTCTATAGTGAGGAAAGATTGCAGAGTAGAATATACACACATTATTGCTGTGTGTTCCCTGGAATAAATATGAAGGGTGGATGGGTGAGAACATGTAACAAAAAGCTCCAAGAATAAATGAGATAATGTTGTGATGTTCCTTTATTGTTATTGTTGTTAAACTATATTGGTCTGTTTCATAACATGTTTGTATTGTTCTGTTCCCTGAAAAGTAACTAATTTTGGACTGTGTAAATGCTTCTTCAGGTCTTGCCTGAATATATATGGGGGGGAAGAAGGAACCTGTCTCTTCCCTCCTACACACAGTTAATCATTAAAGTGTATTACTCTGTATATTTCCTGCTGCATATGTATTCTGCCTTTAAAGCTGTCCTTTTACATCTAAACCAATTGAGGGGAGAGATGGTAATTTGGGAGTTTCAGTGTTTGTTTTTCCTTTGTTTCCAAGTGCCTGCCCTTCGTGATACTCTGTAACATTTCTTGACAATTTCTTTGCAGAAAATATTGAAAAAAATTTGGAATAAACTTTTAAATTTATTGAAGAGCTGTAACTGAAAATCTTTTAGTAGTACAATATCTCTTGTTTCTTGCTTTCCTAAGGTGGTTAACAGTTCAGGACAGTTTTTAGGTCGATTTCCTATGTTTAAATCATTTAAATAGGCTCCCATTCTTTCATATGTTTCTGCTGAATTTTAGAAGTCTCCACGCTGAGATCAGACTGCACTATCTGAGGATGTGGAAGGAAAAAGCAAATGAGATGGTAAGGGTTAAGCACGAAAAATAACCATAACAATGTGGCCTTTTCTGCTGGTGGACTGTAGACTATCATTTGTTCTGCAAATGGTTTTGCTTGTCGAAGCAATATATGGTTGTTAGTTTTGACATGGAACCGAGGCACTGTTACTTAGTTTTGTTTGTCTTTGCTCACTTTGTGCAGCTGAACTTCCTTCAGAAAGATATGGTGGTTCCTCCAGAGTATTAAAAAACTGCAAGAACAGCAGCTGAGGCCAGGAGATTGTGTAGGAACATCTGCAAGACTGGAACTCTAGATAAAATTCAGCATTTTAACTTCACAGGGGCAGGTCTGTTAGGGTGCATGAGGCAGCGGGTGGGGTGTCTGCTGACTGCCCTGGGCCTAATTGTGTCCAGGGTGGTCAGTACATCAGGCTGTGATTTGTGTGGTTTAAATTAATATGTATTAACTGAGGCTCACAGCATCACCCCTGCCACTAGCTGTGATTAGGATTTGGGAGCTTAGCTGTTAGCTATAATTGCTTAGCTATAATGACATATGTGCTGAAGACAGAAAGGTTGTCCATCAAACAGGGAGCGTGCTACGCCCTTGGGAATGCAAGGGAAAAGGGTGAACCTGTGATGCTTTCTCTCTAGCTAGGAAGTGCTCCAGTCAGCAGGCCTGTGGATTATTTTGTGTTAAATTCTAGTTTTGTTGATGCAAGAAAAGGTGGGCTGGGCACAAAGAGGTAAGCAAAAATTGCCCAGGAGATTTGTATGTAATGCTGTTAACATTGTTAAGCCAAAAAGAAGTGCACACTAGTGAGGTGAAAGCATTACTGGTAAATGGTAAGTGCTTAGAGGCAGAGGCTGATTTAAATACCTCCTCTATGTTGTCATCCCATGACTAAAATTTCTCTGTCGTATTTAGTATTATTTATATCTAAGGAAATTTCTGTAGAACCACAAATGCCTTCAAGGTTCCATTCTTGGAGGTCCTTTGAAAATAAGCACAGGTAGAAAAATCCCTGCAACCAGAGAGCTGAATGGACTAGTGAGGTAATGAAGAAAGGGGTTGCTATCCCTATCTTCCTTCCACACCTTTGGTTCCTTCCTGTCTGGCTGCAGAGCCTTCTTTCCTCCCCCAGCCAGCATTCTGGAACCTGTTGTCCCCCATGCAGCACACCCTCTCAATTTCCAAATGTAGCCTCAAGACTAACCTTCAGGACCTTCCTCAGCACCCTCAGAAGGTCTGCAGACCTGGTGCTAAAATTAAGCAAATGCTGCTGTAGAGGATTGGCTGGCCTGGTCTCCATTTCTCAGTCCTCCTGCTAAAACTGATGCTCCTGCCACTTACTCTGGTGCCTTTTGGTGCACCCAGCAGGCTCTTGTGGCCATGGAGGGGGAAGGTGAGACCCCGTGGCTTTCTGGGGCACAGGCTTTCTAAGAAGAAGTGCAATGTTGTAGTGGGGGTGCTGTTCGCTTCTCCACTATCTCCATGCTGCTTTTTGGCCCTCTCAGTTGTGCCCGCCCTCCTTCCCGTGCCAGTGCGTACCGGTCCCCCCTGGCCGGAGCAGTGCCCAGCTGGGCCGTGCAGCTGGTGTGGTGGGGGCAGGATGGGAGGGCAGCCCCCGTGCCAGCTGAGCCCTCACACAGGAAGGTCTCCACAGGCTCTTTCCACATCTGCCAGAGTGGCGACGTGTCTGCCAGTTTACCCGTGGCGTGTGGCTTGCTGCCCTTACAGCTGCGTGGGAGCCTCGGGACTCTGTCCTGTCCTACCCCCCTGGCCCCCCCGGATGAGGATGAGCGTGCCTGGGCAATGCTCACGAGGTGGTGACTATCCCCTCCTCTGCTGAGCGTGGGAGCTTCATCCAGCAGCACAGAGGGGACATTCTTCAGGTTGGCAAACATGAATTGTGCCAAAAACCAGAGAGAAGTTGGGAGGTGTAGTAGAGTGGTAAAGGCTGCACTCCCATCATCCTTTTCCATTGCTCTTCCTATATCCCTGATGGCTCTAAACAGTATTCCATCTTCCATCTTCAAAGCTACTTGAGAATAGGTTGCCATGTCTCCTTTTCAGTGAGCTTTCCCTTGCAGTACTCCCAGTGACATAACTCACCTCTTTTCAGCAGAAGGTAGTTTGTCTTAGGGGAGTATTTATTAAATGTGATACTGTCTTGAATTAACATCCAATCTAAGCACTGCTGAAAGAAAATGGATCCCACCTATTGTGCAGCAGGTATAATGGGGCTTCTTGAATGGCACAGTTTGGGAATAACCCAACTCCTTAATTAACCCTCTTTTTCTTGCCAAACCCAAGCTGCTCAGGCAGTTTTATTCTTTTCTCATGTCTAGGAGGCACTACAGTGTTTAAAGATTTCAAATGTAAAGTTACATGTTCATTTTTAATAACACCTATGTCTTGAGGCTGATTGTGGGGGATCACGGTCTGTCATTAGTCAGTCATCTTGTTTCAGCTTACTAACCAGTTTGTTGACCAAAAAAAAAATATCACTGTTTTGGAAGAAATCTGACACCTTTTTGCTTTATTTCTTTAACAGATTAGTTTGTTTTTCTTCGACTCCTGTGCAAAGGGAGTCTGCCACCCTAGAACTGAGCTCCTGTTCAAAATAACTAGCATATACTTGTGAAGTATTCATGAAAGGATTCAGGCTTTTTTTTTACTCTTTAATTATTCCTAATTAAACGTCAGAGGATCATTTGAGATACTTGAAAACTAAAATGCTTTTTCTACACAGAATTCTTCAGATCCATCCTCTCTGTTATTTACCTGCCAAGGTACTGCTGATGAGTGGCTCAAGTTGGTCTTCTATGAAGGAGGAAAACAAAAGCACTTTCAAATGTCTCGTTTCTCTGGGTGGATGTAGGCTCTGGGTAATAGTCACACACATATGTTGTGGTAGTAGCAACCGTCAGACTGGTACCGTAACCCACCATGGGCTCTGCCTCAGTCCTTCCACATCTCTTTCCATAACCAGGCTCCACTTGATACAGAGGGTGCTGATACATGATGGGTATCACGTATCAACAAAGACTCCTGTCTTTGTTCCAGGAGTGGAAAAGGACAGGATATGAAAAGCCTTTTTCTGTCTTCTCACCAGTGGTACTCCTTTCCCTGAGGGAAGTGCTGAAGGTTAACCAGGCATAGCCTATATGGAGGTAGTGTTGACCCCTGCTGTGCAATGATAAATATGTCATCTGCCATCTTCATTCCTTCCCTATGGACTGGTTGGGAACAGGAGGGTCAGTAATTGGTACCACTAATTCCCTAAAGCCCCACTGACTTTCAGTTCAGAATGTTCTAGATGATGTGTGAAGGACTTAAAACTTCTGTTGTAGCCTAGGATGTATTGTAGCAGTAGTGTGTTTTTGTGTTTGACTTTTAGCTTTAGGAGGAAATGGGTTGTCTGGATTTTGTCTGTAGATACACTATACTTTGAATGGGAGCCATCCTCAGGTGTAAACATGGCACTATGCTGCTTGTGCTGTCACCACGCTACATGCTAAAGAGATAAACTTGGCCCCTCCCTGTCTCCATGCTCTTTTACAGATATATCCAGAATCATTTGGAGAACTCTGAACTATGGTTGAACCTTATATATTCATACTGAGCAAGTCTAGTGACAGTCACAGTAACCTTGATGGTAAACATGGAATGCTCTGTGACCTCCTAACTTTGCAATGTACTAGTCACTTGTTCCACAGGTGGTCTGGGCAGTTCCTTAGGCATTTAGAGGATCAGAAACAAAGTGTCCTGTGGTTACTATTACATGCTGGGACTACTGCTTCGCTTTCCAAAGAAAGGATTGGGATGGAGATTTGTGTGTGATGTTAAACCAAAAAAAACCCCAACCTCGGAATGAGCAAATTCAAGTCAAGACAGTTTTGAGATTACGATTTCAAGAGTTGGGGGGGGGGCGGTTTGACAGTGTCACCTTTTGTGGCACTGTCCCTTAATTGAGTGTATACCCTGGTGAATCTCTTGGTGAGTCTCTCGGTATCCTATTGACGTGTGACAAAAAGCTCTGAGGAGCACTAGTGGGTTTGTATTGCAGCCTGGGATGGCTCTCTAACAAATTCCCAAGCTAGAATTTCCATCTTTGCCTCTATCGTCTGTCTTGTGCCACGGACTGCCTTTATACATGTGGTTCATGGTTTAGACAGGTTAAGGAACCAGGAAGATTCCAGTCTCTGTGAAGGTCCTAGACACATTGTACACAGTCACACAGGGAACCGACAGCTCCATGTGGGAGTGTGGTCAGCCCAGCACAAATTCTCTGATGCCTGCAGACAGACATTTGCTCACTGGACCGTCTTAAGCCACTGCTTTGGAACATATAGAGCATATTTTTGACCCTACCAAAGCAGTTAATAAGATTTTACTTTCATTTAAGCATGTTCACAAAGCGGAAAGCACTGTGACTCCCTTACATGAATATACATCCTGAGCTCCTGTAAATTACAGGGGACACTGTACTAAGATGGCTTTTTTTTTTTTTTTTTGCTCTTACTTGCAAACAGGAAATGAATAAGCAAAGAAAGGCCATTATAACTGTGGTTTCAGAGGCTGTTCAGCTTGAAACAAAGGGATTTCTTCACATTCACACTCATTAGTCTGATTAGTGGGCTTGTAAAATGAAGCATGAAAATGAAACATGACATAGACATGAATTGATTGTACTAAAATCTACACAAACTGCTGCTTGGAAATGAGAGGATGACAGCCATCTTCTCTGAACTGTTTAAAAAGTTAAGTTTTCAAAGTAGCTCGTTTTTTTTAGAGCCTGTAAATTACATTTCAGTAGCTGCTAATGGGAAACACCGAGAAGCTGAAATGAGTCTGTCAGGTGATTTTTAATTTATTTATTTATTTTTAAATAGGGCAGAAAAAATGAAGATGTAATAAATTAAAATGTTGGGCAGGAACATGTTATGATTGGGTAGAAATGGATGAGAGGCTACTTGTTTCCATTTTAAAATTTGAGAGAATACTTGGCATTATTTTCAGAAAGACCTCTTTGTATCCTACTGACTTCTGCCTTCAAATGCACTCTGTCCTGTTTCCTTGACTGTTGCAAAAATACCTGTTTGGTTGGATCTTGATGGGAGATGCTGAAGGGAGGATGAATTTACTCTTTCAGCATTAGTTTGGTTACTGGCACCGTGTGGTGTAGGTGCAGCAGTCTCCTGTTTCTAGTATAAGCTGTACAGCTACAACACATTATCTTTAAAATTTGATTTTGAATGCCTAGTTTTTTGACAGAGCTTAGTCCCACAAGCACATATGTCTTTGGCTATAAAAGGATGTAGGTATACATATGTCTCATACTGTCAAAACCAGGCCTGTCCAACTGCAGTGTGTGTGCTAATGCATGTGACTGCACGTCCTTTTTCTTCTGTAGCTCACTTTAAAAAAAACCAAAACTCAAACAACTAATTTGAAGGCATGTTTCATTGTATTTCAAAGTAGTATTTTGAAATACTACTTTCAAAGATTAGTCATGTTGGTACAGACAAGATCCCCAGAACTCCTTTTGTAATTGTGTGATCTGCATTTCCAATAAGAGCATCTGGAAAAGGATTTCTGAATACTGTTGGACATTGCGAAAATATAACTCAAGAGAAGAATTTGGCATCTTGGTAGTGAGAAAAGGGAGGTATGACTGGGGGATTTCAGAAAATTGGAGAGGTATGTTATAGTGCTGAGCATGAGTGTGCTTGAGGGACCTGCAATACTGTTTTTGGCCTTAGCAACTTGCTGCCATTACCATTTGGCTCACTGGGAAGAGCGGAGTAGGACGCTGGTGTAGTGGGTATGCTAAGCTATCGCTCTTTGGGCAGTCAAACTTGGGGGTCTAGTGTGAAAGTGGAATGTATGGGGTTTGGAAAGCTTCCTGGGGCAATTTCCTGTTAAGCAACTTTTGCCATGCCTGATATTGCTCTGTGATGCACAGCCACAAAGTATTTCCATGAACCATGGAAATGCATTGCCAGGCTTATTTACCCTCTTGCTCCCTGTATAAGTGAATTGTGTGTCACCTGTGCTAAATCTAAGTACATGGATTTTGTACAGGTGACCTGTGTTGGGGACAGCACATGAAATGTGCAGCTTGTTCAGCCACTGCACCTGTGGCCCATGACTTGAGGAGCTGCAGTGTCTGCTGGGCACGGCCACAGCCTGTCATATAACACACTGGGTGCTCCTTTGCTGGGGTTGGAAGTGCCTGTGGAGAGCATGAGCTCTGCAGAAGACTCATTTTTCAGGGTCTTTTGAATGCTCACCCCTTAGCAACTCCTTTGTAGTGTGCGTTTTATAGACACATGGGATTTATTTCCTAGGTATGAGTCAGGACATGATTTTGTCTATAAGAATCAAAATATTCTTTGAGACATTTCCATGGAAAGGAGGCAGTATGTGGGGAGAAGGGAAGGGGAGAAAGGAGGATCACTTTTTTGAGCAGGTTTCAGGAGAAGTGTTTTGAGTATGGCCATTGTGGCAGTCTGCCATCCAGAGGCACCTGTTGTGGCTCTTGAGCACTGGGCCTGGACACTTTTAACCCTGTTTATTATTTTCAACATAGGTTTGTGGAATTTGTTTAATTTAGCTAAGTGTGTGTGTTTCTAATACAAAATCTCAGTGCAAAGAAACTCTGCCCAGCAGGGACTGTGTTGCAGAAGGAAGAATGAGAGTACTGTTGACTTGAATGTTCCCTATCTTTCCAGTGAGTTCCAGATATTTCATTAATTCCTGGTTCCTCTGTTACCCAGACAAGTATTTTAGTGACTTTCTTTTTTTTTTTTTTTTAAAGATGCTTTCTTCTTCGTTTTGCATGAGGCAAGAGAGAACATGCAAAGGAGGGTGGTGGCCGGGGTTGGAGAAGTCCCTCTAAAAGTCAAAGCAAGAGTTAAAGTGCTTATTTGGTATATTAAGATACATATAATGTTTACAAAAGCCAGGTTTAGGTCCACTTCTCAGTGCTTGGGTGGCTGTTTGCTGTGGATCTGGGGAAGGCAAAAAGGGGTGCTAGAGAATAGCAAACATAGGACATAATTGTTCAAGGTGTTGTCTATCATTAAACAGAATCTCTTCTACAGAAGAGAGGTTTCGAGAGAAGGAAGTTGATCAAAAATTATTGTGTCAGCATCTCCTTTAAGATTTCTGTGGTGATCAGAATGACCCTGAAAGAGACCACAGTGTGCACTCCAAAAACCGACGAAAGATTAAAACTGAACTTGTGAACAAGCTGTGTTAGAAGGTGTAAATGTGTTTAAAAATAACATCTCTGTAGTTGTGCAAGGCATGAGAAAACTCATTGTGATGTTTGCAACCGAAGTTAAAATGATGAAGATCAACCTGTTTTCCCAGTAAACTTCCATTGGTTTGATTTCTGTGAACTCCGGTGTGTTTTGGAGGCTGCAGTTAAGGACAGCCCTATCTATGTTAGCAGTAAAGAGATGGACACAATTAGTACTGCCTGCTCTTCCAGGAAAAAAGCCAATAGATGTCATGCGACGTATCTAAAAATGGGTGGTGACGACACCCATTTTATGCTTCGTTTGATCCAGTGTAATACTGTTGTGGTGCTGCTGTGTGGAGGAGGGGCTGAACTAAATTAATATATATTTGTATTGATCACGAGGCTCATTATATGAGTCAATTTTTGCAGTTTGCCGCTTAGAAGTTTGTGCAACTTCTGCTACAAAATAATGCCAGAGAGCTGTGTGCTTTAGTCTGCGTTTTTGACAGCTGTGGGTTTTTTGTGTTTGTACTTTCCCTTTCTATCTCAAATTTGGTGTTTATCAACATCTTGAGAAAGAGAAAGCAAGACTTTCAAGCTGCTGGGTTTGTTTGGGGTCTCCCTCCCTCCCCACCCCCAGAGAATATAAAATAAAATTCAGTTGCATAAACAGTTGTAACTGGGAAAATGCATTCCTGCCAATGTCTTTAGAAAGAGCTTTATTCTGGAAAATTCTACTGAATTGCCATAGTAATCACCTTACTGTCACTCTCTCCAGTGAACATATGAGTGGGTTTTAGTTTGTCTGTAGGAATGTTAACCTTTGATTTTTCCGACTGGACAGAGAGAGATCCCCATGGATCACTGTTCTCTGTGGCACCCCAGGGTTCCCCAGGTTCTGGACAGCCAAACTCTGGAGGATTGCCCAGGGTTGAAAACACTGAGGGATAAACTGGAAATTATACCCTAAGTGAGCTTGTTGATGTCAGTCAAGCACATAGCAGCATCTGGAAGCACTGTAACAAGTGTACATGCCTCTCTCTGTCTCAGGCTTAATTCTTGTCCTGAACAAGCAACTATTTGTATGGGAAGATGGTTTGGGGAACCAAAAATATGGATTCTCTTGCCACTACTGTTAGCTCTATTGTGACAGGACTAAAAGAGCAAACCCATCCTGCTCCTCTTATGGCTGAAAAATTGTTCTGGCTTTACAGACCAGAGTTCAGCCATCTGGGGAATTGCTCAACTCTGTTCTCATTTCCAGAACTGCAGGATAAATTATATGCACATCTGAAATTTGTTGGGATTTTTCTCGAAGCACAGTGTCAAGGGACTGATGAAAGAGACTATGTTATCTGTGAGCCAGCAGAATCTTTTTCATTCATACCCCACCATCGGTTGCTTGAATAACAAATGGAAACAGGCATCTAAGAACTGAGGAAAACATCTGACATGACTTGGGGGTGGTGTTGCAGCTCTTGGGGGGGGGTTGCACTAACTTCTTATGAGTCGGAGCATTAAATCTGCTTTCATGTCAGGGCAAAGACTGTGGTTTGTTATGCCCAGCAGCTAGAGTGGGAATGGGGTTTGGACATTTTCAACATGAGCTCAATTCAATAATCAGAGAAGCTGAGCATTTGGCCAAAAAGGGCTGAGGGTCTGCCTGATAGTTGTATCAAAGAGACAGCCAAGGCAAACACATGACAAGAAAAAACCTATACTGGAAGTCTCCAAATTCGTGCTGAAAACTGCTACCTGCATGGAGGTGCATGCAGAGTTGGGGCAGATTGGAGCAGGCTTGTCAGCAGGGGAAGGTGAGCTGGAGAAGAGGAAGGCAGCATGAGGTAGAAATCAGAATGATGAAACCATAGACCTAGGTAAAGACTAAGGGCTAGTGGGACAAATGGCATTGGGATTAGAGGAAAGGACAGGAATCAAGACTAAACAATAAAGGCTGCTTGCTGCAGCCAAGAAACATGTTCAGGTGTTGAGAGACTAGAGGACATTCAACATTTGATGGATAAACAAGCTGTCAAGATGCTGCTCCTGTGTTGGTGTTGTTTATCGTGGAACTTTGGTCCTTCTAGAACTACACGCTGGAGGATGACATCAATATGCCTGGAGGAAACAGTGCTTGGGGTAGTTCTCTTCTGCCATAAGACTTCCCTGTTGTTTTGCCTTTGCCAGTGCTGTGGGGAGACAGAGCTTCAGTCACCAGAGCCAGTGCCAGTCCTTCAAAGATCAACAGCTAGACTCTAAATCATTAGCTTAAAAAATATCTAATATTAAAAATATGCCTGGTGGGGGGAAGTCTTTCTGATGCTGGTGCCTTTGAGTATCTAGCTTGCCAGCTTTGTCTGTAGTTCCAAGAGCTAAACACAGACTTTTCAAGTGAGGAGGTTGGGGGATAGTTTATTTTTTTCTTTTTTAATGAAGCTAAAGTGCTTTGGGTTTTTCGAGATGCAACCCAAGTGCGTTTAAGGTGCAGCAATTTCCACAGCAGATGGTGGACAAGGGGTGACGCAGCAGCTGCTGCCTCCAGCTGCCTTTTACTGTCCAGAGTCAAAGGCCAGTGCTGGTTGTCTCGCAGGTAGTCTTTGCAAGCCAAGCTCACGTATGTGCTGCTGATCCCTAATGAGACGTCTTAGCCACATTACTAACTGGGAGGTGTGACTGAAGAGAATTAAGTAACTCCTTGGTTACAGGAAATTAGGCCTTCTTCAAGGAAAACGTTCCATGCGAGACCTGCGGCACATCACAAGCTGCCAAAACTGCAGCCTAATCAGACCAAAAAAAAAATGTCCGAGTAGCTAAGGTTTTTCTCACTTTTTTATTTTTATTTGAAGGCATTTTTAATGTGAACACCCAAAACTGGGGTACGTCCAGATTACTGGAGCCTTCCCGTGGTGCTTTTGTTGCATCAGTTAACTAAAGAAAGCATCAGTGATCTGAGCCTGGAATCCACTCCTGAATCTTCTGCAGGCAAGGGTGGGCTCAGACGTAGCTGTTGGCTTGTACTAAGGGAGCAGGACAGGGATGTGTGATAGACCTTGTTGTCCTAAGAAAATATTGTTAAGGACCTGCTTTTTTCTTGGAAGTTATTTCTTCCTCTCTTGGAAAGCCTATAATTAGGAGTTGGAGGGGGGGGGAAAGAATGCTGGTTTTTTTAGATGTAGATGAATATTTCCAGTTCTCCACTGTAGCTCTTAAAAAGAAATCATATAAATATATGTGTGTGTGTGTGTATGGCATGTCTGTGAATAGCTTAGGGAGAAGTAACAGATGAAACCTTCACCATTTAGTATTAGAGCAGTTGTTAATTTTCCTGGGCTTTGCCTACTGCTGCAAGTGAGTGTGATGTATCACCTGATGTCCACAGATCTCAATATGGTTTAGAACTTTGTGTCTTGACTGAAAAGATAGTTATCCAAGTTCTCTGGGCTTTTTTGTATTTTTATTAGTAATCACATATCGAGAATTTCCTATTGTATTTCGTTCTAAGCATTTGTTCAATAAACATCATGGATCTGAGTGAAATCTATGTTCTAAAAAAAATGTTTGCTTGATCATTTTAAGATGATGATAGAATTGATAATCAGCCAGAGATTGAGACCAGCACAAGTCATGACAGCTTGGTGGAACAGGCTGATTTTTCAGCAGAATGTAATGAGTGCTGAACAACATCATTGGGAGCAGTGCTATGCTGTTAGACATACAAGATCTGATGCCAAGAAGTGGAGCTTTTAGGATATGAAAGATGATGTACAGCTGAATTTTAAGCACTTCTGCTGGCCTACTGGGAAGAAAAAAAAAAATCTAAAAGCTGTAATAAATCCCTGCTCAGCAGAACAAAACTGAAATATTAATACATAGTTTGCATTGTGTTTCTGGCCAGGGTTTGGTTCTTTGGGGTATGTAAATTGTAAGGTCAGTGTTTAGCTGTCTGGGATGTTCATATATGTAAGGGAAAAAATCACTAAAACTCACCAGCATAAGAAATGTTTATCTATTATGTTCCTTCAGCATCTTTGAACATGGAAATGGTAAATTCCGGAACTTCTCCAGATTGAGAGCACTACAAATAAGCTATGTTTGGACACCCAAATAATAACGCCTGACAACACTATTTTATATTAGCAGTTAGTGACCGCAAAGAAATTGATCTGATAGATTCATGTCTATTTAAGAGATTGTTTGTTGTAGTGTTTTTTGTTTTTTTTTTTAATCCTCAATTGGATTATGATCTGATATGCTGAGTTAGTCTTTGTCCAAGTGCTCCAAGATCCAAGGGGTACTTAAAACGGGAAGGCTGCAGTCACACCACCAGTCACTCTTCACTGCTGGATGTTGTATGGTTACTGTTAATTACAACAGATTTAGAAGCAATGATTTACCTTCTACTCTTGCTGAGTGTCCAATCTAGAAAAGGAGTTGATGATAGCCCACTTCTGCAGGTTCTTAGAAGATATGCTGCTATTTGGGAAGCTCACAGGTGCCTGTATGGGCACTGCATCTTTCAAAGGCAGTTATCAGAAGGCTCAAGCAATATCAGCTTCCACACAGCTCACCCAGTCTGAAGTTTAAGTGCATGTTTGGAAATTAATTTCTCAATGTGTCTGTCCTCCTTCAATGGGATCAGCGTAATTACACAGGCAAAACTGGTATTTCCTATATGGAAAAGGAGTGATCTGTTTAATCACAGCACTGGGATAAAGGACTGTGTGCGTAAAGCAGAGGTTTGGAAGGCTTAGCTGAGGAAAGCAAATTCATGGGTTCATCGGGACTGCTAGAATATGATGGCTTCTGTTACTCCACCAAAACTGAAGTGGGGAACTGGGGCAATTTTGCCTCTAAACTGTCATTTGGTTGGCTTAATTGTTTTTTAAGGGTAGCATTACAGCAGGCACCCTCAGCTCCTCAAACAGAAACACACAGTTTTTGAATGGAAGCAGCAGTCTGAACCATAGGTCATGTTTCAGAAGGGCAGTGGTCTGCAGGGCATTAATTCTTCATTTGAGGAAAGATGGGTAAACTCTACAAAGTGGTTGGCAGTATGGACCTTTGGCAGGCTACTTCCCAGCTCTCAAATATGAGTAACATTTGATTTTTCTTTCATTCTTTAAAGATCACTGCAAACCTTTATTTTCTATAAATAATTTAATAAATACTTTTGTTTTACAATGATACAACAAATAACAAATTCATAGCAAATGAGTCACAAAGAATTTAGGATCAGTATACTTTAATAAGGTATCAGTGTCAAAATACATTTCCTTATCAAGTTAAAGTTCCCATACAGTTATAATATTGTCAATAAGAATTCAGCAATATAGATTATGAAATAATTATGATAAAAAGTATGATTAATATTAAGACATGGAATATTTTTTTCAGAGTGTTTTAGTAAACTGTTAGGGTATAACATTTTTAATGCTGAAACTACACAAATAAGAAACAGAAGAGCAGTATTCAAGTGTCTTTAATCCTTGAAGCCTTAAGTCAGTGCCACTGCAAATTTCTCAAATCTGGCTTGCCAATTTTCATCAGATATTGAAATTTACAATATATTTTTTCCACACAGTAATAACTTCACTTTAAGAGTAGACTGGTTTTGGTAATAAACTCTTGAAAGATTGCCTATAATAGGGACTATATTTTTTTTACATCATGTACCAATAACAAAAGGTCTTCAGCTTTTTTAAGTGTGTGTGGTTAAGACTCGCTTAACACAGCAAACTCGAAGTGCTCTATGAACCCAAGGCTCTCTCTCTCTCTGCAAGTGTCAGTGCATGATATAAAGCAATTTTATACACCAAGCTCCAGCAGAATCAGAAATCTCAAAAAATATATTTTTGTTCTAAGTTTCTGGGCCAGATTTTTAGCTATAGTACATTGCCACTGTTCCATTTTCTTCAATGAAGCTACAGTGATTCATACCAGTGGAGGAAAGAAGATGATATATACCAACACAGATCTAGGTCTATTTATTTTAAAGTCAGAACTGCTCACCTGCCTTTTACTGTAATTTGCTGTTTAGATATGTTGTAATTTCAACTTTCAAACCCCTTTGCCTTTGAAAGCATTCAAAGCCTTATTTTTCAAATATGTGCATGACAATTAATGATAGTTGGAAAGGAGCTCTGAAAATGTCTGGCTGTCTTTTAATGACTTTTTAGCTACTGATTAATCTAAGGCAAGTTAAAATAAGAGACCTCGCTGCTGGCCACTCATCTCACTACAAAATCCTTAATTCTTCTTGTCTACTTATAACTGAGTTAGCCTAATACACTGGGAAATACTACTTTTAATGATTCGATATTGCAATTATATTGCTAGCTAGCTTATAAAATGAAAAAGGGCAACATTAATCAGAGGTGTTAGTACTGGCCGCTGCTCCGATTCCTGAAATATCAGCAACATCATAACAAATACTACTAATTTCTAGCAGAAACAGCTCTTAAAAGTTGTTGTGTCATAGATATAGCAAAAGTACCAAGAGATGATTAACAACTGACCCAGAGAGAAATAATAATTAAAAAAAGATCTGTTTTGTGTAAAAAATAAAGGCAAAAACAGAGAACAAAACCAGAAATTTCAACACAAATGAAAACACAGGTCTAAATCCTCCACTGGGGCAAAGCTGTAGGACTCCCTTGGTTATAGAGTTAAGCCAGGTTAAGGCAGCTGAGAATGTGGCTTGCTTCTGAGGAAAAAAAGCTTACAACGTGCAACTTTCACAGATACCCACAAACATTGCATTTCACCATTCACATTTCTTCCAACAAAGTGTATAAAAATGAAGGGAAGGGGTGGGAAGCAGAAGGCTGGGATTTTTCCTTAGTATGCTTTTCCAAAAGTTATTAAAGTTACAATAAAATAAATGCTGGAAAACAAAAAGACTCAAAGGATTTTAATTTGGCAGATCAACAAAAAACTGTGGTTGGAGATCAAATTTGTTTCATTCATCTTTGGCAATAAAAGTAAATCTTTGCAGTACTGCAGCCAAAGTATTACATGATGAGGCATTTATTTATACCACAGCTTTTTATTAGCATGAAATTTGAAAAAAAATTTCAGAATATAAATTACAGGTAATGAGATAAGGGGAAGGTAATCAAATTCTCTAAACACAACTTTAATTGCAATAGAGAAAATACAGTAGATGTATTTCTTTAATATGAATAATAAAGTGAGTAACTTCAAAAGGCCACTATTTGGTAATGTGGACAGGTTCAATATCTAAGTAAAATCCTGTAAAAGTGTATTGGTATTAGAAATGTCTACTTGCAAAAATATATTTAAAAACTGAAGCTGTTTTGAACAGTATAGGCCACAGAATATTGCAGGCCCGCTCAGGTTGCCTGGTCCAGTGCTCTGAGCAGTTCACTGCCCTGCAGAAGTGTAGAGCTACCCAAAACAGGGACATTCACCTCACAGTCATATCTTGTCAACTCAGGCAGCAAGTAGGGTTCAAAGGAGGGCCCCAGCAGACGACTGGTCATACCTGGAACAGATTAGTGAAGTAAGTCATGGTGCTGAGACCAGAAAGAGCACTTGTTTCTTCCCCCCCCTTCTGTTTACATCAGTAATGATTTTATTTTGGTCATTTTTATGCCAATATGCCAGAGTTAACCTGTGCACCATTCTGATTTAAACTCCTGTTAGTGTGTCACACCTCCAAATTTAGATTGTTCCAAGAAAAATTATATTAGTGTACATGAGGAAAACAGTAGAAAAAACAAAGTTTCTAAATTGACATCCACTCACTTTATGTATTAAAAGGAATGTATACATGTCCCCTTTAATTACTTATTTCAACTTCTAAAAGGCACATGTTAAGATTCTAACCTACAAACCTTCCACGTTAATGCTGTGGTGAAGTTGTTTAGTACGATGTTAACAATTCCATCATAAGACAAGAGTATGGATGGAGGATGACAGGACCTCCAAGGTAAGAAGATATTAAGTTTAATTGAAAGGAAGGGTGAAAATACTTTTCCTTATATATTACAAATGTTAACATTTAAGTATCACACTAAATCACAGAACTAATTTTTCATGTTATGAAGCAGTACGTATTTGGATCTTAGCTTATCATCCTCCTCCATATTTTTTTATATGTTTTCTTTTCATGGAATCAGTATTGGAACTAAATACCAACACTTTCCAATTTCTGTATTTGACAGCTCTTACCTGATGCTTTATGAGCTGGCTGGACACTGTAGTCTGGACAATGGGAACTGTAAAACGGAGGGGGAAACACTCCTGCTTTCAAATTCTCACCCGGACTGCCACAGGTGGGTTGATGCCGCTGCTGCAGTTGCAGTTGATTCATTGGTTGGCTCAGACCTCTTGAGTTACAGACAAATTCATCTGGTATTTAAATAATAGAAAAAAAATTAAATTAAGCCATTGTAATAATTATAGTAGACAATACTAATCCAAAGCAAAATGATCTTCGGAGTGATGGTGTCACAGCGTAAGCAAATCTGCATCTTGTCAAAAAGGAAGCCCAGAAAGAGCACTAGCTCTAGCAGTAGTATTGCACACAAGATATGCATGTGTAAGGAAACACAACGTTGTAGAGAAACAGCATCTAACAGCAGGAGGTAAACCCAGCTCCATTAAGCTGATTTCCATTATCTCCAAAGCAAGTGTGAACGTACATGAAACCAACTACCTGGTATTTATCAAACGTACCTTAAATTGTTCAGCTCTTAGCGATACAACCTGATCTTTAATTTTAGTGTAGTGTAATATTTACAGAGCTTATTTACATTTCCTTTTGAAAGAGCTTTTGTACCTATTCAACCTGTCTTAAAATTGTGCTTCAACATATAATATTGCGAAACCACTTTGTCTTACCAGTAAGAACACTTGTGCTGAGAGATTTCTTTTCTGTAACCAAGGAACAGTTTTCCCCTTTGAGAAATTTCATTCTCTTCCACATTAGGTGAGATGGGTTAATGACAGATGGATCTCCCTAGAATGTGAAGGAAAGCAAACCAAACAATTACAGTGATAACCACGGGGAGTCCAAAGTTGTGAAGGGGGTGCATTTCTTATGATTACCCCACTCAGCTGTTGCAATGCTTGTTCTTCATAATCCAGTTGTCGTTTCAGTTTCAAACTGTTAGACAGAGCAATTCTTGCTGGATTTATATCTATACCTCGTTGTACAAAAGCATCCAGGGGCCTGTGGAGAGGAGGTATCCATGAGTGCACAGGGAAGCAAATCTCAATCATCTGGTTCATTTATACAGATTCTTCTTTCATTTAAACACATTTAAAGTGTCTTTGAGACTTGCCAGTGGACAGATCTCAAACGTAAAATGTTTTTTATTTCCTTTTATTCGTCATCCCACAATCTTTGGAGACTTTTGACGTTTGGGATCAAAGACTAATGAAAGTTTAGCATAAACAGCCTCTAGGGATCTCCAAGTAGACTTAGAAATGCTGTGGAAAAGAAAGTCATGCGATTTTTAAGAAAAGGATTTGAGAGCCACGTCTGTCCCCTTGCTTTGCATACTAAGTATGAACACACAGGTTGCTAACTGTGTGTTAGCAACACACAGTTGCTAAGACAAACCCTCTCTTTCCAGATGCATATTCAGACACTGGTATTTCTGCCCACAAGAAATCCCAAAAAGCAAACTGCAGAGCTTCAGGTTTTAAAATGACCATTACTATTTTATGTACTTTCTGAACATTTCAGTGTGACCAACACTGAAGACTCAAGAGCTACTCAGAAATGTCTAGCTATGAAAGGCAACTTCTAGGACTGTAGCCTCTGATCTATATCTCAGCACATACTGTTTACATGTGTAATAAAGCAAACAAGGTGAGGAAGCTTTGTAGAAAAAGAGCCTGTAATTTTAAATCTTAGCTGTAGTATTTACCTATGCCAACAATAATGTGCTCTCATCTCTCTCTCTTCCCCATTTTTTGTTGTGAAGGAAATATATGCAAGGTGAGAAAACATGCACAGGTCCCTGCTTATTGCTGCACCAGTAAGTCTTTTCAGTATGTCAAGCATGCTTTGCAAAATTAATGGTGTAATTTTAAACTGATCAGCAGGAAATCCATTCACATATCCTTACAGGCAATGAAAAATTTGCCCACTTCAGCTTCTACCAGATTCACTGCCACTGGGAGAACACCACATTAATTTCCCCAGAGGTACAGTCCGATGCCTATCACAACAAAACTGTTCCAGCTGAATTGAGAAAAAGAATTTTTCAAGATTACGACTCTTTTCATCCCCCAAAATATTTTCTGAGTAAAATACATAGTTATACTACAAAAGCACTTACCTTTTTTTATATATGGGCACCCTTGGAGAATGTAGTGGTGGCCCTGAGGGGGAATTTGATAGGGGTCCTGAGTATTTATCCATGAGTCTCCATTTAGCAGGAACATATTCTAATGGGGGATCAGGTGGCCACTGGGTGTTCGGTCTTCCTCCCATCGAAGACAGAGGAGTGCTGGCTTGGTCATGGTATGGTGGCAGTGATGACCTACTCATATTGTTGAAGAACACCGATGAGAGGGACCCATGACCACCAGGGTTAATTTTTTCATTTGATATCTGTGGGCAATATTTCTCTGGGAGGAACTGATTCTGTGAAGTAGGAGCAACGGGTTGGAAGATGGTACTCATGCTACTTAGACTCTGCTGGGTATTTTGTGCACTTTCAGAGAGAGGACGTTCCTCTTGGCAGATTGGACTGAGCTGGAAATCTTCTCCATCCATAGGAATGTAAGGAGCCAAGGTTTCAAGGTCCAGTTCATTGAAGTCAGTCTGTGTGAAGATAAAGTAAGTTCATAAAGAAACTCAAAGTTAATAATAGTTGTGGCACTTAGTGTGATATGGAATACTAATAGATATTAAGCTGAAAAATCACCATATGCAAAATTTACCTACATGAAACTGGCCAACTCCTGTTTAAAGATGTCTTATTTCTATGCTAGCGTACATGTATGTCATATCATTTTCAACAAAATTAAGACAACAAACTGAAGGAAAAAACCCTCCCAGATGAGCAGTATTTAGTAAAGCAGCTTGCATACAGCCTACAACATCAGTGTGATCTGAAGTAGATCACACTAAGCTTTGAATAACTTGTCTGCCAAGACTCTACAACATGTGGCATGTAGTTCAACCTCAGGCTTTTTCATGCTAAAATAGAAAACACAGCTTTCTTATAATCTAGTTACATGAAAAAAGGTGTCTAAAAATGCAAAACTGGAAAAAAAATTTAGTGGAAAAAAATCGGTATTCTTTTTTTCTTTTGGAGGACTTGTCATACCCAGATCCATTTCTCTTGGCATTTGACCAAAGTTGAACAGAGAGGATAATCAATGCTGGCCCACCAGCCAGCTCATAACACCCCTGTGGCACTTTTCTAACACTCATTTTCTCCACCAAAACTGCTCATGTGGTTGGACACACCTGAGCAAACAGATGCTGAATCTGACAATACTGAAGTTTGCACGTGTCAAGTCTTGTAGAGTTTGATCCTGATCCACACTTGCCTCCTATCTGTCCACTCTTTCTCTTGCTTTAATTTCTGTTTCTACGTCCAGGCTTAGATGAAATTTCTTCAGAATATGGACTACAGCCTATTAAAGTCTGCAAATTGTGTTGGCAAATTGAAGCAACCACCTCATTTGGGCTCCAGTCAGCCCGAACCTTCTGTAGGATTAATAGATGGAGATGAGTGTAAGGTCTGTGCTACCAGTTAGCAGTGCCTGTTCCTTTCTCTTGACTATAAAGAAGCATAAGCTCTTAACAAAGGCATTTCAATTAAGTATCGAAAGTTACATAAGCTGAATCAGGCCCACACCTTTTATTCACTAGCTCACTTGATGTAATGTTATAATAGTGGATTTATTTATTTATTTATAGAGAGAATTTCTACACTTACACCCTGATTAGGATGCAGGAGATAGAAACCACATGTTATTTTATGTGCAAGTAATTGTCAAATCTCTCTGAAAACCTCCAAGAGGTAAACCAGGAATATATCCAAAATTAGATTCTGTTTTGTAGTTAAAGGAGATGTGTGCTATAAGGGGCATTCCTCTCTCATTTAGTTGTTTTGCAAGAATTAGTTTATTTATTTTTTGTTCTAGAAAGGATGTTTGCTCATTAGTCATTAGTCAGGATTAAAAAAAAGTTGCTGCTTATGTTACATATCCAATCTACAGAAGCCTCCAAATTCTGAAAGCTCTCTGGTGCTCCTTTCTTCTTAGTGGTGCCACCAGTGACACTCCAAACCTAGTGCTTCAGAGAGTTAGGGACAGAAATTGACACTCCACTTTTTGAAAGTGCATTGTTTTGTTAGTGTTGTGCATGAAAGATCTGGTGTGTTATGTACAAATGCAGTTTGTGTATTGTATCACAATATCTGCACATACAATATGCATCTGTACAGTCTGCTAGCTGGGGACTGATTTTTGTGGGTTTTGGGAGAGACAGTTCCTTACCTGGGAGGTGCACTGACTTTTTGATTCTGTGTCCATGGCAAACAGTTTTTCAATCACCTCAATCTTAAGATCTTCATCCACAGAACTGTAATAATCTTCTGGGCTGCTGGGCTGCACGAAAATAACAATTTGTTTTAAGCAGCAAGACAACCACGGTATTGGCTTAGCATCACGTCATTTATACCAGGCTATTCAGTAACAGATCTTTCCTATGAAAAGCAAATGGTTGAATGTGCATTTAGCGTCCTCAAAACCCCAAACTGTCCACTTCTATCATAGGCTTTTCTCCAACACAAGATTGTCAGTACAAAACAGAGGCACCAAATACAGGAACCTAGTTGTCATCTTAGTTTAAATGTTTTTTGGCATCTTGGACCAGGAATGTACAATATTAAATATTTTTGTCAAGGACAGAGATGCTCAGCAGTATCTCCATGCTTTTCTTAAGATTGGACACCCTCTCGTAAAGGCCACCTAAGAGTGGCTCCAGCTTTTGGGGGCAGTGCCATGAAATAATTCATTCTTTCAGTGGGGAACTCCATGGAGCTGCTTTCAAAAGCCTGAGTTGGGTAAGCTTCCTAAAGATCACACTTTCTAGTCAACGAACAGAAAGAGGATGGTGTGGAGCAACGTTCCTCATGACCACACAATTTTACCTTGGCTTTTTATTTAAGACTAACTTCCTGAAAGGTGGTAGCATGTTCTTCTATTAGTTGTTTTATAGGTAGCAGTAATTACTCAGGGACAGCTGGGAGACAATGAGGACTGCAATGTAAAGGCAGGATATAGTTCCTGTTTGATTGTTTTGTCATTGATCCTTAAGGTATATGCACTACAGGAAGGATATAGATACACTGGGCCTTGTTAATAAGCAATGAGACAGGACTGCTAACATGAAAATGTTGTCTATGTATACTGATGGGACTTGCATACAAAACATAACATGTTTTCTTTTTTTTTTAAAGCTCTTCTTACCGTGGAACAGCTACTGTTGCTGCTTGCACTAGGAGTACTGCTGCCAGGTGCAATCTGAGGCATTGTGAAGGACGGTATCGTCAGTGTTTCACCTTGAGCAGGGTGGCTTTTCACTTCCACTGGCCATGCTTTGTTTGGTGTCAAAACAGCATTGGTGAAGACAGGGGCTTCCTCAAACTTCTGTGTCCCTGGATGGAGTTTTAACAATATTAATGAATGCTTTTAGCTTGTGCAGTGTTATGATATAACTGCAGCTATTCATTAAAAGTAAACACTGCTCCTAGTTGCCATGACAATAAGTTGGCATAGACTTAATGCACGTTGTTTAGTCAGCAAGAAAGCCTGATTCTGCTCTCATTCACAGAAATTTTCCACTGGTGTGAGCATGTGGGCTCTTTTAGCCATTACTCCCAATTTGTACAAACAGCAAACAGACCTTGTCTATTAAGTTTCTAAATGTAGGTTCACACGTGGTTCTTTGTTGTACGAAAATAATTTATACAAATACTAACCAAAATCCAGGGAAATAATGGCATCGCCAGGTGTTGGTGCCAGCTGAGCAAGTTCCTCTGGTTCTTCTTTTAACTTAGTAAACAAGAAGTCACTCTTCTCTGTCCCAGGGATGCCGCTGTCGTAGGCAGTGCTCATCGTCAGCAGGTGAGGCTTGAAGAGCGATTCTGTTTGGTCCATGGAGAACACAACATCGTTCTTCTCAATTTCACTAACAAGAAAATATGTTTTAGGCACTTTGTACTCTACAAATAAAAGATACGGGTAACATAGGCAGTACAGACTCTCTAAAGCTGGGGCCCTACAAGCCATTTTGGCCTCTCAGTTTTATGCCAGGCTCTCGACAGGCGAGGCACGGTTCCAGCGTTGCTGAGCACCGCCATCTCAGATGACGCAGAGAGTGTGGTCAGGACTTCTGTGGGAATACTCAGGGCTTTGTTGCTCTGCTTTTTAAAGGGATGTAGTCGAGGCTATAATGACCCAGACTATCACTCAAATAAGTATTTCCTATTTTGGCCCCAACTGGGACCAAAAAAACTTGAGTTTTGCCAAATGAAGGCAAAATTCTTGATTGGTCCTGATTTTTGAGGTGGTAAACAGCATCTCTTAGCAACATATGATACAACTGCTACTTAATTTTATCTCTTGGTCACAGCATTAGAAAAACAAAACAATCTAGCAGTTGTGTTACACAATAAAATCTTCAGTGCAGACTTTATACTCCTTTATATGAGCACAGCAGCCACTCTGCAGAAGAGAAAGGCTGTCGTGTATTTCAACAGTGTGTATGGGAACAGGCATGCCACATTTTTCATCGATGTCTAACATCAGTAAACAAGACTGAACAAACATGACTAAACTGATTTCAGAATAACAACACTGAATAAATAGACCCTTCAAAAGTTCCTCCAAATATTGCATTTCTTCCAGCACATGAATCCGCATGTGTCTTTTTCTGTCCTGTACAACTTACCTCAGCACATAGTTGACGCAGACGATGCACTGTGGCTGTAGGTTCCGCGTGTTGTAAATCACGGTTCCTTGGGTCTCCAGCCATACGTATCCACCGTGCTTGGCAAGCATACGGTACTGGCCTGTCACTACTTGACCTTTTGTACATACTGAGAAAAGGGGGCAGAGATATAAATAATGCAGCAGGACAGGAACACACAACATGTAAGGTTTGTTTTAAATAAACCCACTTCTATGTTTTTGTTATGCAGAACTGCACTGTGACATTTGTAACCAAGGCTGCTTAACTTTGGGAAAACTCAGCCGTTTTAAATATAAAAGAGGACATTCATTTGAGGTTTCCACTCAAGATTGAAAATTTGAGTTTTGGCATTTGGCTTCTTGAGATGGTCTGAGTCTTCAGATCCCAACAGGGGATTTTAAAAATTTAATATAATATCCCAACTTCCCCCAAAAGAATGCCTGCTAACAATGTTTTTTGAGAGTTCCTGTTCTAGAACTGCCTTGGTTTGGGCTCCCAAGTTGGTCTGTAGAAAAGTGAATTTATTTAGGAAAAACTATTTATAGTTTCCTTATTTAGGTGTTCGAGAAATACAAGAGTCAGATGATTTAAAAGCTATATTCACCAAAAAAAAATAAAGGCAAAAACCCTCCAAAAATCAAAAATCTCATGGTTTCTCTTTATATTCCTTAGAGTTAGAAGCTGGAGATATCAAAACCACAAATAAAATTAGGGTGTCATTAGCACAGCATTGGTCTTAAGAGGCTCAAGTAGCAATATCAGTCATAAAAAAGCATCAAAACTAAGAATGGTAAATGGGACTGTTTTGTCTAGAAAAAACCATCAAACTACTGTATTTCTCCTTCTAGTTGAACTGTGCTGTTCCTCTGCAATAGCCTGGAATTAGTAGCCTGGAAGGAACCAAGACCCATGTGACCAAATCAAATAATGTTCATATAACTCAACATGTTTTTTGAGCTGTCCCGTGTTTCTCAAGCAATAAACTGATGATAGTACAACTCAGGTTTAAAGCTTTGTTTAAAGGTTTGAAGGGTAAAATCTGCAGTCTTGCTGTCCTCACCCCCCAATATTTTGCAATACTCGCAGAGAATGAGTTTTCAGTGTGGAGCTTTGGACTTCCGAGATGTAAAGTTTTATGATGTCCTGCCTGTTGTAATTCAAAGTAGTCAGTTCAGGAAAAATACTGACGATCAATGGCAATAAAATTAGGGCTGGAATACACAAGCAATACTCATACTAATAAAAGCTTGTACTTGTAAGCAGACACAGTCACGCTGAGTAGCAGCAGAAGCGGGAACTGGCTGAACCAAACCTCTGACCACACATCGGCAACCTTTCCTTCTAAACAGCTTTTATGCCCCAAATCAGTATGCCATCAAACTAATGCCCAAAAAATAATGCAATTTGACTCAGTAGGACTGGAAAATTGATTCCGCAGTCTTTGTACAAAAAAATTCCTTGTGAATATGGTCATTAACAGAAGCTATTTATTGTCAGTCCCTCCTACATCACCACCATACAAATGTACAAAATCAGGCCTATGAAATGCAACAACTGTTTTGCAGATAATTGTTGCTGTGTTTATCCTTCTATTTCTGAGGTTTGTTTGTTTTCTTCCTAGGAGTATTTAATCATCCTTCATTTAATTTATTTAGACAAAGTAGAACATTACTTTTATTGATTAAATACTTCTGGTGGAACAAAATCAAAAGGCTTTCATTTCAAAGTGTTTTAGTGACTGGACTGTTCTGCTCTGCTTGTGAAACATAATTACACTGCTTCCTAATCATCAACTCATCAATAAGAGTCACAGTGTAGGCGCCTGTTACATTACAAAGAAGCTTTCTACTGCTTTAATCTTTTTTATTATTATTATTCAAAGCATGTCATGTTCTGATATAATAAAGTACAGCAGAATCCCTCCATGGGGTAATCTCATAAATTACTAATACACTTGTAACTGCTGACTTTGTTATCAATGCTACATTTAAGGATCTGCCTTCAGAGTGAACTTCTCACTTCTTTATTTTTTTATAAAGTATACATTACCTGTATCTTTTCAGAACCGGTAACATTTGAATCAACATCTCTAATTATATTCCTTATCTTTGTGTGGAGAGAGGGGGAAGGTAGGGATGAATTTAATAGAACACAAAAACATGGTTCACTTGGAAGGCTTGTTGAACTTCTGCTATGTACTACGAAGTCGCAGATCCCAGGTGGTGACACTTAGCTCCACACTGAAGTCAGCAGCAAAACTCCCATTGGCTTTAATGGTAACAAGACCAGCTCTTAGTGGAAACAATTATAGATTATTAATTGCTGAATTGGAAAATACAGTTCTAGAGTCAATCTGTTGTGTAGATTTATGTAACAAGACAGAAATTTTCATCTTGCTTGTGTAACATGAAAAACTGGGTATGCTAATTGCTGCCAAATGCACTGTAGTCTTCCATTCCAGAGTGACTAATTAAGACTTTCGTATTCTATATGCAACTATACTTCCAGCCATGAACACAAACACTATTGTGGCTTACTTGAACATGAGGTTGTTATTTCACCTCAAGAAAAAAAACTAACCTAAAGCTGCAACAAGCATGATTTATCACTAAATTAGATGGAAGGAAAGGGAAGGAGTTCTGCTTTTATGCAAGACTCACTTGAGGTTTTTCTTTTCAAACTTCAGTCTCCTTCCTCTATTTCCTATACGTCTTTACAACACTAGCTGGCTGGCACTGTCAGAATTGATGACTGCTTTATTGCATGAATACATATATTCTACAATAGCATACTTCTAATAAAAATTACTTTCTAATAGAAGCAAGTGTACTGAACATGAATTTTGAGGTGGATATTTCCACCTCAAAATATAAAAGGATACGGCCAGGGAAAATTAATAAGTTCTGCATAGCTACATGCTTGGAGGAACAAGTAAGGTCTGTATAAGGTGTATACCTGCTTGGTAACCCCGTGCATTAGACAACATCTCAATGGCACACATAATGAAACCTAGGTATTTCCTATTTGGAGGGTTTATGTGTGTTTTCTGAAGTCACAGCCTGCTGTCACATAGTCTTTTTGATTGTTCTCCAAGTTGGTAAGAAGCCTGATGGTCCCAGCAGACATGGGAAGTATTTATGTTAGAAAAACTAAAAGGGTAAAATTTGCTGGTGATGTAAACTGATAGTTATGCTGTGGGCAACAGCATTTGTCACAGCACAGACTTTGGTCCTGTGCTTCTAACACTAAAAAGATAATCCATGCTGATCCTATGCTATCATAAACACTATGGAACAGTTTAATTTTAAAACATTTCTAACTTGTGCAGTACACAGTGCCTTGAGCACTTCTGCTGACGTAACACCCTTCTAAGACTTACTCTTGCCTTCATTCTGCTTCTTGATCAGTCCTCATGCCCTACAGCAAAAGTTTGTAGGACATGGCCCTTTTCAGTAGGCACAAATGTTATCTAGACATACACTCTGCACTTATGTGACTTTAATTGAATTGCCAGAGTGAGGAGCAACCTCAATCAATGCCTGGTCACAGGGAGTACTAGAAACTCTCCAGAGATTCTTACATGGACAAGTCCCAACTCAGTGCTCCCATTTCATTAACTAGCTAGAGACAACCAACAAGGGCTCACTCTCCTCCTCTTTCCTGTTGCCAGTGGGTTTGCCAGTTCCCATTTTATTCCCTGTGTGGAGTTGTCCATTCTTAGAAATGCAACTCAACAATTCAAAAGCACCAGTGCAGCGTACCCCCTGATTTCACAGGATGACTGTTGATCGCTCAGCATAGGATATGAACATTCTATCTATAATTATCACTAATTCCTTTTCACTGTTAAAACCAGTAAAATATTACATAAGAAACAATTAAAAAAATATATTCCCAAATAACTTTCACTAAGTATGGGTTGATCTATTTTTTCTTTTAAGCAGCTCTGGAAACAGGATGATTCATATCAACACTGTTTTACAGCACACTACTTTTATCACTGCCAAACATTCTTTCAAGAAATATTTCAACTTAAAACTGTCCTGAATCTTTGCCATTGGAGTTAACACATACTCCCTTTTCCCCTTATGGTCAGACAGCTATTCTTTGCTGATCCTTTTCTCTGGGAAGTACAAAAATAATTTCTGTAGATCTATTTGGTGGGCAATTCCCTACAGACATGACCTTAGTCATGGGCTTTTTCCTGAGGACAGAGACCTTTATCACAGCAACTACAAGGTGTGTGCGGGGGGGTTGGGTTTGAGCTTGTAGACTGCAGTCTAGCATCTTTGCTTTGTGTCTATAAAAAGAGCAGTAGCAGAGGTTTTAGCGATGTGTTGCTGAGAACTCTCCAATACACTGGGTCAGCGCTGTAACAGCCAAGGAAATGTCATTTGTACATTAGTGCACCACACTGTCTCAAGCCAAAGCACCAGTTGGATAGAGACTGAAGGTTTAAATCCATTATTAAGACACTTTATGCGATAGAAGGGGGAAGTGTAACTACATGGCCTTCTGAAGAGAGGAAGCAGATCTTGGATCTGATCTCTGCTCTCATTGTAGATCAGGTACTTTACATTAAGAACAGTTAAAATTGGCAGTTCATATAGGCATAATAACAACAAGAAGATGTTGTTCTCAGCTGTAGATATTATTTGTATAATGAATATCACTTTTAGAAAGGTTCCTTGCACATCTGATTTGGATGGGGAAAATAGTTGTTATTTGGTAGCAAAAGACAGACATTCAAAAATACACTGCAGTAAGCTCTTCGTATTTCCCTTTCAGCTGCTCTTCCTGCTGAGCCCAATGGTACACCAAAAGGATGATCATAGAAAAGCTTGGGTTGGAAAGGGCCTTAAAGATCAACTAGTTCCAGTCCCCTGACATGGAGGTTTTCCATTAGACTAGGTTGCTCAGAGCTCCATCCAACCTGGCCTCGAACACTTCCAGGGATGGGGCAGCAAGAACTTCTCTGGGCAACCTGTTCCAGTGCCTCATCAACAGTAAAGAATTTCTTCCTAAGATCTAATCTAAACCTACTCTCTTTCAACATGAAGCCATTCCCCGTTGTCCTGTCTCACTACATGTTCTTGTAAAAATTCCCTTCTCCATCTTTCTTGTAAGCTCCCTTTAGGTACTGGAAGGCCACAATTAGGTCACCCCAAAGGTCTCTTTTCCAGGATGAACAATCCCCACTCTCCTAGCCATCAGTAAATGCACTTCTCACCGGGCTAGTACTGCCTAACTCAGCTTTTCAAATTTTCAGCTGAACCTTGCATTATACCTTAGAGAGACAGTGGTTCTCCTTTCTAACATCCAAGTTTAGTTTTAATTATGGCAAAAAACAGAGCCTCTGGAAAGATCAGCAGAATATTTCAGGTAGGCAAGCACAGTAACCTGTAAGCTTTCTAGCAAAGTGTAAATACTGTTCAGGGACAATATCTGCACACAAAGAGCATTTTTATTTTCAACTACTTATTGAGGTACCCACAAATTATGCTTTACATGCAAACTATGAAGAAAAATAAGAATGTGACTTACAGTTCTGATGACTCTTGGTCATACTCTCCGAGTCCAAGGCATGGTAGAACTCATAAGCTGAACGACCCAGCAGCTCCTCTGGATGGTATCCAATCAACTCTGTTATTCTTGGTTAAGAAAAAAGCAAATATTTAAAATTCAGGTCACTGTAGCCTTATGCTTACATGTGGAAGGCAGCTATCAGCTCTAGTCCTTAGATTAACAGAATTAAAAAAGCAATATGAGAAATTCTGAACTTCTAAACACATCAGGAGCTGCAGAGGACTTCTAATCGCATTCTGAAATATCTCCATGTTCAGAATAAACTGTTTTGTACTACTATTAGAATAAAAATTCCTAGTGATGTCATTATGTGTGTTGCAAATTTTCCCAGACCTATTGCACACTAATAGAAGGTATAAACTATTATTAATAACAAAGTTCTCAAGCTGTCCACTACATGCAGAAACTCCCAACAACCACCACTCAAAATCAGATACATGTGAGGGGTGTAGTAGTTAGCACCAACAGGTTTAAAATTATGTGGGCATTTAAAAAACACATGCAAAAGGGTTAAATCACTACTTTGGGTACTGCATTTAATAAAAATGCAAGGTGAGAAATTAAGGGCAGTTAAAAAATATCAGCTCGTCTACTTAGTATTTCCTCAATTATATGAGAACTTTAGCATATGGATTAGGTTACTTGGGTGAATAATCCACAAACTAAGTAGGACTTTACACAAAGAAAGCTATGATGTCAAAAACTAGACTAGAGTCTTTCTGAGTACTCAGGCAAGGCAGAATTTCTCACAAGTTCCTGAATAAAAGAAAATAGGTCATCAAACTTTGCAGATGATTTTCTCTAATGAGGGGGTGGAGGAAAAACGTTCTGTTTCCCTAAATTCAATTTCAAATGCCATCACATGCAACTTACAGGAAACACAGTAAGTAAAAGAACACTTCAAAAGCAAAGATTATACCATATTTTGTTTTACAAAACAGTGACACTCTTGGTTGCCTTTTCTTAGCTTCTAAACTAATAACATAGCAGAGAGCAGTAGCAGAAAGGACTACAAAATGACTCTGAAGCTGTCATAAACTTTTAAAAGCTGGGAGGCTTGCAAGGAATAGTCACATCTTGCAGCACATCACTGCTGTCAATGGCAGTGTCCAGGTTTTATGCCTTGTCACTAAACTCTCTTGGAAAAGCTTTATCTGCCATCACCACATTTGATTTGTAGTGTTGCTTCTTTTAAGGGAGACATCTTCAGGTTTGTGTACTCCCTGAAGGATAGCCTTGGCCCAGCCCTCTAGACACAAGCACGTCTTTACAAGACAGACATGTAAATACTGTAAAACAAACTGAGCAAGAGCATGGCATTCCCTTTCTGGATCTCCCTCCAGCAAGGGAAGACAAATAAGATGGGACTATTTTGTGTATGGTTTGAACACTGAGGCACTGAGTCAGCTTTTCTCTCGCCTCCACAGAACTGTACAGCTCATAGCCCCAGGATATCTTGGTTTTGTCACTCTGAAAACTACTCTGCCTGATTTCCATAGAACAAACCTGGGTTTATAATGTTTTAGTTGAGCAAAAGCTATAGCTTGTATTGGGTTCCCCTCAAAAACTTACTCTCCTGTTTATATTTACAGTTTTATTTACATTTACAGTTAGACCAAGAAAGGGCAAATTCTCGAGACCAGTTTTCAGAGTTGGTTTTTTTACTCTCTTCACTGACAAGCTTCTGAGCTTTTAAATTGCAACCCAGTCAAATCTGTAACTTTTCTCTGAAACCACAATTGCTTTTTCTTTCTAATTGAAAAGTAGTTCTCATAATGAGTTGGTCATCAGAGCTGAACCATCAAGAGAAAACAACAAATACTGAAGAAGCCCTAAGAAAAGTAAGGCTTACAAAATAAAGTTGCTGCTTGCCTGTACACAGCCAGCTGGGACACACTGATGTAAGTGACCAGAGGCTTTTGCCAGGACCAGTGTAAATACATGGTCTTTAAAAACAGAAACCATGGCCTTTTGTTATATAATGGCCCAGTATCATAAAACATCCTAGTTAGTTTGGAGCTCATCACAGAAGGATTTTAAAATTCAGGAAGTTGAGGATTTACTCTTAATTCAGTCATTGGGAGCTGAGAGCCAAGTGGGGGTTGAGCAGCGAGAAGGAAAAGGAAATAAAGATAATGGGGGGGGGGGGGGGAAAGCATCATGTACCCAGCAGCATCAGTGCAAATCCAAAACCACATTACAGCCTTCATGGGTGTCAACAGTGGAACTCAGATAGCAAGCAAAAAATATACATTACAGCAGGCTGAGGGACTCTTAACTCTTATCATAGAAGAATTGCAATCTCTATGCAAAATTGTGTATTCCAGTCCTGTAATTCCCCCTTTCAAACTGCTCCTCACTGTTCATAATGAGCATCCTCACTATAAAATAACTCTTGTCATTTCATGGCACAGAATGACTTGTGGTGTAATCCTGCTGTGACAATGTCAAATTTAATTAGATCTAATATAATCTTGGATGAAAGTTAGCAAGTGGTTAACTCTAGCAAGGTGGTATCTTTTTATTACAACCAACTACATATTACACAAAAAGATAAGATATCAAAGAATTACCCCACAACACTGGCTAAATTCTAAACCCATGCATGGTAACAGTGAAATACTAATAAAGAATAGTTGTTTTAAAATAGTTACTTTAAAAATCATAATAAATGGCTAAGCAGCCTCTATGCCCTTCTTGACCAATCTGTTGATCTGTTAGCACTATTCAGACTCATTTCACTTCTCTTTAAAGACTCCTGGGATAAAAATGATTTTTTTAAAAAAACTTATAGTGTTCCTTTCTCCCACTCCCCCAAAAAATCCTAAAACTGGCTGAACAGTGTTTCCTAGATACATTTTTAAATGCCACTATTTTAAAACAATCACCCTCTCTCCAATAATTGTTATCTGGATTAGTTTTATGTGCATGAATTGGCAGTTTACACCCTCCTTTATTCCTTCTCTGGTGCTGTTGACCCTGAAAAGCTTAAAAGAAGATCTTGTAGGCTTCAGGCCATGCAGGGTTGGAAATCAGATTAGACAATTTCATGCCACATTATGCACTAGGATCTAGGTGGACAGCTATCTCCATCTCCATCACACCCATCCTGTGACTCTCCCAAGATGTTCATGGAAGAAGACTGGCCGTAGCCAAGAGCCCAAGAGCACCTGGGCCAGGAGGCAGTGAGTACTTTGGCACAGGACCTTGCACTGATCTCACCTGAGCATCACTTTGAGGTTTGCCAGGGAGGTGCACCCTCCAAGCTCTGGATGCTTTCTACAGGAGCCTCATAGCAACATGAAATGCCAAGTGAACACACAGAAGACTAAGTAGAGAGGAAAAGGTATTCCATGGAGCTATGAGAAGGAGGAGTACATAACTAAGAAATTCAGGGAAATGTCTATACCCCATGGGACCAAAGGGTCATTTAGAAAACTGAGTCCAGGACACAAGACTTCTACTTTTGCTTAGACACCAGACAGAAAATTGCTCTTTGTGCAAGCTGTGGAATGACAAAATTAGAAAACAAACTGTATGGTGGTTTTGGATGGCATTCCTGCCATGGTAGGCTTTGTGTTTCCTTTGCATCTGTAGAATGCTAATTAGGAAGATGATAATAATTTTTTGTTGAAAACGACAGGTGGATTGTGAGACTGTTTATTTTCCTGTTAACCACTCATTTCTGAGAACACAAATACCTTTGGGGGAATCTTAATTTTTCCAGACTGGCACTTACAGTTTTCTCAGTTAAACTTGTCATCATGATGTACTGAGGTCAAAATCTCAGAAAACACAGTAAAGAGGCGTGCAGTAGCCATCTGCAGTAGGGGATCTGTCCCAGCTACCACCACTTAAATGCTTTTTGAGTTCTACTTCAGTTTCCTTTAATATACAATATATTTAAGTACCTTAATATATAATTTTTGGAACATGGAGCAAAGGCACAGTTTTGTGCTTAGGATGCACATTTAGGAAAGAAGTGATCTGAACTTTGTTTCTAGAACTGTACAACCTTGCACTACGTTATCTCTTTGAGACACAGCAAAGCAACAAACTTCACTGTTTCAAAGCCTGCTTCTCCTACAAGATGAGTTAGTTCAAGTATTTCGGTTTTTCCTAAAATTGTGCTTTTCTGTCCCTTTAAAGGAGCACAAAGGTTTTTATCGTATACCATTTCTTGAGTCAAGAGTCAAAACAGTATTGTAAGAACCATCAGGACTGAGAACTCAGGCTCTTTTGTGAAAGAGTGCTCTAATGTTTACTGCCCCAAAAAATAGCTGGGTGTATATTTTTGGGGCCGTGTGTGGACTGTGTGTGTGAAGGTGTGGATCTCTTAACAAAGTCTTTTTGTATTCAAACCATTACCAGGTTATTGAAGTTAAATTGGTCTTACGGGGAACAAACAAAACAAAGTTATACTTAAAGCGAAATGAGTGAAAAAAAGAAGAGAAAAAATAATAAAGCCCAACACAGACACTATACCTGGAGTAAAGCACTCTGTCAGCCTGCTACAGCAGGCGGCAGGGCAGTCTTGCCAACTAACCACATTTCCTCTCAAAAATATTCATGGCTCCTTTTACTCTAACCCAGGCCAATAACAAAAATAAAATGCAAAATCCTGGGACTCTTGGCCACTCCTGAGAGGGATGGCTGGCCTGGTCAGGTGTATCTGTCCTACTAGGCAAAAAAACTAGATGGGTACCTGAAAATCTTCACCGGGACTCTGTCACTCCTACTCATTGGGTCCATCTAAATCAAAGTCTCATTATTAGCAAAAGAAGTTAGTCACATTTAATTCTTAAATATGACATATAACAAAAGTCAGTTTTGTCAGTTGCGGATCTTTGGCTTCAGATATCATCACTTCACTGTTATCTCCATACTGCATTTTCCCCTGAGAAGGGATGGAGGGACAGGAGGTCCATTCAAATGCTTATTTGCATTCTCACCTAATTTAAAAATATTCCCCGAATATAGGTCAAATGGCAAACTGACTTAAATCCTCATCCAAGGTCCTGTGCCTGCATATTGCTGTTTTACTGGGACATAATTGGAAGCACAATACAACTCAGTTTCCTCAATCAGGCACAGCCTGAATTCCACATGTATACACACATGAGAAACCTAGCTGGGATCAACATTATGGCATTACTTCTTCCTGCACCATCCTATTCTGAATCACCATACATCCTCCATCACTCATTTTTTCTTCTTCAACTCTTCCATTAGAGCATGACTTCCATTAGAGTATAACTAATCGTATGTCTTATAATCAGGAACATACAATATCCAATGGCAAGCCACAGCTTTAAAGTAACAAAGCATAAACTTTTCAGTGTGCCAGTGCCAGGGAACCTGTTGGTGACGCAGCCTCCAGAGTTGCCACCTGCACATCTCATCCCATGCAAAACAGATTTGTTTTCTTATCTATCCTTCTCTCCCCTCACAGATGCTATCTATGGCAATTACAGGCAAAGAGTGCTTTCCTCTCCCCTCCCCAGCAACTGAGAAGTCACAAGAATGAAGGTGAGAAGCAAATGCTTTCAGAAACCCATTCTCCTCCAATCTGCAGTGTATGGTTTTCCTTTGTTGTGCTTAAAGCATAAAGGCTCAGACTGCATGTGCTGGGGCACTTGAAGCAGTTTTGGGGTTTTCTACCAAATTCAGATACAGTTTTCACTTTTGTTTTGTGGATTTCTCCACCACAGAAACACACTGCTGTTATTTCTACCTACTGATTAGCCCCGTGGCCCTGCACAGGAAGATACGCTGAGCATTAGCTTTGACACCAAAGTAACAAAATTGTCTTTGTACAAAGACATGCCGTTTTTTCTGACTAAAACACCCTCACTGGTGATCTTACCTGACACAGAAGCATTGTGCAGCTGAAATAAATCCTCACTTGGATTATTAAATTGTACCACTGGTCAGCATTTCTGTATTACAGCTAAAATAATCCTTCCTGTAAACCACTTAGTCAAGATAAGTGGAGCAAGGGAACATTTTTAAATCACTCTCCAGGAATGGTTGAAGCAGGCATTTAACAGAACAACCATATTTATTATTCATATCTCACAAACCTTTCTTTGCAGGTTCATCACCTTGCAAAAACTGTTTTAAGACTACAAACATTTTCCACCTAATTACTGGTAAGTCATAGGCCCACATACATAATTATTTTTGGAGGGCAAATTATATGGGCTACTGTCTCACACATTTTAAATGAGGGATGGCCAGTCTTGCCTGCTTCATATTGCACCTACCCTGTACCCTCCTAAGGAAAAGCCAAAAGAATCAAGGCACTTCATATTAGCCAACTTGTCTTTGTTACTAGGTGTTGTAAGGTAGCCAGCCTACATTTTGCATGTTGCTTTGTGACAGACGAAGGCTATAAGCTTTCCTCATAAGAGATTATCCTCGGAAATCCTAGCATTTCTTTAACTGAATGCTTTGAAAATAAAAACTTATTGCTCCCAGGAAGCAGACCTGTCCACACCAGATGAACTGCAGAACATACTAGGACCGCTGCAGAAGCTTGGTAGAGGAGGCACACTGCCCTCAATATTATCAGCCCTGAACTGGAAAGACACAGTCTCTTATGGAGAAATGAGCTGGATCGCTGCAGAAGGGACAGAGTAAGTGTAAAAGGGTTTAGGCATCTGACTGGCACGTGCTGCCTTCCCTCCTCCACTCCCCAGCCAGGATTTACATACTTGGCATAAGCTGCTCCTTCAATGCAGTTTGTCTAGCAGCACCGAATTTGATAAGAACAGCTGAGTGTTTTGCATTTTTATGTGTCTAGTGATGTGTTGCCTGTTGGAGAGAAATCAACATCTCTTCTGGGAGGGAAGTAAGAGCCAGGCAGATCTGCTATGAAGAACCTGAAAGGTTTGTGAGGTCTCTTCCTTCTCTGGCCTGACTGGCTTTTTACAGCTTTATTAAAGTCTCACTAAAACATGAATGAAACATCCAACCAAAACTGTCTAATATAAGATGTGCTGCTTTGTTGTTGTCTGGTTCTGAAGAAAAAGAATCTCTAAAATCCCTACAAGTCAAATCCTCCAGAGGAAGCTGTTGTATTTCACTGCCATGTGAAATATTTTCTCTGTAAATCAAACACCCACTATTTAAGATAGGGTATAATATGTTATTATTTTTAAAATAAGCATGTGTATCTTTAATGGGATAGCATCAGTCCCTCTAATTCTCATTTATAATGGCTTACGCATTAAGTCTTGCAGAGACACATGAATGCTGCAGTAAAGCAAAATCCTCTGCTACTCTCCTCCAGCCTGCCACTGAATGGCACCAGTAATTTAAAGGTACACTGTTTTTAATAAGAAATCATTGCTTTCCCCTGCAGCAGCAAAATCTTATTGATATCTCAATATTTTCATTGTGAAAGTATTAACAAAGAAAAAAAAAATCTGATTGTGATTACATGAGAGGCCATTTCTAGTTACACTTGCTGCTCAATTCTCAGAGAGGTCAGAAGGTCCGTCACAAGTTTCACACTTGCAATATTGCTTTCATCCACAGCTGCTAACACTGCTGGTTTATACTGTTGCTTCATTACATTGTTTAAAACAACAATCTTACTTAGCAAAGTTTAAAAAAACCTTCAGAGGTTGAAAAAAATAACTAAGTTGTCAATCCTGTGAGTTTTTGCGTAAAATGTGAGCATATGTATAATCCCATTGATAACCCTGCAGGCCTCAGAGGTTGCTAGCACATCTGAATTTCAGGAGACCAGTTTCTTTACGCAGAAAAGTTCATCTTGAATTCAGGAATGACTTCATAAACTTCAAAAACCCCAAAACAAACACCAAACTCACAGCAGTAAAGACAGAACTTTCTGGGTAAATGGGGAACAGGAAGACACTTCATCGGAAAGGATCTCTGGCTCACTCACACACATTGAAAACAGTTATCACAATACGTAGAAAGGGAGAAGAGGTAGATGGCACGAAATGCCTTTGAGATCCCAGGAGAAATCAGGCAAGTTAAGAGTAGGGGGATCTCCACTTTTTCCATTTAAGAGGGAAGTGTGGGGAGCAGAGGACACGGCCCCTTGCCTGACCCAAGATTATCCCCTCCCCTTCATTTCGTCACTAAAAGGAGCAGATAGATAACCAGCAAAGGTTGTTTGCTTTTCATTGAGCAAGAGGCTGCAACCCCATTTCAGAGCTGCAGGTACTCTGGGTGCCTTAGCAATTCTTAGTTAATTTAGATCATAAAGTACTTGCTAGCTAACCGATAATTGCATCCTGGGCCAAAACAACCGTAAAGCAGTCCTTGACTAAGGTCCATACGGCACCATTTGAGACGTTCTCAAAAACACGAGAACAGAGATGCTGCATACTCTTCAGTTTTATCAGTTAATCCCCAAGAAGCTAATGCTCGTGACTCCAAGTTGCCTCATCATCTGCCAGTAAAACTGAATTCCTCACTTGGCAGGAGGAGGAAATACAGCAGGAGTACCATTTTGCCTAAATTGAGATTTGAGGTGGATTAAGTGAGCCACTAAATAGCTGTTTTGGTAATGGACTGAACTTTCTTCTAGTTCTTGCTTACCAGGTCCACACAGGAGGGCATTTGGAAGAACTTGTTCTGTTCAAGAAGACAGAAACACCTATGGAAAGGAAAAATCAGTGGAGCTTACCTGTCATCGCAGTAGGTAAATTTCATGTCCATGCTATGGCGACTCAGGAAGGTCTTGCTGTCCAGGGGGATATCAATGTTTGAAGGGTGCTGAATAGGCTCACACATTATTATAAGGCAGGTGAGCAGAGGCTCCTTATATCCACACAGACTGTGAGGAGGGCAAGTGTTATACACTTTAACTTGTCCAGTGCAGTGCAAAACCTGAAATAAAGAGAAACAAACTTAGAATGCACTTTCTCTACATGCCAAAATGTTTTTTAAAATCAAAACCACTTATTATGGATCAAATATGGTACCTTCCATGTTGCAGACTTGAGGTTAACAGTTCTGCCTCTGTTGGTAACGGTGCATTTCATTCTCATAAAGAAGTCACGCTCAGTTGACATCTCTTTGCTTTTCTTTCCAAAGCCTGGACCTGTATAAGGAAAATGGGAAATGAGTTTTCCCATTTTCCTTCTTCATTTCTTCTACTTTTAAGCATGAAGGATTCAACAGAAATAAGAGACTAATTCTCAGATAATTCACCTGCAGAGACCATCAAAGATGCATGGACCATTGCAGAGCAGCTTGTAGAGCTCAGACCTAAAACTAAGTGGAACTTAAATAGGACTCTGTGCATTAAAACCTGTGTCTTAGCTTGCAGCATGTAAATCTTTCCAAAGTATTATAACTGAAAACATTATGCTCGTATTAACTCGATGAAAGGAAAACACTAAATAAACAGTCCTTAGTGCTATCATATTTAAGCAATATTTGGCAAAAACAAAACAAATCTGCAAAGCATTGAATAACAGTTAAGCATTATTCTAGGAATGAGAATTCTTTTTACCATGACTAACAGATCTCTACTGCTAGCCAATTACTTCATTTGGTTATTTAAAAAGCAAACAGTGACTTTTTATTTTCATTTTTACCATTTTTTAGACTCAGATTCTCTCGAATTTCTTCATGGTCACATGGATGAGTGAAGTCAAAAATGCTGTGTCCAGTTAGTTCCACCTGTGCAGAAGGAAGAGCTACACTTAGCCAAATAAAAGCAACTGACAGTATTTATCTGTTTTCAAATACCATTTATTCTAATGAAACTGGTCACTAGAACTAAGTGCATCAACAGGATGCTCACAAACATGAATCCTGTGACCCTCCCTTTTTTTATCCTATCCATAACTTTTTATTTTCTCCCCAGAACAATTCTCTTATCTTTGGCTTTGCACAGTGCAGTTAACAGTCAACACCACTGGATATTTTCAACATAGAAGGAAAAAACCCCAATCCACAAAGCAGAAAAGGGGGGACCCAAAAGAGCAGCTCTATCCCTCCTCTCCCATAGTCTAAGGCACAAGTTAAATAAATGCCTTCTCCTCTCCATGGAAATATCTATGAAGGCAAGTTTGCAGTCACCAAAGACACTACAACTTTGATAGGAAGGGAAAGGCAACTCCCCACCCCTACTGTCTGCTGTGCAGGGTACCTGCCTGAGAAATAAGACATTTTATTTCCAGTTTTTTTTGCAGTGACACACAGCTGGGTTTTTTGCATTTAGGCATAGGACTTGTTTCTAGGAACTGTGTTACAAAGAGAGGAAAGTGTGAGAGAACAAGTTACCTGGGTAAGACCCATGTATTTGTTGACATTCTCTGACAAAAAGATCATGTCTCCATCCTGTGTCACCACGGCAATAAAACCCTCCAAAGCTTTCAGGTACAAGTTGTCCATCTGCTGGTCTGCCTCTACTTCATTCTCATTGTCAGCACATACTGAGAAAAAAAAAAAAGAAAAAAATAGCACTTAAAGCCTTCAGCACCCTAGCCATCCTTTTTCAATGCAAGCACATCCAGCTTCAAGGGGATAAAATATTTTCCTGCTGTTAAAATTTCATTTCCACAAATTCCTTCTGGTGGGGCCTCCTAAACAGCATGTGAAAGGCATGATGCCCTTATTAGCAGAAGGGCAGGAGATACTTTTCTAAACGTTCTAGCAAATAGAATAGACCCTCTGTTCACCTTTAGTATGTTTCTGTAAGATGTGTTTTCAGTCAATAACGCCTACATACCCAGGCACTGAAGTGCATCTTCTTTGTGCACATTCTCTTGGCCACACACAACATTTGTACCTCCTAACGGGCACAAAGTATAGGGCAAGTCTTACAGAAGGTAAGTAATTTGTGTATTCCGAACAAACATCTAACAAAGGACTTTTTCCATCAGGTCAGGTTTTCCAAGAAGTTAAATATGGTTCCTACAGAGTATGTCTAAATAGACCTCTCCACTCAATAAGGAGACATCTGTTAACACTACTTCTAGAAGAAAAATCAGAAAACCTCTCCTTTGAAGTCGTTCTGGGTAAATCCATCTTTCATTCCATAAATCTCAGTATTCCTCGGAAAACCACAGATCCGTTCCACTTTTCCATGTGCAGACATCAGAACTCCCTGTGTTCCACTCCACCAAATTCCAACAAGCTTCGTCACCCCCCTACACTTCTCCTGTCCCACATGGAGGAGAGCCTCAGATTCTGGTTACGTCTCAGATGTTTGCCTAGGCAGACTCATCTTACACTTTTTTGGAGAAGGACATGCCACCATTGAGCTGAAATCTAAGGCCATGCTAGAATATTTATTACAGTGCTTTTTTGGTTTTGTTGTTGTTTTGTTTGTTTGTTATAAGCTTTCCTGGTACTTTTTGGCTGCACTGTCACAACAATTGATGGCACTGCGATGCCCTCGTGCCCTCGGCTACGTGCTTCACATGGTCCATCTCCTGTGATGGGAGGCAGTATGTAGGCAAAACTGCAAGCAGGGAGGAAAAGGGAAGGCACTGCTTCTCCTAATACCAGTCACTCAAGAGTCCGTTTCCCTTCTATGCTTTTACACGTTTCAGTTCCATGAATAAGAAGCTTTCAGGGGATGATTTGCAGATGACTAGTATAGAAAAATTCCAGTGTAGGAGCTGGCCCATTAATTTCTTTATATGTTTTGTGTGAAACTTCTGGAACTATTTTTTTACAAAACTATTTACAGATCTGGTCTCTGTACCTCAGACATGCTGTGGTGAGTTTATCTTTATAGTTTTGTCAGTTAGCCTGCACATTTGTTATCAGTCATTGCAAATATATATCATTGTAAGGCTCTGAATTTGGGAGGGGAAAGCCAGCAAACAAAGCAAAAAAAACCCACAAAAACAACCATGGCCTTGTGAGACAACAAGGGTTTAAGTACTGTCTAGATCAAAGGTGCTCCATAGCCCTTGGCAATAAGGATGACATAAGAAGAGCTGCATCAATTCTGTTCTGTGTCCCTTCCTGGTGGCACAAGAGTGCTCCAGGCTGGCCCCACCACCAATTTTGCTGCCCAGAGGTTCCAGTTGTAATTGCATCAGCCTTACTCGCAAGAACAGTGGCACTCTTAAACAAGTTTCTTTGAGAAGTTGCTCTTCTTTGTTGGTTTAATGTTGCAATTTCAGCACAAAGTTTTTTGTTCTATAGCAAACATACTGTCAGCACTTGAGAAAAGTCTTTAATTCTTGTTATTTTCTCTCATGAAACAGCACATTGATAATTTCCCTTCTATTTCTTATTGAAATACTCATTTTGGGGAGAAGTCTAGCAGCAGGAATGGAGTATTGCTTTGTAAAACATTATAGAAGTGGTTTGGGTTTGGTATTTTTTCGGATAAGGAAGAGGCTGAGCCAAACTAGTGCAGTTTTTACTTTGAAGTATTAATGAGTTATAATTAAAGGCTAAGTTTGATCTATACAGCTCCTCCAAGTGTGTCTGCTAGTGCCTAAGGATGGACTGTAAGCAAATAAAGAGGGAGGAACCCTTGCAATGCAGAGCCCACCAAACCCTGTTGGAACAGATGAGTAGTGACAAAAACAATGCTGGCTGCTGCTGCTGCATCCTCCTGTTCCTCAACATCCCTCCCCGGCAGCAGCCCATCACCCATCATGCAAATAAGGGAAGAAATGGACTCAGCCCTGGAGCCATGGGGAGCACTTTATCACCCTTTGCTTCTCAACATGACTGTTGGGTAGCAGGGAAAAGAGGACACTCTCTGGGGATGGCCAGCACAGGCTGGGGATTTATCATTTCATGTCCCTGCTCTGCAATTCTAGCTACACACACAGGGGTCAGTTCCTCCTCAGTACAAAGCAAATGACTTCAGGAAATTACATCAGAACTAGCATTTAAAATACAGAAAATACACAATAATATTATTTGAATAGTATGCACTTTGACCATAATGACATTTAGGGAAGGAAAAAAAAAAGTGGGGGAAAAAAAAAAAGAGGTAAGTGACCATCTGCTCCCAAGCTTGTTTCTGCTGCGTAAAGAATGTCAAGGGTCTTTTTTTACTTTTCCGGAAGCAAACAAATGGTTTATTCAGCAGGGATCATGGCTATAGCCCAAGACAATCAGCCAAGTGTGGGTTCAGAGAAAAAATGACTTTTCAGCTCTAACCCCAGGCCCTCCTTTCCATTTTTTTTTTCCCAGCTCATTAAGTTTGCATTAACAAAACATGACCATTCAAAGGCAGGAAGGCTATTCAAAGCATTTGTATTCTTAAATGCCTCCAACAGTGAAAGACAAACACTTTACTTGTATTATCAGATGATTAAGTTTGCTTTTCCATGTATATAAATTATATTACTTATACAAACACACACAGAGGACATAGGATCACTCACATTAGGGCTGCAGGTTCAAACCCTTAATGTCAGAGCTGAGCACAGCACTTAAAAGATACAGTCAGCTTTAAAGTACGTGGTTAAAGGGGTTTGTGGGATCAGAGTTCAACTGTTTTTATTAAAATTATCTTTGTCCAGCTGGAGTCATCTGTAATGTGGACTGGGAGGAGGTAGGGATGATTGTGCTGCTGTGCACCCCATCTAACATAACCACAAAGCACAACCAAGTATTCTGCGGACACCTTCCAGCTTCCCTGGTAACTCAATAAACCCCACTGCACCCCATCCTTTTTTCTTAGCAGCCCTGGCCACGGCAGGAAAAGGGGAGCTAGCAGATACAGATTTCTTGCAGTACTTAATAGGGGATGCTCACATTTCAAAGACAGAGCAGCTGTGGCAAGGAAAAGTGTAAGCACTATCGGGCTAGTACCTCCAGGAGCCACTGTGCTACTGCTACCCATCTATTCCTTGCCTGTCCTCCATGAGCAGCCCCCAGTAGCCTACCCTGTGCAGCTCCAGCACTGAGGGACACACCAAAGGTGCTCATGCCTTCTGCTGTTTCGAGGTTCTTTATGGTGGTTGCAAACAGAGTCCCAGAAGGTGTCATCTGTACTAACCCCCTGAAGCATATCAGCTACCTGAGGATCCTTAGTCTGCAGCAAAGAAATATGCTGGGCATCACTGTGGTGGCCCTAGCATGCCCTGTATCAGGTAACTTGGTATAATTATAGTAATATAAATAATAAATAGTAGTCCCTCCTATGTCTGCAGTCTCAGCATTACAGCATGTTCCCTTTCTCCTGTGAAAACTACTAGCTAGTAATACACAGAGGGTATACACACTTTAGGAACTGCCCCATCAGAAGCAATTCAGTCACTGCCCCTAGTAAAAACATGGTTGGCTTTAGAAAGACTCTATTTTGAAGATGAAAAACAAATAAAGGCATGGCTACTGCAAGCTCCTCCTCAGGAAGGATCCCTATTGTCTTTCCCTTTGCTTTAAATTTTCTTCATTAATTTACCTTGGGGCTGGACTGGAACATTAGCAAAAGAAAATTCAGCTTCAGATGGAAAATATTTGAGAAAGCTGGGACCAAAGGGAAGTGGGAAGTAAGCATGAGAAGCTGAAGGTAGAACTTCAGCCTTTGGTTTCCAGTAGGTCTGAGGTCACTTTATCAAGATAGCAGCACCCCACGTAGACTTGCCAGATTTCCCAGGTCTTCAAGAAAGGTAACAGTGGGACTCAGCTTATACTGACTTTTTTTTTTCTATTTTATTTTTTAGCATTGCTTTTCAAAATAGTTGGTAACTGAATTTTGAAATAAGGGTGCATTTTTGTTTTTTTTTCCTAAAACATTTTTCATCTCCCCTCTATGAAGGGGAGTACCTCAGGTAGGGCACTATGACAGAATAGCAGAGAGACTGGACTGCTAATAGATCATTTTACATATAAGTTAATAGCACATTTAGCAGAATGAAGTGCTATAATATATTGTTCATATCATAGCTACATTGATGGAGACTGGCCAAGACTGTGTTCATGTTACGCTGTGAAGCCTACACAGGAGGAGAATCTCTGTCTAGGTGACATCGGAAGATGTTGAAACATGTCAGAAAGCCTCAGAAAAGTGCAGTGGCCTCCCTGGGATGACTGTTAGAGCTACAGGAGAACCAAGAGATCAACCATGTCTCATGTCCCAGCATTTGAAGGGTCATCCACTGTTCATATTGCCCTAAGGCAGCATTTATTACTGCAGCAAATTTTGATACGGTATTTTTCAGTCCATGTCTCAGTCTGTATTAAATTTTGATAAGTATTTATTTTGATAAATTTTCTAACAACCAAAGTAGTAACTATTTATTGAAAAGAAACTTTGAACTGTGATAGCAAATGCTTATTGCAGTGTTTATAATAACCTTTTATGCTAAAAATAGCTCTTGTAAACAAGCTCTGATTAATTCCCACTGTCAGGATGTGCACTGTTCCCAAGTTTAAGAACACTTTTTCCGTAGATGCTTGCTCATTTCCTTCAGTCCAACCTCTTGGAACAAGTCTGAAGGCTCAAAAATCAGGCTCTCCTTACAAGAAACAAATGCCCAGGTATAAACAACCTCCTAGCAAACAGCCTATATTCCTCTTAACACCTTTGATCTGACTCAAATGGGCCTTTTGGTTAGTTAAGAGGTAGATGGTGATAACATGTGTTTCTACTGGAGGTCACACAGTCACCTGCACAGAATTTTCCTGGATTTGTCTCTCATTCTGGTTCCTATAAGTACCAGAAAGCCACTTAGATATTGTGCATAACAGATACCAGGCTATAGCTGCCACTCCAGACAGTTGTAAAAACCGCCTCACGCCAGCAGCCAAAAGTTAGGGAAGATCTAACAGCAGCTTCATCCTGCATCAGAGAGAGCAGCTTTGAGACAGTCTTGTCTCTTCCTGGTTTCTTGTTTTCTGTCAAAGGAAAGCGACTGATTTTTTTCCCTTTTTTTCTGTCTTGACAGGGCAGTACATCCTGTTCAAGGGGATATTCTCAACGTGTTCAATAAAAGCTTTCAATTTAGGTACATCAAGAAAAAGCTACTCTTTAACTTGAAGCTTCCTGAAGGGCTCTTATCTCCAAGTGCACAAAGCAACTTGGATAAGGAGAACACTCATGCTAGTGTCATTTTGATTGCAGACTTTATATCTAGCCAAATCATTCATATGCTACTCCCAGGAAGTTGCTTTGAGTCTTACAGCCATCGGTGTTGAATGGTAGGATACAGCACCCCATCAGACCAGGTTTTGAGCCCCATGGGACCTTCTGGTGCACTTTCCCTGAAAAAGGACACCCCTTCGAGCAGTTGAAGCACTCAGCACCTGGTTCCACTCTCATTCTTAGTGTCACTATAAAAATATTTTTCTAATTTAATAAAAGCAACGAAGTAGACATGCTATTTTTAAAGCACTGTTTTATGCCACAATGTTCTGACATTAGATGCAGTTTGTCCAGACATTCAAAAACAATGTCCACACCAATTCTCCCCACAGTTTGTCCTCTTGCTTAAAAGCCTAGAGAAAAGCTATTTTTTCCCTTCTGCTCCCTGCTGGCTTTCCGGCTCTGTTGTCTCCCTCCCTTGAAACAACTTCACACTGGCTTCCTTGTGGCCTCCCTTCTCCCAAACAACTTCCTGTCTGCTTCCCTGTTCCCTCCCCATTTCTGCTGCTGTCTGCCTGCACAGGAGCAATTCCCAGCCAGTTTCCTTTGCTGGATTTCTGCACAGAAGAGCCACTTGGGTGACCACACAATTGGGATGGGATTAAAGCAAGCTGATAAAATTGTGTTTGCCTGATTAGCCTGATTAAAAAGTCCATAGTCCTGCCACACAGAAACTCACTGGTACCAAAGAGTTCTGGTTCCTGTAATGCCTTTAGCATCAGCATGGTTCAAATAAACACTTAAAATTATTGGGACCGCATATACAGGCTTCCTGAAATGAATTCTCTTCTTCATATTCAGACAAAAAGAGAATATCTGAGTCAGCCTTAGCAACTATCATGATGTTAGCTGTTAACCAAGACAGCCATTCTTTAGCAAAAGTCAGTTATTCCTCTTTTGCCATCTATTAACCCCCCTAAAAAGCATTAGCCTAACTTACTAGCTATACTAAAAATAATAAGGGAAAAGTACTGCTAACAGTTTTTCTGACTGAACTGAAGAACTTAAGATCTGAAGTCCAAAAGCTCCACTACTGATAAGCATCAGAATGCCTATTTTCAGCAGCAATTTTATGGGATCAAAACCTTTACTTGAAATGAACAAAGATCAGTTCTAAATTTATCCCAACCGTTTGAATGTGACGATGGCAAAAATGTATTATGCCAAGAGAATTAGGAGACATCTTGAAAAATATTTAAGATTATCATAATTAAATATTTCTACTTAGCATTCCAATTATACCGTGTACTGTTCTGTGCACAACATGGAAACAGTATTATAAAGCCATTGTTTCAGTTTGCTTCCTGTGATACTAATCTCAATCAGGCCGTCAGACGAACAGCCTGCATTTCTAAATGTTAAAGGCTTCCTCTCCAACATTCCCACACAGAATTGCCTACTGTGAAAATCAAAGGGAAACGTGTTACTAAGTAAAGCAGCAACTTTTATAAAGCAAAACCTGGTATTTTTTACCCTTTTGAACTCTGAGATATACAACCAGCTATTTCCTATTATGATAGGATACAAGGGCCAAGCTCGGGCCCTGCAATGCCTGCAGGAGATGTGCACCCTGCAATCCAAAAGTCAGGATTTTTGGAGGCACGTAGCAGGAGAGCTCTCAATGAGGGCTCAGATTCAGGGGCTCTGCCATTCACCTGCTGGAAGAATGTGGGCATAGATTTCCCTAGGTCTTGGCTTCCCGACAGATAAATAATCATTATGCAGACACAGCTAGTAAAACAGCCCAAGTTACACAAGTGAAAAGCCCTATTCCGAGTCAGGGAATAATAGGAAGGGGTATGAGACACTCAATGCCAGTGGACTGAGGCTGGCAAGTTGCCTGTGGCCATCTCTGAAATCCCATCTGGAGCATCAGCTTGCAGAAAAATGAGGGTGCAGTCCTGGGAAGGGCCTTCCTTTCTCTGCTTCAGGCAAAAGTGCCTTGAAATGGAGAAATGTGTTTGAGAATCAAGCCCACAAACAGACATTTTTCAGAGTTCCACAATCAAAAATATAAAATGTAATTTAAGTATTAGCTATACTCAGAGTAGAAGATGAGCAGCAGACATGTTTTTCTGGCTTGAGTTCTTTCATTTAGATGTATTTTTATTATCAGAAAATAATACCGAAAATTTCCTGAAAATCAGTCCCCTTAAAGTACCCTAATTTCAATTCCTCAGAATAGAAGTGTCAAAGACTTTGAAACTGTTATCTACACCTCTGCTATTTAAAGATGCAGCCACGGGCGAATCTGCACTTGACTAACACACATTTTAATGAGAGGACTTCAAGTTAATATTTAGGGGGAGTTAATATTGGGGAAGTGAGTGCATCAGGCTTAAGGCTAAGCAAATAACTAGCATAGAGAAAGCATGAAATATTAAAGCACAGCCTGTTGCTACTGTAACATTTTATTTCCAGATTCTTTTCTAACTGCTGGGTACTGGTGGTACTTCAAGAAAAGTTGCATGAATCACATTGTTTTTTAAATACTGTCACAGAAATATCCTATCTTTATATGTATATATGGATATTATATATACATACTGAGTTGTCATCACTATCAAATAATATGAGTCTAAGCCTTTAGACTACAGAAGCATCAAAATAAATGTTTCATCTGTAGATTTTTTCCTCACTGAGAAATGTAAACGTATTTGAAAAGTTCACTTTAATCTTCGCAGTTGAGCAAATGTATTTTTCTGATGATGACAACATCCAACTATTTCACGTCAATTTTCACAAGCAAGTGTCAATTTTCACAGATTATTTATTTTATCTGTTACAGCCTTTCAAAAGTTTGCTTTTCCTATGCTGGGTCAGTCTCTAGTTCATGCCACATAAATATCTGAAGAACTGCAGCTTTTTTTTTTTATGAGAAAGTTGCTAACAAATTGGCTTGGTGTACGGTAAGTTAAGAATATTTACCTACCTACGCAACTTCTTCAAGTATTAGTTACACGACGAAATCAGAGATGATTTCCAAACACTGTTCAGCAAATAAACTTTACTTTTCACAGAAGTACATGTTAAAACCACATTCTATAAGCAAAGATGAAAATACCTACATTTTATACAATAGTCTTTAGCAGAAGCCAAAAGCGCCACAAAAAATTACAGAGCACACAGAAGTAGAACTGAATTTGCCATATATTTCAGACTAACCAACAACAAACCAACAGCATACTCATCCACAAAATGGGATACTTCCTAATAACATTTATTAAAATAATTGCTATGGCATGACTCAACTTTTCTGAAAAGAGGAAGTGCAATCATGACCTTATTGGGAGTTTTGCCATTAATGAAGTAAAAGATGAAATTTTGGGTTTACCTTTCACAAACAATGCAGGCGTTGTTTTGCATTCTTAACACTTACAGGTCGCTGTGTGAAAGTTCTTCTGGAACATCAGTTGTTTTCATTGATGTTACAGGCTATTCAAGCCACATATTTTCATCAAATGATGATTCAATTACAGGGGTAAAATAAGAATGTTGCTAATTTGATCAGTTTTCACAAGCTATAAAAATTATGCTCATTTACATTTCCTACTAGTCCAACATGAGCAAGGCTCTGATTACACAGAATCCATTCACATCAAGTATTTAAAAGTTGTTTTAGCTATCTTAGTCTACCTTGTCATAAACAATCTACATACTATTTATTGCCAGTGGATAGAACAATTAGTCCTTTCAAACAAAGTATTGGACCCCCAGAACTTCCCAGCTGCTCTTTGAATGTGGTGGCACAAAGATGCTTGCCATGCCAAATCAAAATTTATTTCTTTCAGCATGGAAGCTTAAGGTGCATGTTTGAATTTTGATTAAACTCTTAAAAGCTTAAACTCTTATAACTGAGCTTAATAAATCACATTCAGGAGTTCTAAGAGGTTTTTTAGAGAGGCAAAAACCCTGCACTCGTTATTTTGGTAACCCTGTGCTCAAAGAAGAGCATGTACAATCTTACCAAGGTGCCATCAACTAGCACTAAAAATTAACTTCTTTTAGCCAGGTGTTACCTGAAGACAGAAGCTTATGAGTCCGTAGGAAACTGATTGCCAGGCGCATTATGGATGCCTTGTCCAGGTGGGAGCTGATGTTGTGGGGCAGGGGCAGCTCATGTGCCAGTTCATAGAAAACTTCGGTCTCTTTGCTTCTTCTGCATCTTGCTGCATCTCTTGACTTCTCCTTCCTCCGTTCGGAACTGCTCCTGATAGGTAAAGAAGAGAAAGGAAAAAGCATTTCTTGAAATGCAATTCACAACTTGAGAGGCATTTATGAGAGTTTATCTTGTCAGCAATAAATCCATTCTGTCAAGTGGTTTAAATCAATTGGTCAGAATTTAGTATCTATTTGCTCCTTTTAAAATGGGAATTAGGAGAGGACTGTCACAGCTGGAAAGGGCTCTGGTTCTACACAAATCAGCCTTTGAATGCCCTGAATTCCCACTGAGTGTGAGGACTGAGATCTGCCTTAGGCAAGAGATTCAAAATGAAATGGCAAACTCTTACTCCTGGGATTCAGGAAACATTAAAAATAATTTGTTTGTTTGTTTGTTCAAACTAAATTTACTTACTCTGGGATGGGTGGCAATCCATTTTAAAGCTAGAACAATAACAGTGTATAGGACTGTGTCATAGATATTACAATGTTGTAGAGTTTCAATGGCTATACACCACATTAAAATAAAAGTAGTAATAGAATATCAAACTGTGTTGGTCTGTAGAACTGTCTCAGCTCTTAATCCAACACTATTCTGGAAAAACACCTTTTCTTGACCATAAAGGATACAAAATGGGAAAGAAAATACTGTTGCTTACAAGATAGCCCTCCTTTCTAGAAGCTATTCTAATTAAATCACCATGACTTCATTTTCTATGGAAACAGATTCTTTCTTGAGTAAAATAACATGACCAATAGAGCTAACCGCCTTAAAACTCCACAGAGAACAGAAGAGCAGGAAATAACAAAAGGGAAGACATTTTATGAAGCAAGTATGCAAAATTAAGCCACCAAGGGACAAAGTTAAATTTAACATGTGAGATACACAGGAATACATTTATCGGGATTCTGGAATAGGGCAGTTTAAGAGGGAACTCCACTGACACCAAGGTTCTTTTATAAAGTACAATTCTTATTTTAGAACATGAAGCACCTGAATCCATTCAAAACCATCAGGTATTTCAGCCCCATGTAGTTCTGCTGATACTACAAGTTCCTACAGTTGCACAAGTTGAGGAATAAATTTCTTTACAATAGACTCTTGCAGTAGTCCACCAGCGCAAATAGCACTGAACAGCAAATAGCACTGAATAGCACAAAACAGACAGAACAAGGTGTGTGGAGTAGATCAGTTGCTCTGTTTTTGCTGTTGTGGCTGCACATTCATTTCTAGAATTACCAGCAGCATCTCTCCATTTGCAAGACTCCCAAAAGTGAAGCAGCCTACAACCTGCTTTTTCCAACATCAATATAAAATAATGAGCCTATAAACTAAAAATAGATCAACCAAAAAACCCCACCCTATCAAAACAAGGAGTTTCAATAAATATATTCTGTTGCATTAAGATTATGACGAAAACAAATATTAATTGCATTACTTAATCCTAGAAACTGTTCCAATCATGACCGGAGTCATGCAAAACTGCATAGAGTAGAAAAATGGTATTAATCCATAGTAATGTATTCTAAAGAAGACGACTGTTTCTTGAAGACCTAGAGATCCTGCAGCAGCTTCTAGCACTGAAACCACTGGTGGTTTCATAAATTAGAAAGAAGGAAAAATAGCCAGGACGCGCACTAAATGCCAAGAGTAAAAGTTACAATAGTGTGCTTGCTGGGGCCAAACACGGCTGGGCACTCGATATCATCATCCAAAGCAGGAATGGGCTCAACACAGAGCAGTAGAGCCCTTGTGCTGCAAAATACATGCTGGGCATGTGTGCAATCAGGTAGGTGCTCATCAGTGGGTGTGCTAATAGGGCAAGGGGCCTCATAAATTCTTAAAGTACCTTCTCAAGATCCACGATCAGCCCTCGGCAAGCCTTTCACAATTGTTTTGCCCAAGATGACTGTTTTATAACTTGGTCTCTGTTACAGGAGGCATGTGCTGGAGAAGGTCAGTACACAACGGCAGGAGCCAACTTTGATAATTACTTCACAGGCATCCCTGAAGTGAACGCTGACCCACACGAGTCTGAATCTAAAGGATCAGATACTCACAAAGTGACACTAATTCACTACTTTTCTCCCTGCCAAGTAAGAGTCATACTACATCCATGTAAATAAAAAAGTCCCTTCATACAACTGTCTGAGAAGACACAATAGAAAATGTCCCATGTTCTCCTGGGGCAGGTGCTGGGTACAGGGGAGTCATGTAAAAACACTTATACCAATGCAACTTTCAGAAATATGTTCTGTAAAGAAAAATGTGCCTAAACTGTGCCTACAAAGATGCTAGACTGGGAACAAATCTCAGTTTCTAATTATATCAACAAAAAAAAGGAGTAGAAACAAACCAAAACCAAACAGAACAAAAATTTTGTGGTAATATTTGTGAATATTCTGCTGCTTGAAAAATATAGCTTGAATCGTCTAAATCTAGATGCCACAATTTTCACATTAGAATCAACTTGGTCAAAACAAAATCCAGTCCCTCCTCATTTAAATACAAAACTTTGGGAACTAAGGACAAAGCCAGGTCACAATTTATGCAGTAAAAACAGGTTATATAAGAGACGGTCTCTCATGACATCATTCTGGCCACAAAGAAAAATATTTGATTTTGCTAACCTCTGTAAATATAATTTTGAAGTGTGGCTAAAGAAACAAGCTGGTTTCATTAACCATGGGTTGCTTGAGGTTTCTAATAACTTATGCTATGAGCAGAGGAAGATTTTCTTTCTCTCTTCTGCAGATGCTTTCCCTCAACACTGCTTCTGACTGTCTTGCTCAGGTTCTCTACAGAGAGACATCATAGTTCATTAGACACATCACAGGAGCTTTCTCACATCAGAAAAAAAGTGGAGGAATCAGCCTGCCTGTGCTTTCAAAAGACTTTTTGCTCATCCCCTGTCATTTTAAATAAACAAACAACTTGCTTGTTAAGCATTTACCCCTGTGGTTTCCTACACCTCAATTTCCCTCACATCTTCCCTCACTCAGCACACCCGTGAGTCTCCTTGTTATTGTAGACAACCCAGGATAAAATACACCGAGATCCAAAACATCCCCATCCCACTTCCCCCCAAGACATCCATTTTGCTTGCTGTCCCTCCCAGGGATGCCCATCTGAGAGACAGTCCTTCTGTGCTTACTCATCCTGGTTGCAAGTGCCTCCCAAAATTGCCGTTAAGTGACAGAATTCTGCAAAAAGTAGTATTTTCATGGTTTTCACTTGTAGACCAGAGGCAACTGTCTCTGCAGTTATTCCCATGTCATGCATTTCACCCCAGGTGAGGCTGGACTACCTACAGCTGGAGAGTGACAATGTGACTGCCTAACAACCTGCCTGACTGAATACCAGGAGGAAAGGCCAACACCAAACCCTCTTCACACATCATTCAGGCAATAGAGAAAAGGCCCAAGCTCTAGCTAATTTATGAATCATTCCCTCCTAGCACATAAACCACCCACTTACGTGGCAGAAAAAGAGCACATGCCTGCGTCACTGCTTGGACAAAGCAACGCAAGCAGAAACCTCACTCACCCAAACCTTTGACAAATTTTAGAAGTGCAGAGAGGAGAGACAAGAAAGGCACCACGAATCAAGCCACTCGTACACTGGTCCAGGGCCCAGGGGTACTGTAAGGGAAGACTCCTTGGAGCACCTCGACCCTTGCTCCTTCAGCATTACTGTTTCAAATAAAAAAACAAGAAAGGAATGGAAAAGCTCACATTTCTATTGGAAATAGGGAGACTGAGCTGAGGAATGGGCCTGGGGACTCCATCCAGGATTCAGCTATGTAGAGGGTGGTCGGGAGACTTGATGAGAAGAAATGGGGAGGTGCTGCTTCCCAGCAAGGACTCTCTCAGGGTTGCTGGATGATGCTGTGGTGCCACAGTGCTTACAGGTGTGCAAGTCATAGAGAATGGAAGAGTTAAGGCAGCCCAGGCAGTTCCCTGCCACAGAACACAAGTACGGCACTGTACCCTCAGGACAGTTGTTTACATGATTTCCCACTCCCTTCTGGCATTCTTAGCCTGCACTCTGAAAATAGAATTTACAGGCCAACACATATGAGATGACAAACAACTGGCAAGTATTTGCCCTCCCAGGTGAAGCTTTCAAATTTTCAGAAGCAGTTCTCCATGCTTCTCCCAAGAACCCAAACACTGTACCAGTCCCAAGGCTACACCCATGCACAGGAACCAAGCATGAAATCCCATGGTTGAAGGCATCCAAAGTAATGTAGGAATGCCCTGCGTGGATCCCAGGAGCCAGATTCCTATCCCCTTGCTCATCTCCAGCAGGTCCTTGCAACACAGCTTCACTGAAATAGGTGGAAATGCTTGCAGACAAAAGTCTTGCACATCTGAGGTGAAGATCATAATCTGCCCACTGCTGTGGCAGCTCCAGGCTCCAGTAGCCAGGAAAAATGCTGAGGCAGTCAGCCTGGGCTGCCCTCCTGCAGCATCTCCAAAAGGCACCAGCAACCCAGAGACAGGAGGGATCAGTCCCACAAGTGTTTGGGCAAACAGACCATCCCCTGCATTGGGAGCTTAGGCACAGGCATACAGCGTCACTCAAGGATCCGCAGTCAGGTTAGGCACCCACACGACCCTCCTTGGCTCAGCAGACAGGGACTGACCTGAGGTTTCAGTCCTGTTTCCTCTGACTGTGACTGTAGTCACTCTCTGCCGTTTCAATCCTACCAGTACTTTGCCTCCACCAGTAACCTCTGCCCACCACCTCCACCCATACCTCTCCCTGGTCCTTCCTGCAGGCAGTTACCCTGCTCAAAGCCCTTGGTACCCACTCAGCTGATGGCAGCGCCAGGTCGTCAGCTTCAGTGATCTTCCCTTCTGTCAAGGACATTGGTGGTCTCCTTTAAGCTGACGGAGGGGACTTGCCAAGACAGCAATCTTCTCCTCAGGGTTTCACCGCTCTTCACAAGTCCTCTTCACAAGTCCGTACGGGTCGATACTCAGGTTGTGTACACACACACTTGCTTAAGATTCAGCAGTGCACCAATTGCACTGAATTACACTCCCACCTTGTAGGTTCCAGATCACAGAAGCTTTCAGAGAAATTGTAATCCACACCTCGCAGAAAAGTACCTTATACGTAACCCGGTAGCCTTCACTCGTACATACACACTGCGTGACACGTTCAGACAGCTCTTTGAATTACACAGTGCACATTGACTCACTTGAGCTTACTTCATGATTTTGGTGACCCTTGGACTTTGCTTCAAACTGCCATGTATGCAAGCTAGTAAAACAACATACATATTACTTTATATCCAATGGCTGGTTATTAAATGTTTCTAGCTTCAGCACTTTAAAGGTCAAGAATCCACAGAATTAAGTTGTCACATGAAATTTCTGTAGTAAATGCTCATTTCAAATGGTTTAAAGGTAAAGTTTCAAACGCTAACTTGCAGAACAAGAAAAATACATTCTATGGATGCAAAGATAAGAAAACACAGTACAAATAAATGAAAAAAGATCAGATGCTTAGCATAAAAAATATTTTTCAATTAAACCCTGTAAAAACTCAACAAAAATATTTTAACAGGCAGTACTACTTTAGATAACAATGAAGATTTATTTCAAACCAGCAAATGCATTTTTTGCTGTGTTTATATTTTGCATTATCTTCTGCTTGGCAAATCCCTACATTATTTGAACCAGGATAATTTTTAAAACTGAGTTTTGCTGACTGTGAGGCAGTCCATAGCTATCTCAGAACCACACCACTTGACTGCCCCAGAGATGTGCTTGCAGACACCAAGCAACCAGCAGTCATGCTTACTTAGCCTTAAAATTCCTTTTAAAAGTATTTGTAACCATTCTACCTGACAAGCAGTTTATTCTGGATGACATGCTGTGCTTTTGAAAGCTCCCTCCGTTAAAGTAATAAAAGTAACCATTGGTAAATAAAAAGTGCTAGAAACAGCAATTTACTCACTCACCAGGAACTTGGGCCAAACTATGAAAGCTGTGAAGGAAACCCATACACAGTGCCACGTGTATGTATATACCTCTCTCCAGTGAAAATAATTACTTCTAAAGTCTGAGAAGACACCAGATGCCCAGGTTCAGCACAACAGCAAAAGCAAAAGGAAGGGGAAGGACATAGAGTTATTTTTGGACAGAGAGAAAAAAACACCCCACTGATTTGAAATATGTGGAGGGCTCATGGAGGGCAAGTGCTAAAGCAGTGTTGCTGCCCACTGGGATACAGTACCCAGTACACAGACAGAACAAACACAAACAACGCCAAAATGGAGAATTCGTTAATAAAGGAAATGAGAGTTCGAAGGTAACAAGAAAGGCTACTAACAGAAAGGGCTATTACAAAAATAAGGAAATGAAGTATCTTCCACCCTTCCTTTAAAGCTGCCCTAACTTACAGTAACTCACCACCAACTCCTTGGCTTGATTGAGGGATTTCTTGTGTTTCTGTACATACTCATTAAATAACAAATCACTGCTAGTTCAGCAAAGCTTGCAATCTACTGCCATATGTGATGCAATTCCTTCATCTAAGTTTAAAACCAAAGGCTAGATGAGGCCTAAATAACACCAAACTTTTGGTGAAAGATATTTATTATTCACTAATTCCATATCACCCTAGGACCACCAGAGCTGACGGTAACACATCCAGGAATAGGCTTCCTGAACAGGGAACATATCAGCTGTTTAGACAGGATAAACTCTATCCGTACTTTAAAGCCACACATAAGACTATAACTTCTCCAGTGTCTGAAGTTCCTATGGTACCTTTAGTAGTAATAATTAAGCTGTACTGGATTTGTATTTTATTTATTTTCATTAACATTTCTGGCACTTTTTTCTGGAAAAAAAAACAAACAGAAAACAAAACCGTGGTTCTGAGACAAAAAGCATTATACCTATACAGTTTTAAATTGTTTACAGCACTAGCATCTTTTTTATACCACTAGCTACATTTAATGCAGTTACTAAAAGAAAAACACTTTGCACCTGCAATTTCAAGTATCATTGTGAATACTGAAGTTGTCACAGCAACTAAGTAGTACTTGGGGAGTTCAATGTTGCAAACCGCACTGAGGTTGCAGGAGCACTTACATTTCTTTAAAGCATTTAGGTTCACAATATGTCAACAAAGTCTGATAAATTTAATCATAGTAAGCAAAACAACATCTACAGGATTTATGTTCTTCCGTTTTTTCTCTAGTTTATGAGTACCTTGAACTTGAGAGATAAGTATTAGGATTTCGGCAGCCATTAATCTGTTCCTGGATTATTTTATGATGCTGCGACTGCAGCCTGTCCCGCAGTTGCCACGCCAGCACAATCCTGGTACCTCAAAGGATGTGCCAAGCACACTGCAGCTGGGGTAAGGCACAGCCTCACAGTACTACAAAAGGCCCAAGGCATGCAGAGATGCCTCCAGGTTGCTGTTTGATCAGCTGTTAGAGCAGGTAGAGGCACTGTCTTTTTGCCTTTTCAATCCATTCCCTGCATTAGGGCCAGATGACTTTTCGTCGGGTTTAGTTTTCAGGAAGAGCAGTATCCTGCTCCAAGTCACTGCATGCCCAGTAAGCCCCAGTGCTGGTCACAAAGGGTCAGAACAACTCTGGATCACCCTTGTAAAGCTGCTGCAGTCCACACTTAGAACAGATCAGTGAAACATATCCTCCATCTTCTCAAATATTAAGGAAATTTGGGGAGAAACAAGCAGCCCAGTGCACAGTCAAATCTCAGAGGAGCACCAAATCATCTCAATTCAGTCTTCCCTCCCCAGAGTGGTTTTGCAGTACTCTGCTCCATCAAGATACTGGATCATGGATTCGTTCCCTGTAGCTATTAGCTCTGATACCAGCCAAGATAACGCAGGCTTCAGAAATAACCTGCAGACTAAAAAAAGCCCACCACCAAACTCACTAAATAATACAACAGACATGACTGTTTCAACACTGGCCAAAATTGAACTTGCTTTCAAACCAACCACATTTTTTGTTTGCGTGACAAATGTACCACTCTGCTTTTCTCCAAAGTTTCCACTTCACATTCTCGAGTCCCTGCAACACAGCTATCGCTGGAATTGCACTGCAGCGGCCAGGATAAGGTTATGACAATGCACAACCTGAGATGTCTATCAATGATTTGTGTTTGAGAGATCACAGATCCTTATCTTGTCTCGAATTACTTGTAGTAATCAGTCAGTTTTGACAGCTAAGCTAGAGGTCCATACATATTGTTGCTCAAAGGCTCAGGAGGTATTGCTAAGATCTGTTTTCAGATAACTCAACTATTTACCTACTCTAAAAAACACATACCAAAGGATGTGCTTTATCTCTTCACCAGCGGGTTAAAGCTAAAGGTGAGTGAAGTGTAATCTGCAGGCTGGGGGGCGTGGGGGTGTCCAGAAGTTAAATTCAAAACCAGCCTCATTTTTCCGATGGAGCACCGACCACATCCCAGCCCATACCACACCACAACCCAGCATTATTTTTCAAGATGGTGCAACTGCAGGTAAACAAGGACAATTTTTCAATTAAGCTTTATTTCAAGCCTAAGGGACAAACACTGCCATCGTACGACTTTACTATCAGTGGTATGTGTACCTATGCTTCAGCCTCAAACCCACTCAACTGTAACCAGTCAAGAGGGTCATGCTGAACACTGTAGACAAATCCCAAGTTCTAATGCTGTGTTATGCCTTGTGGGTGAAAACCCTGGTGCTTCTGCAGGTTTGGACCAACATGCCACAATATTTTAGCTCTCCATGCTGGCACATTTGCTGACACACAAGGGGCCTTTGTGGGTAGGAACAATGAGAGAGGCGTGCATGGCTCAGGAAAATGGGTGGTGACCAACAAGGGCTGGAAAAAAACCTCTTTCAAAGGACGGTCTTTGAAAACATTCATTACACCCCACCCAGCTATTTTCACTACAATATTTCAGTACATAAAAACAACACAGGGAAAATAAACAGCCCACCTTTCAATATCTCGTAGGTTCTCCAACCCTTGAAAAGAAATCAGTAAGCCATAAACACAGACATCTTCACCAAACAGCCATTTAAGAGGTCTGCAAACATCCACTAAAACCTCTCTGCACCACTTTTCTTCTCTCATGCATCTCCAGGCTCTCTATATAAGCTGACTCATCTAAACATCTTAATTTTCAGAGTAATCAAAATTTAAAAGTGTATTGACTAGTAAATAAATGATAGCAAGCATTTATAGGGATCATAAAGTAAATATATTGGCTCAATTTAAAAAATTGCTATAAAAGAGAACAGTCCACCACAATGCATTTTGGCTGTGATTTTTTTTTTCTGCCCATTTCAGCTAGAACTAATAAAATACTTCAGATAAAACAACGGCAAGACAGAAAAGAGGCAATAAAGTCAATCCATAATGAAATGGGTCTCTGAAATGAGCAGAGAGTTGAAAACTGGAGGCCAGCCTTTGAAGGTATGGAGGCCATGCTCTCACAGAGGCTTGTCTCCATCACAGTTAGTAAGGTTACCAACAGAGTAAAGACTGAGCAGGCGAAATCCCCAGCCTCAGGAACACAAAAAGAGCTTCTTCTTCTAAGGCTTTGGGCTCTCTCTGACAATGCCCTTGATAGCACCCTCAGAAGTTCAGTATATAAAAACAGTGGAGCACTGACAAAGGATATTCGGCCACTTCGTATCACTTTGTTTCAAGCACAAGGCCTCTGTACTGGATGCTCTAAAGACTGCAGTGGTGGCCCACACCAACTCTAATTTAAAATTTTCTGTCTCCTTTAGAGAACGTTCAAAATGATTGTTAAAATTACTTTCCAGCGTTGCCTATTAATAAGTCATATCTTGTCCTTCCAAAGCATCAAATCTTCTAATAATAAAGTTAAGAAAATAAGTCTTGCAATAAAATCTTTATTTACTGAGCCTCCTTTACTTTTTGGATCTTAATTATTTTAATGTGCCCTTGGTTTTGGTGGAAGTTAACAGTTTCTCCTTCACTATCTCTTGGCGACTTGTAGCCACCCACAGTAAGATGATGGGTATCCAGAAGGAAAAATTAAACAGCCATTTCTCTGGCAAGCAAGGAATAATAATTCTTGAAAATAACAATACAAATGCTCTAAATTTTGACTATTCCATGTAACACAGTTTCCTCCACTTCCTGCACCAATGATCAAGTGCAGATTCTGAGAGCCAGGCTACATTTTCTGCTCTCTGGGGTGTGGGTTTTGCGTGTACAAACATCCTGGGACACGGTTCATTCTTAACCCTTGCTTTTTTTTTCAGAGGGCTGTTATTTTATAAATTTGATTTTTAATTGTCTGTTTCCTCTTAACTAAGTCATCGAGTAAACTGGAACAGTGATAACTCTGCATGCAGTGATTTCAAGTTCTTATCAGTATTCAAGTCTGCCACTAGTTTAAGTTCGATAAAACTTGAACTTCAGTAGCTTGAGCTGGGGTAAATTGTATTCTTCACTTACTACAAGGGAAAAGGATCGTACCAAAGGGTCAGGCTACTTCAGCTACCTGGTCAGAAAACCAGCAGTCATTTCGGCAAAGTTAGGCAATTCTTCTAACTTTACAGCTAAAATCAGAGCCTGGAGTGATGTTATCTAGGGGCAATCAGTACCCCTAAAACACATACCTTCAGTTCATGGCAAAGACCTGAGGAGCCTTCTTACTGTTGACCTGCCTCTTGGCACCCACTGCTGTGGTAGAAGCCAGAGGGACACTGAAACTCTGGTACTTGAGGAAGAAACAATTGTGGCCTCTCCACACTCAACTGCAGTATTTCAAATATTTTAAAAATTTTAAGGCTTGGTTCTGTCGGGAAACAGCACTAGTTCTTCTGACACATCACCCTGAATAATTACTTGTTAAACACAAACTTTCAAAGGGAACTGCTATAAAGGTAGTCTGTGTTGTAACACAAAGTAAATAACTACAATCAAAGGATGGTTACTCTAGGCAAAAAAAAAAAAAAAAAAGAAAATGGTAAGCAGCAAAGTTAGGAAGTAAGTCTGTATGTATACAAAGGTAAATTCACGTGGTCACATTTCTTCATATCTTCTGTTTTTTACTTCAGAACTATGAATTAACATGTAAGTATTATTGTTCCTGCTGGAGCTTTTATTCTTAATGGTAAGCAAACAAGGCACATATGCATATATGGGGCCTGATTCTCATCTCCATCTTGGTCCCATCACCCCATGAGGTCAGGAGGTGGGAGTCAACTTTAATAAATTCTGTTTATGAAAAAGGTAGGTAGGTAAAAATCAATTATTCCAGAAAAGAAACTAGACTTCGTTTCATTTGATACAATCCACAGATGTCAGCTTACTCGACAAGAAACACGTTACAACCAGGCAGGCCTTGGAGATCTCTCAGAACTACGCATGTCAAGGGTGTGGTACCTCAATATTCACTGCTTTGATTCTAACTATATAGCAACCAAATTTCTGAGAAGAAAGCCAAAGATGCTCATGCTGAAATGCATGCAACTGTACCAATACACATGTAAGTGGTCACAAATTATACAAAACAGACAGTACTTCCCAAGGCAGGGCTGAGGGTGCTCTCATCTCAGTAACTACCAACGCTGTTTTGTAAACATACCTTGAGCCTCCTTACATCAGCTCTTGGAAAACACAATTTTTATTCCTCTTGTCTTTTCCCTAGATTATATAACTTAACCAACTCACTTGCACTTTTTTCCAAAAACTAACTGCTTTCTCAGAAAAGGTCAGAAAAAAAAAAAAAATAGAAAGAAAAGGAAAAGAAATGAAGGGAAAATAGAAAAGAAGCTGCACTCACTGCCAAAACTGACGATGTTGTTATTAGAAAACACAACTGGGATGGTACAGAGGCCAAAGCTGAGGTACATTGAGAAACAATCATACCACAACCCTATCCCAAACAGTAGTGCAGAGGAGGGATGAGACAGGCGCAGAGAGAGCACCACGTACACATGTTGATACAAGTTAAATCCAAAAGGTAACATCGCTTCTTGCACTAATGTATTCTTTTGAACTGTATTTGTATGGCAGTATAGCTAGGTATGTCTGTACAGAACATGTTGCTGTGGCCAAGAGTAGTTATAAAAACACTTTTACCCCTTCATAGACAAGAAAAAACCCCCTAACTCCTTTCATACAGAACAGGAATAAATATTTAACTTCTACTGGAATAGACCTATGGTATTGCGAAATACATTTAAGAATAAGAAACGTGTATAATACAAGGCATAAGGAAAACAAGTCATAATTAAAGAGCAAGGCATAATACCTCTAATGGAGTCAATCTAAATTGTACAAATATGACTTGATTTAAATTTGTTTTTAGTCAATGGTACACTTAAAAAATAACAAGCCTTAGAGGAATACACTTCACTTACATACTACTGATTTTATTCCTGATTTAAAAAAATTAATCATTCAATATTGTACATAACAATCACCTATATAAATTTTCTCCCCTGTTCTTATTTCCTCATACAGATAATAAACTTCCATCAATTTCTATTGATTTTGAAGAAAACTTAAAAGCATTGTGAAAAATCTCCAAGGACTTGGACAACAACAGTCATTACCAGAGCAAACACATGTTGGTAAACATTTCAACCACAGTTTCTCCACTTAAGAGGAATCCAGTAACTCAGCTCACTGACTAAGAATCAAATTGGTGATTTTCATAACTGATACTAAATAAAGATTTATTATCTACCAATAAATGTTTACCACAGCTGAGAAGAGGTTGTTTAGCTTTAACTAACAAAAGCCTAATAAAACCTTTCTGAAGACACAGTAAGATCAATCCACAATGTAATAAGAAAGAGGAGAGTCTCTATCTGCTATATTTTCAATTAAGCTGCGAATCAGAGTGAGGTAGGGTGTAGGCCTGTGTCTCTGCAGACACAGGGATTTGGTTCACTGTGATTACAGTATGTTTTATTAAAAACCTGAATGAAGATTTGTTTCCCTGAAGCTCTGGCTTGCTAACAGCTCTGGGAGAACGATGAATGACAGCATTAAGCCTCATCAGCCCAGAAATGAAGAATGCCAACAACTTGTCTAACCTGTAGATCAGAGGTTGCAGGATTCACTTGAATTAATACAATTTGAATCTGTGTATTTCTTTAAAACAACAACCTGACCAACTTAAGCAACTTTCAAGGATGGAGAATCAAAGTGAACCCACTGCAGCATTTAGAAGGTTGCTCTACTGGTCAGTCATCTTCACTGTCAAAATATTTGTACAGATTTTCTTTTTCCTCCATAAGAATTTCTTACTGCCTATTTTTAAAAGTCTGAAGTTATTTTGGGCCAACCCAATACCACTTGCCTTTCAGCCTCTGTTTCATACTCTGAAAAAATCTCCTAACCAACAGGTCTTGCATCACAGATATGTTCTGTGCAGAAACTAGGTGCAAATTCAAAAACAACATTTAACATGAGAAAACGTCAGGCCAAGCAGGAAAGAATGCAGAACTGCAAACTGGAGTTTGGCCAGAGGCGAGAGGAGAGACAGAGAAACAAGCAAGATAAGCTATGGGGTTTAGGGAGATAAAACCCCCCACACAAACACCCCTCACCCCAGTTCCCAGAAATACAGTGTTTGTGTCTACTCTAGTGAATGCTATTTCTTCTTCTGCCTTACACATGTACCAGCCACAGCAAGTCATTACTTAGGTGCTTTCACAATTACACTATTCACTAGTACTCACTGTCACGCACCGTCAGTACTCACTTTGCCAGGCACAAACATTTTACAGATGGGTTGCTCTGGACAGTAAAAACCAAAGGGTGGCTGTAGGCAGCAGCTGCAAAGCCCATCTCAAGAACATTTCTCCCATGTTTTTGGGAGCTGCAGTTATTTAAATTATCATCTTGAAATGCTGAATTCCTCACTTCCTCATTTTAGCATTAAAACCAAAACAGCAACAAAACAATGGGGAAAAACATCCTTGATGTGGGATGTCCCATGCCTGACCCATCAGACTCCGACTCAGAGCAGGGATCCAGTACTAACACCCATCCCCACACACAAACAGGGAACCCAAGCACTTGAAGGAGGAAAAAAAAATCTGAAATTCCATCCAAACAACAGCAATTGTGGTGCAAAGAAAGAGGACATAGGGGGACAGAGCAGAGTCCAGGACTAAGGACTAGCCTGCAATTCTACAAAGGAAAAGTCTCTCCTCCCCAAGCACTCCTTTGAGGGATTACATCACACCTGTCCCTGGGATCAATTCTCACCCAGCACATCAACTTAAATGGAGTTATCTCGACTTGTATGGATAGGAGATCAGAACACAGCTCTTCAAAATAAGTTTTATTTTATATTCTCTTGTCTTGTGTCAATGCCAATAAACAGGAAATACTTTGCTCTCAGATTCCCCTGGGACATGTCACACTTCTTCCACCAGATGAGCTACTAGGATGCAGTAACTGTTCAGCATGGGAAGGAACATCCAGATTTCCACATCTGCTCTGTTAGTTGGCTACCAAGAGAGAAGGATAAAGATTAAAAAGAGAAAGTAGGTAGAAACAACAGTTTTGGAAAAAGTTTAAATAAAACAAGGGTTATGCATGGAAAAAAGTAATCCTTTCTACAAGTCTATTACAAAAACAATGGAAGTTTCAAATAATTCCACAGGCCCAGAAACAATGAATCTCTAGCTAGTCTGTGATACAGAATTTCCAAGGTCTCAATACAATTCTATTTCACTATAGAAAACCTGATAAAAGTATTGAGGACCAATTGAAATGAATATCACACTAAGAAAAGTAAGAATGACCATGAACAGAGGTCCATTTAATGATGTTCTCTTCTACACAGAGGCCCAAAGCATGGAGAGAACTGGAAACCAGATTTTTATCAAACCCTCTCTGGAGGAAGTAGATAACATAATTCAGAAAATGGGAGAAAGATCTGGGAGTGCCGTCAGGAGATTCAGGGAGAGGAAAGGGAAAGCACACAACCAGAAAAAATCCCATGAATGTAGAAAGACTTCAAGACCATGGAAAATATTTCCAAGTGCAGAGCCTAGAATTAGAGAGAAGTGGAGAACTTTTCACCCTAAGTGTCTTGCTTCACAGAGGGGAAAAGGTACAAGTGTGCCTGAAATACAGGAATATCTGGACTCTGTTAAGTCCTAGTTAAGCAAGCACAGACCATCTTAATCAACCAAGCTTTGGGAACTGTCAGGAGTACAAAAACTAATTCTGTTTAACTCCACGAATAACACTTTTTAAGAACAAAAGGACCCAGCCCGTGCAGTAGCTCCATCAGCCTGGTGTATCCAGATTTAGTAGACGAGAAATGGTCTATAGAATGAGTCACTTCTCATTTCCACAAGGATACTGTAGAGAAGAGAAAAAGATACTGCATAAAAACTTTATAGAAAATACATCTTCTATTAAATGGTACCTTCATACAAACATATATGACTTCAACTGTACAAAAACAACTCAATCCTCAAAAAAAAAAAAAAAAAAAAAAAAGAAAATCTAGAATAAACCTTGCGTCAGGATCTATTTTCTGTTTGCTCAAATATTTTTTCCCGTGCTGCTGCCCACTAATTTGCTCCATCCTCACCTCTGGGAAGCTCCCATGGCTGTTTGCTCAGTGAGCCCCATGCTATCCCTTGCACATTCAAGACCATTCCCAGCTGTTCTGAGAAAGGTATGTGCTCCTCTAATAAGGATAGCTGTCCCATGAAGCAGAGACAATTTCATTTACTGAAAAGCCTAATTGTTCTAATTTGGTCTGAATAAACTTCTTTTCATGGCTGTCTGTCCAAATATCTCAAGTCTTACATGCTTTATCTCTGGTCCAACTGCTCACCTAAATTACCTAAAAAGGCTAATTTTCTAGTGTGCTTCTGGCACTCACATCACAGACCAGGAGGTGTTGAGCCCTTGCAACCTCCTCCCTGAAGGTGGATGGAAAGTTCAAACTAGAGTTTAGTCTAAGACTAGCCATCCTGAGGATTTAATTCTGCACTAGGGTGCATCTCCTTATGTACTTTACACTGAGTTTTCAGCAGAGACACTATGTACCTAAAGCTCTCAATCATTCATGCTGCCAATTCAGCAGTTTTATGATCTACCTCTCTATTTCACTCTGTCATCAGGGAGCTGGGGATCATTTTCTGCAGTGAAATTGCTTTGTCCAACATCCATTCATACCTCCAAGATCACAAGTAAGGAAATACGACAAACAGCAGAGCTACCCCTGTATCTACTTGCACACCAGCATTCACACTCTGGCCTTTGTTTCTAAACAAGCAGCAGTTTTGCTACTCCATTTTGTTCTCTGATGTTTTTGTTAACCAGTGTGTAAACACAGTACCAATGCATTACTCTGCTTTGCTATCCAGCTATGGTGATGCAGTTTTGATGGCACTCACCAAAGTTTTAATTCAGTGAAGTTGCGTTTAACATGCCATGAACAGAATCACCTTGTGCATCACATCCTGCCTGTCTGTTAAAGCCAGAGTACACCTGCTACTCTATACTGGTAAGCAGATCTCTGCCACCATGCTTTCAGGTTATTGCCCTAAATTTGCATTTATATCAGTAAAGCAGAATTTAGGATTTCTTCCGATATGGCATTGTTGTTATTCCATCGTATTGACATCTAGGCATTATGCAACTAAATGCATTTTTGAAGACAACTTTCACCTATTTGACCAGCATTGCCAAAGAACTTAATTACCAGTTCTGCCATAAACATTTTTAATAGAACACTATTTTTCCTCTAAACACTTTGAAGCTGCAGAGGGAATAAAGCATTACCCACAGAACAGACATAATACAGAAGCAAAGCTAGAATATTGCAACATTATACATTTATAACAGCATTCAGCCACAATACATATTGAAGTATTACAATACAGTTTTTTTCAGATAAACATACTTTGGAAAGTTCATATGTAAGATATTTTCTCCTACATTACACATGAAAAAATCAAGATATTCATGCAAAATAAAATATGAAAACAATAGTAGCTTTGCACACTGTATTAGCCTGGGCCTATAAGGAACTATCTGACCAGCAGCAGCAAGACTATGTGCTCTAGCTAATACTTCACACAGCTACCCACATGAAAAGACTTTCCCCAGCTTTTCAGGTGCCCTTGTCTTAGTTTTTGGGGCAACAAAAGCAAGTTCGTGTTCTTCACAGATTGCCTGGAGCAACAAGATCCAGGCTTCCCAAGGATTACAGTCCTTGCAGCCACACAGTGAAACAGCAGTTGGCAGCAATAGCTGGAAGAGCTGGAGAAAGGGTAGGTACTTTGAAGGATGGTCAGAAGCAAGACATTTAGGAATGTGAGAGGGTAACTGTCCTTGACATTTGCAAACTGGCAAGTGCTGTACAGCAGTGTCCAGGCTGCAAATATAAAATACTTTAGGTACTGCAAGTTTAGCAGTTTAGCAGTTGTTCCCTATTTGGTCCCTCAGAACTCGATGTTCTTTAAATAAATACTTTTACGAACTACAAATGCACCAATAAGCAGGTCCATCTCTTGCAAGATACCAAGCATCCTTATGGCTAATGTTTTACCCTGGACACTGGCTACCCATTGTAAAAGTAATCCAAAGTCCAAGCATTTAAAAAATTATGGCAATTTCAAGAAAGGTAAGTCTAGTTTACAAGGAAATTATAAAATTTAAATGTTTGTGCATGTGTGTGCACATTTACATACACACTAGAATCACCATGAACACACAAACACACAAGGCTCAGGTTTCTGAATTTTTATGAGCAACCGGGAATGACTTCAAACTTCTCTAAAGGAAAGTATGTGTCTCACACCTACACACCTTACTCGAAGAACTAAGGCTTTCACAGTAAATATCACGTAACTCATGATAGGAGCTACCAGTGCTGCAATGAGAGAAACCATTTTCTCAGCTTTTGTCATTAGCAGACACATTCCTCAAGGTGGGAAGGATAAAATTTTACTGATAATCCCACTTCAAACTGTGTGCAAGCTTTAACTTGGCAATACTGCAGTACAGAAAAAGAAGGGAAAAAAGTAGGAGTTATCATTGAGAAAGTTACCCATGCTGGGATTTAGTACAAGCACAATTTTATTTCCTGAAGCCTCCATTGAAAAGGCCCTTCCTAGCATGGGAAGAGGGAGAAGATAATAAAAACCAGAGGACAGAGGTAGGTTGAAAGTAAACATTATCCATTTAAACTGCTAATGACAAGCTCTGCTGTTATATTTTTATCAATGCTTTTCTGCAAATTACTTTTATCAGTGATAATCTAGCTTTTATTTCATTATCTGGCACAGCAGACAAAAGGAAAACAGATTTGTTTTACAGCAGCTCCAGTACTTGCTCTCTCCATTAACATTGACAGACAAAGGTAAATTAAAGCTTTCAGACCACATTTTCAGCATATGTGGCACTGAAATCTCTGTTTCTAACCAATACATGTTTCTAAAGGAGAACAGATTTCATGTCAACGCTTTTATTCTCTCCACATACTTAATGCAATTTTTTATATTTTCATACTTTTTTTTCCAATTCAGTTCTATCTGCTTCCAAAAACATCTCAGGCCAATAGGGGAGAATCAACATTTTAAACAAGGAAAATACTACATTTCAGTCAGCTGAAGAGTGAAATAGCACTTCCAGTTTTCTTAAGACCACAAAACCACAGAGGAGTTGTGCTTGATCAAAATATCAAATATGCATAAAAAATGCTTGGAGGATTTTATGTTTTTCTAATGCTCCACTTCATCCTGTTTTTAGTAATGTTTTCAGCTATTCTACTTACCTCAGCAGAGGTAAACAGATTGCTTTATAACTTTCATCTAAAATAATAACTTTATTTATAGAAGTTAATGTAACTACCCAGCTGTTCCGGGCAGACAGTGGCCTCTCCATTTAAATGATAGTATAATGGCTTTGATTACAAACAGTTTTGAAAGAAAAACAACAACATATTATCAACTGCTCTAAAAGTGAAAGTAATAGGCATTAGTAATAATCATTCTACTAAGGAATACAGTCACTTCTGTTCTTGCATAAAATAACCTTTCACTTTGACTTAGTGAAAAAGCTGTACTAATCAACCAGAATTTTAAAGTCTGAACTGACAGCCAGATATCCTGGCTTGCTTCAAAGACCACTTGCATTATCAATTAAAATAACATTCTTTAATTCTAGATATTTGGATAATTTTAATTTCTGATATACAAACCACAAAAAAGGGCTCTTTCTCGAAGGCAATAAATAATGTCATTACCAGTTGTTTAGTCTGAAATTGCCACCACAACCCAAGCATAAGCATTTATTACTATATGATGCAAAATTAAAAGCTAGTGACAAAGTATTTCAAAGAAAGAATATTCTACCTTTCAAAAGCAAAATTAAAGAGTTCTGCTACCATAATTTCTTCATTGACTATTCACTTTTGTGACAGATTACCCAAATACTACCAAATGTCATTTTCTAATAAACCCCTTATTCTTCTTAGAATAAGTTTTTTAAAAGCCTCAGATAAATTTAGTTTAGTTTTTATGTCCCTTCAGCAACCATTACATGACCAACTACAAACAAATTTTACTGCTGGGCAGGTCAAATTGATGAAAATAGATTAATATTAAAGCACACAGAAATTTGGAAGAGCAACAAAATACTTCTTGGACTACCACCAAGGCAATTTTAAAGCACAAACATGAATATAATTTAATAATTTCCTTACAAGCAGGCTACAGGGCTCCCAAAGTAATGACAAAAATGAAGTGTCAGAGCATGGATTTTAAGAGGACCTTTACTGAGATGGAGGAGGAGGAAGAACATGGTAGTTGAATATTTTTAACCAGCTTTTCAGAGATGAGTCTAAATCAAGCTCTTACGAATCTTCCCTGTCATAACCCACTACAGAGGTCAGAGGTTGAAGCTTTCCCAGAGGTTCACTGTGCATAACAAACACTAGAAGTTCCTCAAATTTAGTTTATATATAACAGCAAAAGTGCTGTGGCCATTTTCATCCCATACAGCCCCATTAGTATTGAACAGGGCATAAGCAGGGCAGGCAAAAGCACGAAACGGTCACATATTCAACTAGTACTAGTATGCATGCCTGCAGAAGTTACTGCTTCTTACACTCTTTAAAATGTGCTGTGAAAGGATGACAAAACAAATCCTTTACTACAAACAGACATTTTGTGTGGGGTTTTTTCTGATGTATTAAGATGATTCGTGATTTATTATTAAGCCTTACAAAGGGACTTGGGGGTGCACACACTTTTTTATTGTTTTAAGCAGATGTCTAGTGAATAATTGGAGTACTTTGAGATTGTGAGCTCTGCTGGACTAGAGAAGCAAGTTCAATACCCTGTGGCTAACCTGGAGGAATCCTGGGGACATACAGTCGGTCGGAGCTTGGCCACTCTGCCAAAGCTGAAGCCTTTGGCTCTTGTGCTAGGCATCTGACCTGTATGCTATTTCAGATCTATAATTTATCTTAAAACAACATCAGGGACATTGGTAGGAGAGGGTAGGCTGCTGAATGTGTGTGCTGAACTGTCTAGGAACTTGCAGGTAGAACTTACGCTTCTAAAACTGTCTCCAATCAATAAGTAAAATAAAATTAAGTTAAAAAAACCCCACACAACAAAACCCCAACAAAACACTTTTCCTTGAACTGTTTGAAACATTTTAGAAAATAAAAGAAACAACATAACCGAGATTCTTCCAGAAGAAGCTACCAGCACAATCAAAAAGGCAAAGAGAAACTATTGAGTTTCAAAGACATTGTCATCATCAGCAAGCTCAACATAAGGAGATGTTTCTGCCCCAAGCCGTTCATAGTTCATACAGCAGTGGGGAAGAACAAAGGGACACTAATGATGCTGTTGCACGTACTGCACAGTCTGACCAGGACCAGGGAAGCATCAAAGAGCCTGAGGCCGCCAGTCTGTTGCTCCACCAGGTGCCCCGTCTCCAGCCACCCACTGCCTGCAACATCTGCTGTGTGCACGCAGGTTCTGCAGAAGCCAATGTCAAATAGCCAAAGAAGACTGAAGTCTTCTTAACATGATGCAAATGAGAATTTAGCTTCAGCTGGTTTTGTGAATACAGCTGGTACCCATAAACCTATCCTTTTCACACTCAGGTGTTCTTTGGCATTACCATGCCCTACAAATACCTAAAACTTCTTTGGCACACGAAGATGTTTCAAAAACAAGAACAGCTTTGTAATTATGGTTTTGCTTTGTATGTAAGTAGTGGTAACCACAAAAATATATTTAAGGTGATTTGCTGTATATACAATTCTATTTAGCACATAAACATCCCTCTCCTAAAGAGAGCCTATTTGCATTTATTAACCATCCTGGTGCCCCTCAAGCTTTTTGGAGGACACATAACCATACACCAGCACCCTGCTATCTGTCAGTGCCTCACTCCTTCTCCTATGACATCTCACAAGTCTTCACCACAGACTTTATACTTTTCAACTAATGATATATATAGAAGAGTCTCAGCATCTGCATATGCTAAGTGTCTTCAGTTCCTCAGCAAAGTCATCCTACAGGAAGCAAATGCAAATTACTGCCTTCCAGACATAAGGCACGGTCCTGGGGACCTTGTTATTAAATTATTAACCTTCACCTTTAATTTTACCTGTGTTTTCAGTATTCAAATGTTCCTTGAAACAGACAACCTTAGCATTTCCCCATGCTGCAATTTGTTACCAAGTATTTAACTCCATTGATTGAACAGTGACAAACAAACGAGAGCACCAATTTTCAAGCAACAAGAAAGCAGTTCAATAATTACTGCAAAAGTTAACAACAGTGTCCACATAAATCCTTGTAAAAATCTGTTTGTTCGTGATTTCTATTCAATCCATAAAACAAGACTTTCAAAAAGCCCTAAATACCATTTTCTCTGCCTTCAAAGCCGTAATTCTGCACCCTGCTGATGTTCCAGTTTATCAAGAGATGATGCTAGCCATGGCTGGTATCTTATCTCTGTAATCCCCCAGAGTTAGGCCAAGGCCAGAGTTGTCCTAAGGATATGTAAAAATGTGCTTTGCTGTGGAAAAAAACACAAGTCATTTGGAGAAAAGGCAGAATAATTGGTATGGAATTATTATGGTTGCTAGTAGCAAATGTTTGTTTCCCTGGGCCTGGGCGGGATGGGGGCGTGGTGGAAGCAAGGCAGAAGCAGCAAAATAATTATTGTGTAATTTATTAACCATCAGACTAAAAGTTGATTCATACACATATTAACATTAAGGGGGTTTGCTGTCAATTTGGATAGAGTGAAAGCGAAGCTGCTTTGCCCCTTTATCAACCTTTTCCACCTTCTTGGTGCAACCTTGCTTACAGTGGAATACACAGGAGTAACCCTAGTGTGCAAGGTGAGAGGTTGATGTAGCCCAGCATCGCCCCATCAGCCCATCTCAATTTGCAGACACTTAGAGAAGGACACAAAAAGCAGAGAAATGCTTCCCCAAAATGTTCTCCCAGCCTCCACACCTCTCAGCCTTCCCCTGAGCACCAACCCCAAGAAAGTCTGTTCAGTCAAACCTCTAGTGGCTACACATGCTTTTGATGACTGAAGTCTAGCATATACCCAAGCCCTAGCAAAACCTTTTGAAATTGCATGCTGTGGTAAGCCAGCACAAGACTCAAGAGCTGAAACTCATCAGCCTTCTTCACAGCTCACTGTCCTGTCCTGCCAGCCCTCCCACTAGGCCAGTAACCTACAGCAGTCTCCTCATGAGAAAGTCATGTTGGCAGAAAGGGCAGAGCCCCTTTGTCCCTTCCCAGCCCCCAGGCAGCATCAGTGCTGCATACGCCACCTCCACCCAAAAGACAACCTCACCAAGCCTGCAGGGGCACTAGTACCAGCAAAAGAAAATTGTACCTCTTGTCCTCTGTTAAAGATCCCCTTGCATGAAGCTTTTTTCACCTTTTTTTTCAAAAATGTACCCGTACTTACTTATTTAAGGAAGCAAAACTTTTTTTTTTGCTATTTAGAGAAACGCAGTTTTCACACTTCAGATGTCACTGCTCTTTCTGAGACTTTTTGGTTGACGTTTCAAAAAGGTGTATTTTCATAATTTTTACTCCACACCTCTCCATCCCCATCATACCCTAATGCTTTGAAAACTCAAACAAAAAGCAATGCACCATAAGCAAAAGTTAACATTTACTGTTCACTTCTGCTTGTTCTGACAGATCTGTCAACCAGGGAGCTTTTCAGGTCTCTATTTTTTATGGTATGGCTAAGATTACACTTCCTCACCATAGTATATGCTGAGTTTTAATGTTAATTTTACTGTTCTTTCATTTCACTTTTTCAAACCACATTCATTTAAGCTTTTTAAGCATACTTAAACATACAAATGTACTAATTGTTGCTATTAGACCTAGCCTCTAAGAGGCTAAGTATACTGAATTACTACTTCAGACAGCAGGAGAAGCTGTTTCAAAACTCCTGAGGTCCTCAGTATGTAGAGAGATCGGATTTTATAGTATACAATAAAATTGTTGTTACACACCTACAGCATTCCCTCATGTGCACAGGTCCCTAATGACAGTATACAAGTCACAGTATTGCATGAGATGTGGCATGTTCTGCTGTAATGTCACAAGCCTGCTGACAGACTACAGCCTCTGGGCAAGATTCATTAAAAAAATTAAAATGTTAAGAATAAAATAAAAATCAGCAACTCTTTCTCAACAATAATACCTATATGAGAAGTCTCTCATTCCCCTCTGCACACCACCTATGAAAGAGGTTTATAGACGATGCCCACTTTGACAGCTGCAGAATACATGAGTTTATGAAAAACACTCTAATGCTATTTGGCACTGTATGCATAACCCCATTTCTGCTTTTTCCAGTTAGTCTTTACACAGTCTTTTCCTTAGATACAAAGTTAATTCTTGCCCCTGTAAAAGTTTAGCCTGAAAAACATTGAGCAAGCTCTTCAGCTTCAAGATGGAGCAGTCATGTAAATGACCCTTTCTACCTTTATCTGTGAGCACAGGCGTTTCAAAAGTGTGTATCTGCCCTAACACATCCTTCAAAGGAGAGCAGTATCTCACCACACCAAAAGCCAAGTGACGGAGACTCCTATACTCCTCAGAGATACCTTTCAAGCCCCTCCTGCAGCAAGACACATGGGGATGGCTGATCAGTGTCCTTAACAGAAGCTCACATGAAGCTCCAGACGTGGCCATGTACTCAGCCATGCAAGGGACACAGGGTGTTCCCCAGCTTTGAAAGTAGATTACCATGTACAGCTACATGCTTGTTTACTTGACTGAGATCCATATTTAGACATGTACACAAGTACATAATCCCGAGCTGTTTACTGGGACAAAAATCCCACTGAATGCAGTGGTTTTGTGTTTGCCTGTACAGCTGAGGACTAAACCCTTAAATCTTCTATAGTGCCTATTTGCACATTTCTAAATCATCAAATAAAAAAGAAAAGCGAACATGTCCATGTGACCATGGATCTCTCTGACACTTGGCTACATTCGGATTCAGAGAGCACAGTGTGCCTTTCTAACACTGTTGATACAAGTACTAAGGCTCAACCCATCTATTTTGAACAAGAGCTCCTAAACCTTGTTATTCCATAAGCTGAGTAAATTTCTAACTGACTTTATAAGCCAAAACAACTTTTCTGAAATCATTTAAAATTATTTACACAGGAGGGACAAATACTTTCTAAAAGAAACAGACTGTCCAGTCCTAATATTTCTCTCTAACTGCTTCCATTTAGAAGGAAAATCCTTCTTTACTGACAGTGAGTTGTGTTCTCTAGCTGGCTAAGCAATTCTCAACCCATCACCTTTTGCAATTCTTATGCTTCTTCCCTAATCTTAGGATCAATACAGCATCAGTCTAATTCTATCATACAATTCATATTTGTATGGCTTATCCAGGACTCTGAACCCACCAGTGAGCAGCAAGCTTGGTACTGGCACATAAAGTGGCTTTTCTTCATCACTGGTCAAAACGTGTTGAGGTCAACCCAGTTTACTTGGTAACCATGCTGCTAGAGCTGTATGGTCAAGCGCTACTAGGACCTCTGGCTTTGAATCCATCTGCCAAAAATGCAGTGTGTATCTATCTATTTTTATATATATATATAAAGCACACCCCCCAGAAATGCTGGCATTCCCAATACTAAAACATGGTCTGCTAGATGTCAGTAGTATCACTATTATATTACTTTAACAATTCCCCAAGCATTATATTAGTTGGACTGTAGTAATTAAAATGTTGATCCTAAGAATACAAGGTAATAAACCACTTTTAAGTGACCACGAAAGCTGCCTCATAACACACATTAACCAGTAAAAGTTTATTTTCCATTAAATTAATCAGATTAAAAGACAGTGTTGCAAGAAGTCATGTGTAGCCAGTATGAATTTTTCTATGTCAGTCACTACAACAACTGGATAACCCAGATTCATGGAAAAGATGACGTTATGAGACAATTTAAACAGAATCTCACATAACTGTGATAACTAAATCAATTCTAATGCATTCTCTTAGAATGATTCTTGTTTCTTCACAGCAGATAGCATTTAATTGAAAGACCATACATGACCTGAGAACTATAACACACAAATCAGTACAGTCTATTGAGTAAGTTTACAAACATACTGAAGTGACTATTTTATAATCTCTACTCTTCAGCTTTTCAAAACCATGCCAGGAACAGGGCTGCCAAAGTACATGAGTAACAGTTTAAAAACTACATTCAAAAGGGGGTTCTAGAAAGCATCATGTTAGACAAGCTTCTTTCTCAAAATGAGTTACTGACAAAGCTCTGTAATAACACTCAGTGTTCTATGCATAAATACATGTGCAAACACAAATATTTGGAAAATAATCAGCATAAATACAGAGACAGGCACAAACCACTATGAAATTCACTTTCAAAACACACATACAAATAATGCAGGCTAGTAAATGCCAAACAATAAACACACTTGCTTCAACAGGAATGCAAAACTAATGCATATTTTAAGCACAGACAAGTGGAGAAATTACTTGTGTGGAAGTATTAAAATTCAAGAGAATGAAAATATTATTTTCTGAAATTCCTATCATTAAATACTCTGGATACCTGGAACATGTTTTCAAGGCAAATATGGGGACTGTCATTGCTAGTCACTACTAGCAATAATAAGAATTTCACAGTGCTCTGAAAATGTGCTTCCATTCATACACCACGTGCGGTGCTGCCTCTCCCATCCTTAATTAAAGCCTATATTTGTTACAGAAATCAGAGCAACCACGGCACATGTTTCAGAGGTGCAGTCAATCTGAAGTCATGCCTCACGCTTATCTCGTCACAAGGCTGCAGCAATCAACTTTATTGCCTTCAGACATGTCGGCATTGACATACACCCCCGCTGCCGGCGGTTTCCCCGAGGAAGGGCGCTTCCATTGGCGTCACCACCGGGACACCTCCTGCCACTGACATGGCTCAGCTGCACGTTTGCAGGACTGGTCTTTTTAAAAGTCGACCGTATAAACTGGGCAGTGACCAGAATGAGCTGCAGTTATACAAGAAGCAAGGAAATATTATGCAAGACCACAGGAAGTCAGAGGAGACAGCATTCTGGGCAGGCCTGGCAAGGAGTCTGTGTGAACTTCAGCTAACAAGCAAAGCTCGGTCATTGGCGCCAAATTCAGCAGAGAACATTCCCAGTGCTGCAAAGGATAACACTCCCCATGCTTTTGCCAATGGGCTAAATTCCAGGACGCCATGTACCTGATGAAATGCAGATAAACCTGGGTCTTACTTTTCACCAAGTTTTCACTTATTTTTAAAATTTGAGGCATATTTTAGGCCAACATTTGTTAGAAGTGGCAAATGGTTTGTTTTCATGGCTTTGCTAATAGATCACTTGTTCTTACACTCTCTGTAATTTCAACTACAATAAGTGACCTACAAAGAAAACATTTGGCCGAAGCCTCATTTTTTCCATGCATCTTGCCCATCTCTACCTCAAGGCTCTCTGCTAATAGGATATGTGAGGCTTATGGATTCCTTTTCCCTTGGCATTTTGGAATGACCTCAGAAAATGCACTTGGCACAAAAAGATGACACACACCTTGCACATAAATACACTATTTTAGTCTGCTTCCATGTCAAAAGTAATTGTTTGGGGGTTGGCCCTTTTTTTCATTTCTGAGAATTACCTCACCCAGGTCCTACTTGGAGAAGAATTTCATTAAAATGCAGCAAAATTGGTTTCCAAAATGACTGAAAAAATTTGCCTTAATCTGGTAAATATTCATCATCTTGCAATGAGTTCAGCGAAGTTTTATGCTTTGTTCCAGGATTCACCTTTAAAACATCAATGATAAGATGTTGGAGGTGGAAATCCATTTTGAAGTTCACACACACATGCTGCCAAATAAGAAGCACAGCATGCAAAGTCTTACACAACACAAAACAATTACCAATTGTGATGAGAGTAGACAAAGCGTTCTCAAGAGAATCTATTTTATGTTTGTAATCACCCTCAAAAAACACACAATAGCGCTCTCCTTCCAGCAAATACATAATACAAACAAAACCCAAACAGCAGTGCTGCCTTGACTGAGGGAAGTGATTCTGAGAAGTCTAAGAGATCTCAAGTAGATACTGATTGCCAACGCCAATGAACCAATTTTAAAAGTTTTCGTCATTTTCACTGCTTATGGGAACAGAAAACATATCCAACTCCTAACAAGACATTCCCGCCTTCAACCCAGTTTGCACATGAAAAGGTTCCCACAACATACTGCTTTTGCAAAAATAATTAAACAAGCACTGCAACAACACAGGAAAGTGAAAATGTTAGTGGTGACAATGGCCTTCATTGTTACTGCCAGTATAACAATGCCCAAAATTAATCATGACCCTGACAATCAACACCAAGGCACACACAGTTGGACCTCTCCAACCAAAACAGATCTTTCTACAGCCGGATTCAGAGTTATGGTTGTTGAGAAGTGCAGTTGTTTCTCCAGTTGAAGTCAGCAATTCCTGTCCAGCAGAAAGAAGTCCAGCTGCACTTCTCAGGGCCTGAGTCAAGCATACACTGGTGGTTTTAATGTGGCCAGTCTAAAACACCTCACAGTATCGAGTGTTAGTATTAATCATAGTTGCACAGCAGTTTCTTCATCCAAAACGAGTAAGGCCTAAGCACACAGAAACACTCAGAAATTCCCAAGGTAAGGAACAGCATTCTATCTGTATCTATTTCTACCAAACAGCAAGGCAAATATTTCACAGTAAGTTTTTAAACACCACAAGGGTTAACTAGTGAACCACGCTACAAAAACAACAAGCTGTTTTTCCAACAAGGGCACCAGGAAAAACACATTTCTCCAGATTCTGCAGGCTCCCAGTGGATCCTGGTACCTGTGGCACAGCAAGCTGAAAGCCTGTAGCTGGCTGGCACCTCGACTTCTTCAGCCACAGAAGGCTCTCATCTCTACAGGGGAACGCGCTTGTGCTGCAATTTTCCCTTGAAGCAATCACAACACCTATTCCCAGGTATTTAATATTCTTGAGATCTTTACAGCTCAGTCAGAAATGGAGACAGAGACACACTGAAAACATGTAAACCTTAAGAAAACAAGCTAGAAGAGGATAATTCATCTAATCACTGTCTCATCATCTGTTAAAATTTCTTTTGATTACTGCATTTCCAAGTAGTTCACTGAGCCAAAATCCTTCTCCGAACTTCTTATATGCAATTCATATTCAGCTACAACAAACTATAATATACCTACCATCACAAGCAGTAAAGCATTTACTTTCCTCAGGGTGGAGGGGGAGATGTTTTGACTCTCAACAGCAAGTACATCTCTAGATTGAGGCCTTCCCTTTATTTTCCTTCAATACAGTGATTTCATATTCCACAGCTTCACTGTATGTCCTAAAACATCTCCTGGTATGAGAGCAAACTAAATACTTTCAAAATAGAGTGCACTGAAATAGATTTGCCCACCAAATATTTCCTTCTTAGAAATGTGAATCAGAACTGACTTCCTATACAAGTAACAGTATAAGAACAGATGCTTACTCTGCTTTCCTCATATCTTACTGTTTGACCATTTCATTTGCTTAATCCACCAGCTAAGAGAAGTAGAACCCAAGTGAAACTCCCTTTTAAGAGGATAAAGGTTCATACCACACACAGCTGACATCATATTTTCCTCAAAGGTATTTTCACAAAGCCATACCCAGAGGTCTCAGGCACAAACTGAACCCCATTTTGACAAAAGTTCTAGACATTATGAAGCTGGAGGTTTTTTTGGTACAAAAGCCAGAGTACTTCATCTGTTAAATAAGGAACAAACAAACTAAGAAACCCTCCCAACAGGAGCACACAGCTCAACACACAAATGACTCGGTAAGCTCATTCCATGGCTGTAACCTACCTGAAATGTAATACAACATGAAATCATTTTATGTTTGCAATGTATTCATCACATGACTCCTTCCAAAGGAATGCTCTATAATGACTTCATGTTGGCACGATTTCTTCTTAAAGGTTTTAACAGGTCAGGCAGCAGGCATTCTTCCTCTTTCACCTCTGCTCCACATTAGCCATCACTGCACCTGAAAACCTTACTGTGACCTGCAATGCAGACTTTGCTCCCTGCTCACTTTATTCTCCAGGCTGAAAGAGCACTGAAAAGTCACTACTTTTTGAGTAAGCACCATTGGTTGTCATCTGTCTCCTTTAAAATGAATTTTTTAAAAAGTGTCAGAAAGCAATAGTGGTGGTCACTGTGGTTCATTGCTTCATAATTGCCCTTAGAGAAGCTAAAATTTAATTATACCATGCTTACAGTGACATTTAGTTTTGGGGGGCAGGAGATGTTGTCCTAAGATTTGGCAGGCAAAGGGAAAGAAGCGGTGCTATACAGGTAACACAGATTCTTTCATTATCTTCTTCAGGGCCTGTGCATACAGTATGCAAAGCTGCCAAAAAAGGTTGGTATAAAATGTTAGGGTTTTCTCAGCGTTTTTTCTTTACACTGAAGAACGTGCCTGCTCCATCTTCAGGCCAACCCTGCCACTTATATGCAGGAGAAGCCTTAACTGAATGAAGATTCACAGGCTTCAGTCTATGCAGGCTGTGTGAGGGAGGTTGTGAATGCTGACCTCTAAACCAATGTCACATGAACCCCGCATATCAGCACCGCTTTACTTTCTTACAGCTCTCAGTTCAAAGAAACTGAGAGCAAATGATTGCCGGCTGAAACCCTACTGAACTCCGCATCTGCAGAAAAGACTGGTTTTGGTATGACGGTCAAACCCTCCTTTTCATTCTTGTTGCCCTGTGGGTTGCTCACCTGCCTGCTCTGTGATGAAATCTGAAAGAATAAGGGGTTTTATCATCTCCCAGATGCTTTCAGGGTGTTGCAATCCTCCGCCGCCAACACCACCCCATCTCCTCAATTGCTTGGGGCGGCTAAATTGCACACGGATCTTATATGACAGGAGGGACAAATTCAAAGGTGAAGCAAGCGAAGGCGTAGATCACCCATCAGGACATGGGTGTAACCTGCATATTGAGGAATAACACGGAGCAGTGCAGTAAAGAAAGCAATTAACCAGGCAATATAAGAGTGAGAGATAACCAAACTCCTTCCATTTGAGAACCCCCTGCTACAGTATTTTCAAGTTAGGTTTATCACACAAGCTTCTTGCCGACACATCTACAGCATTGTCTTAGGCATCGAAAGTTCCTACCTTAAAAAGTTTACAGTCTATTTTAAATAAATAAGACAGACAAAGGGTGGAAGGAAGGATATACTGCCATCCCAGTTTTCCAGACTGGGGATCGAGGATAACTACAGCGATAAGTCACACTGTCCAGGCTACATTACCAACCCAATGTCCCAAGCACCCAGCAGGACAAAGAGCGGGCCAAGCAAGAAGGGCTTTCAGGGAGTGTGTGGAGGGGAAAGGAGACAGGAGAAGCAGCTGCACAGGCGAGACCCACTTGCTGAAGCTGCTGTTCAGCAGCTAGGTCAGTTACCAGACACAGCTTTCACAGCCAGCTCTACTGAGAGTGGCGAACAAGTTCAAGAGATGGAATCCAAAACATGATTTTATTCAGCTTCACTACATTTTGGCCCAGGTCCTCATGCCAGAGAGGTTTTATTCAGGCCAGTCGTGCAGTTGACAAACAAAAGTAGGGTTGGGGGGCTGGTTTTTCTTAAACGAGAAATAATGGCTGTTTCGAAACACCAGCATTATGTTTCCCTCAAGATATCCACACTTGCTTCTATTTCATTTTCAAGCCAGCACATGCCTAAGCGAACAGGATAGTCCCCTTTTGTGAATCATTGGGAACATAAACTCGGCTTTGCTGTTACGTAAAAGCCAGTAGAAGCATTAAGACAACTTGAGCATAGAAAGGATGTGACCATAAAAATGTTCCTCTGATTAGTAATGGCAATAAACACATCCTTCAAATCATTTACAGGGGAAAAACCAAGAACTAGATATATTAACACTAACTGATAATTTTACAGCTGCAGCGCAAAAACAGCCCACCCGCAGCTGAACCAAGCTGTGTTCCCTCGATCAAACAAGAAATCTTCCTCCTAATCACTCAAATAAAAGCGCTGCATGAAGCAATAAAGGGAGTCAACACCCCCAAACATCTACCTTTCCTTAAAAGTGTAATACTATTTTGTTAAGACCAAGCATCATGATCTGTTTCCTCCTCTGCAAGCAAAGGTTATCCATCTCAAGTGCAAGAACTGGCAAATTCCAACTCTCTGCATTCTCTGAAATACACGAGTCAGCTTAAAGGACAACGGGAAATGAGTCTTCCAGGTCAATATGGGGATAACTGGAAGAAGTAAACCAAGAGCCACATTTGTCATGGATTTCCTTTGCAACAGAGAAGGAATGGGAAAATCCAGGGACAGATAAAAGCCAGCAGTAAGCAAAGCCCTGCTGCTCCTTCAAAGACAGCTCTTTCCTTCAAATGAAGACAATATCCACAGGCTATTCCAAAATGCTCACTCCTTCCCATAGGCTCTCCCCCTTCAGTGAATTAGACAAATGCAGCTTTCCTAGAAGAAATTATCTAGCAGAAGCTGTACAGAAAAAATACCATAAGCATTTTCACCAATGTCCAACTTTCTCTCACAAGTTATGAAACACACCAGTGGCAACTGAGACCTTAAAAAATAAAAAATCCTGGAGTGGAGTATAGCTATAATTGGTCATCAGGTTTGTATTCCAGAGAAATACTGCCTAAGGAGCCATGGCATGATAAAGCCACTTAATGCTGAACAACTTCTCACACATCCGTGTATGATGCTGACATTCCATAGATCATTCCAAAACCATTTTGGTTCTAAACTTCCCATCAGCTTTAACTCAATACCCTCCATAAATACCTAAGAGTCTGAAGATACAGTTACTGTCATCAGCTGGTGACTATGTTATTTCATTATAATGGCATATGAAAATCTAACCAGGCACAACAAGACATATAATCTCAGAAGATACTCTGGTATTTTCAACAAGTTTTGGACATAAAGTGTACAGACAGCTAAAAGCTTGGTACATTCCTGGAAACATTCCCCATTTACAAATGTAGATATACAGAGTGGGGTGGTTTTTAAATGTCACAAAGATCTTTGAAGTAGTGAGACAACAAGTACCCAATAACACCAAGAATTTACTGGCAGAGAGGGTGATACCATTGTGAAAGAAGGCACAGGCCTTATAGACCAACACCAGAACATCCCAAACACAATGGCTGAATAGAGTTGCTTTGTAGTTTATCATACAAATGCAAGTGCAAATGACTACAACTGTGATACTAAGAGTTTAAGCACCTTTTTATGGTAGTAAATACCTTAGATATGCTAATGGTGAGACAAAATACAAGGAATGTTCTTTAAAGCATACTTCCACCACCTTTATAAAAACTGCCTAATAACCATCCCACTTCATACTTCCTTCAAGCTTGTAACCAAAGTAAATATTTATCTTACGAGTACATGAATATATCTTAAAGGAAAAATACTATAGAGTAACTTTTGAACAACATTAGAAAACTTGCACCAAAATTATCAGCTCTTAATGGATTTTTCCCATGTAGATTAAAAAAGTTCATAAGGCATCTGACACTAAATTAGCACCACCTTTCCCTTTTAAGAAGGGAAGAACAATAGGGCACATTTTTAAGATTTCATACAACCTATTCAGGTCATTGTATTTGCTTCTTAAACTGAAGTCATTCAGCAAACCACCCTCTGTGTCCTAAGTTATATGTATATATATATAAAATAAGGATTGAACAGCTGACTACCCAAAAAACCCACATGTACTGGACCAAAGGTGAATATCACCTGGGATAACTATATTTCAAGATATTATTATATCTGTTAGTTAAAGCAATAGCTTTTGTGGGAAAGGCAAACATTTCTCTCTCTCACCATACATAGGCAGGTTTTCAAGAACATGTCTTTTGAGAACAACTTAGAAATTCTGCAACATGCTGTTTTCATCTCTCCCATATTTTGTCTTTCTTGTTTGTCGTATCAGGAGCCAGTGAGGTGGGCCAGGGTTATGGAGGGCCTTTATTGCTATGTTTTCAATTATACTACTGTCTTTAAAGAGCTGTTCACATAACTAAAGCTAGAGAAGACCTTTGCCGTTGTCAAGTCACACTTCCCGCCTAACCCAATTCAAAGACAACTAAGGATCTTCATCAGACATGGTAACTTGTTTAAGCAATTGCAGTTTTCGAAACATTGTGACTCTTTTGATTTCGAGGCCTCAAGTGATGAGGCCCTCATGACTAGTGTAAAAGGAGTACCTAATATCTTGGTTTACCAGAAGAAGATTTCTCCTGAAAGGAAGACAGGAACTTGACTGAGGTCAAGCCACCATGTATGTGTCTTGTGGATTTCAGTAAAACAAAGAAGATCTGGAAAAAGACCAACTGTGTCAAACACCAGAAAAGGAAGGAGGGAAGGAGGGAAGGAGGGAAGGAGGGAAGGAGGGAAGGA
>NW_020884884.1:9885868-9893960 GCF_003945725.1 Corapipo altera | reverse complement strand
GAGGGAAGGAGGGAAGGAGGGAAGGAGGGAAGGAGGGAAGGAGGGAAAAAAGAGAAAAAAATCTTTACATTAAAAGGAGACTAATAATTACTTAAGTCTCATTCAAACGAAATTTAAAACATCTGATTTTCAATTAACAATGTAGGGCAACACAGGAAAGCATATAAAAATTAAACCAAACCTAAAATGTTTCATCGATCTCCAAATGTTTTGACAATTTCTCAATCCAATCCCTTCATTTTAGCAGTATAGCTAAAACTAGAACACTAGCTCTTCTTTCCTTGTGCTCTGGAAAATTATTTTCCAAGAAAATATTTATTTTTGCAGAAAATATTCAGTCTACCAACTGCATCTGCAGCTCAGTAACTCATTGTTCAAAACTTGCACCTTATATCTTACCTTCATTTGTCTAACTCTAACGAAATGTATTTTTATATATTAGATAATGAGTAATAAATATTTACAATAGATTAAGTTCACGTTTCAGTAGTTCCAAATAGTTTCTAAATGATCCTGGTAATCTTATTGCACATATACCTTCAGACAGACTGTTTGCTATCAAGTGCCATAAGTCACACCCACATGATTCATCCATTAGGAGAGCTCCTCAATTACAAAACCCCAAAAACCAACCAAAACCCAAACCAACAAAAAAAAAAAAAAACCAAAAAAACCAAAAACCCCCAAAAAAAGCCAAACCAAACAAAACCAAACAAACCCCACCACGCACAACCCTACCCATATCACTTCTAATTTTAGCTTTTCCTTAGATAACACAATTTCCTGAAAGAGAAGGAGACTGCTCACATTGCTCTAGCTCCAAAATGTTACTATAAAAGTATTGTTAATCATAGAAGTAGTTGAACACACAGTATTTCATATTCAAACATAAAGGGATGTTGCAGTGCTTCAGCCTTCTGTTCTGCTTGGGATGCAGGGAAGGAGACGAAAGCAACAGGGCATGACTAATTTTGGAGATGGGGGGGAATGAGGCAGGCAAGAGAGTGCAATCTGCACTCATGACTTTTCTATAGGGATAAAAAAAAGTAAGGCAACCCACTAGTCCTAAGGCCGGGTATTCACCTCTCCGTATCTCCCACTGCTGTGGCTATGGTTCCAGCTTCCAGGGATAGCCTCCAGGCCAAAAGCAACAAGATATCCAAAACTTAAACTGGTTGTGGGCACTGCAGAAAGCAGATTTTTTTTTTTTTAATTCAAAGAAACTTAAGGTAGGTCTGACAGCAGCCCAGATAAACAAGAAATAGCATCATCTGCCCACCACCTATTGCATAAATACATCCGTCATTTTCCAGATCTGAAGGTCTGAAGCAGATACTTGTGGAAGAATCATCATTCTGTTAAGCTTACTTTTATTTTGGTAAACTGTAAAATAAGCACTCATTTATAGAGAAAATGGTGACCTAATCACCACTACACCTAGCTGGGCAAAAATAGCTGAGGAGATGTATTTGTTGCTTCGAGTTATCTTAAGATCATGGCAGAACAATGACTGTTAAACTTATATAGTAAAAAACCAAGCAAACAAATCCCAACCAAATCCCTTAAATGGTCATAGTCAGTTGTTCTCTCCCTCACAATCCTGCTTTACAATCTGTCCAAATTCTAGCCTGGAGATTTCATTCATGCAGGTCACAGCTGGGATTTAGGGACATGCCTCACAAAGTAAGGACCAGAGGAGTAGCCAGGCTAAACCAAGATGCAGTTTGAGACACATTTCTTGTTGGAAACACCAATAAGTTGTTGAAATCCCTTTGGAAAACAGTTTGGTCCCATGGATACTCCACAAATACTTGAGATTAAAACATATGCTACTTAATGTTTGCTTGAAAGCAAAGCACTGTTTAAATACATACACAGTAGAATGAAGAAGCTTGGGGGATGGTTCAACATATTTGTACTAGGAATGAAAACCACTAAGGAGTTGTATTATCCTGGTTTTGTCCCACTTGAGAGCAGAATGAAAATAACGAAGTGTTTTTTCCTCCTGCCCAGATGCACAGAACTTCTTCATGAAGCTGTAATAAGCCAGTATTAATCGTGCACCCACAGGCTAACATAAAGCATGTGTAAAGTTTCTGAATTTTTCAGACAATCTTCTTGGAGGCAACACCCTAAACATTCCCCTAAATCAAAGAAACCTGCTGATTCCACATATTAGCACACAGAGGAAGGGTCAAGACCAGGGCACATCTTCGACTGAAGATCAAACATAAAAATTCAACTAAAGTAACTTTGCTTCTGGTCTGGCAACACATTTGATGAGTTTCCATAGAATAGAATATTTAATATTTGTTGTATCATGTAATGCAATGGACGGAGAAGCATAATGGAGATGCTATCCAACTCCAAACTCTTTGTAATAACAGTAAAGTAAATTAAACTGAAAATCTAACTGTTTTCAGGCCTAAATATGCCCATTTAATCAGAATTTATTATGGCAGATTTTGTTTCAGCTAAATTTTCTAAGCCTAAATAAAGTCACAGAGGAAAGAACCAAAATCATAATTAGATTTGAGCTCAAGAAGTAAAGAGCATAATTAAATGAGTTACTTGGGAACACTATTTATCAGCCAATTGGCTTACTGTACTTCATTAAGCTACTTTCCAAATGCACAGTAAAATAGTTTTCAATTTTACATACTTCAGGAGTCTTCATGAAAAGTAGCTCTGTAAATTTAAGAAAGAAGTTAGTCTTTCTTAAATAAACAGTCAAGATTTTTATCCTCAGCCTTTATTATATTGCCTTTTAAGCAAATGGAGCACAAGAACAATAAATGAGAAAAAAACCTGCCAGCTGCATAATATCCATACTTGCACTTTCTCTTAAGAGAAGTGTTCTCTCAACCTTGTGCCAGCTACTAGGAGTAAATTTATAACTAATAAGATATATATGCTACTGAATATGAATATTGGAGTAATTAACACAATAGCATTTCACAAATCGTTTTAGAGGAATAAATCCATTTCATGCATCTAAATTATTTTTAAATACAACATGCCTTTGTATTGCTCATTCCCTTACTCTAATGTTTATCCTATTTCTCAGTTTTCAAAAAATACCCATTTGAAAATAATAGCAAAAAGTTCAATGCTTGAAGTTTTCTTCCCCTACCACGCCTAGCAGTAGCTCCCTGCTTGGAACCTGAAAACTAAAATCCTTAACGCTTATGAATCCATCATAGTAAGAAATATTATAGAAAGACAGAAGGATGTATTTTTGATACTCTTGATGGGTCTCCTGAATTTTGCAGTATAAACAAAAAACTTGTATTAGTGGAGTACCTCCAATATGCAAGACATTCCCAATGACCCACACAAGATAAACATGACAGAAGATGACTGATATTAGAAGATGAAGAGAAAGGGACATGACACAGAAAGGTGCTGTATACCAAGGGGTGATGGATTTTTAATTTACTCTAGGTACTAAACACAAGCAGAGCAAGCCCCTGGAGCACCCTGGCGAAACACAAATCCTCAAAAACTTCGGGAGGATGGTCCACACTGGGAAGCACTCACATTGTACACAATTTCCACAGCAAAATCCATTCAGCCTTCAGTATGCTCAAATATTAAGCTAAAATGCTTTGATTCTATAAAGATCAAGCCCCAGGAGTTGGGCAAGAGAAATAAAGTGTTCACAAGTAGGCCAGGTTGCCAAGTCAGAGCACAGCCCAACCTCTGCTGCATGCCATTGCAGGCAAAGGGAGACATGGGGGCAGGAACGCAGTCTGATGTTCCTCATTCACGTACGCTTGGGCCACCCTCTGGTAGAAAAGCCATCTGTAGAAATGCAGAAAGGGCAGTGAATGCAGAAAGCAGAAGGGGTGAAACCAAAGTATGATAAGTATGACTGGCCAGGGTCATTCAAGATGACCTGCAAGCAATGAAGTGTCTGTATTTGTGGTTCTGAAACCTTAAGACCAAATTGCTTATTGTTAACATGCCCTAAGTACATGTTAAACAGCCAGTTTCAACTTATTGATCACCAGGAATTCGGGAAATTACAGCTCCTTTTGATAACTCCAAATAAGAAAAACTACAGGGGCAGATGTTAACACAGAAGCAAACAAAGTAAATTAAATATGTGGGCTATGCATGGGGAGATGTTGAGCAATAACAAATCTTGAACAATTTTTTTATGAAGTTGAGTAATCTATGAAAAAATCTGCAAAGGAAAGTGTTCAAAGCTCAATAATTATAAGCTGAAATGCATAAACTGAGGTTTACAAGAGTATAAGGAACAACCTATATTGGCAAGAGAATGGACGAGGTCGCCTATTCCACAGCCACAGAATAACAGGCGATAGGTGATATACCTGGCAATAGGGACATAGGTTAAAACAGAAAATATACTAAGTAGAACAAAACTGAGACAGTACACTTCCTGAAAACTGCAGTTTAACACACCCTGGCACATCCAAATGCTCCCATTTTCTGGCATCCAAATTACATCCATTAAGAGCAAACTACTACCTGAGCTCTGGAGAGCTGTGCCATCAGGACAGTTTCCTCATCCTGAGGAGGAACGGCCAAGAGTGACCTCAGTTTGGCAGAGCTATTCTCCTGAAGGAAAGGTCAGTGAAAATTGAGGCACAAAGTGTCTCATTAGAGGGGCTCAACATCAAATAAAGCCCAAAGTGAAAGAGTAATTGAAAACAGTCAATTACCTAGACAATAACTGGGAGCAATCCTGTTTCTTTACTATCTGGACCAGAAGACCTTAAACACATTAATATAACACTACATAGTTAGGATCACAAAACAGTACTGTATGGGGACCACTAGCACAGAAACACCCTGGTTTATTTTTCATACAACTGGAAAACAAGCACTGAAATCCCCAAGTAACAAAACAACTGAAAAGGTGAAGTCAAATGACACGTCCTTCTCAGCCATACTTAACTTGTCCAGAGCCTGGTTTCAAACCTCAAACATACACTGTTGTCTATCCAGAACAGTTAGTTTAACATACCATCCTTTCCTAACAAAATAACTATATCCTGCAAACAATTAAAAAAATATGATGACTAAATAATTAAAAAACACACCAAGATATTCTACCATACTGCTCTAATTACATTGAGACCTATGTACTATTTGTCATTGTACTTCACAGTGATCATAGATATTTCCTCAGCTTTTACTATTTTGCTAAAATGCATTATACCCTTTTATTCCTCCTCTTCCCAGTTTCTAATTACTGGCATTCTAAGAAAGTATTTATTACCGTGCAGTTAATGATTTTTTTAAAAATAAAGTTAAAAGAATAATCATATTAATCTCAGCTCTGTATCTTGGACTAACTCTAAATGCGGGAAATCAGTTTCTTGAAAGTGCTATAACATTAGTTCCAAATAAAGCAATTGCTCTTTTCTATTGACAAACAGAGCTTCGAATGAGAAGCTGAGGATGCTCTTCAAATTAAATGGACTATTAAGAGAATCAAATATTATCTTCCATAGAGCATTTATTTAATAGTAAAGAGAACTGTTCCTCTAAACATATGTTCCAGAGCTGCCTGGAAATTGGGTAAACCAGATTACCCATAACACACCCCCCCACCTTTTCTCTGTGAAACTGATTTATAAATGCCATTAGCAAGTCAGGTTAAGAGTTCCTACCTACATATCTGGATAGAGATCAACCAAATAATACAACAACTGTTGAACTCCAGGAAGTAAACCTATTCTATAATAGTACTGGAAAATTAAGAAAGAAAAACATCTTGCTTCAATAGGCTACATAGGGTATGTTCCCATTAGGGACATCCACATGCACACTGACAGGGAGGCACAAGCGAGCTGTCTGAAATCCCTCGTATGACACTCTCCCAGTTCTTTCACAAACACTAATTTACGCAACAATCCCATGAGCCAGATAATAACTAGCCTACTTCTGAGAGAAACAGAAAAACTGACACTGAATGCCACAGTACTTAAAATCAGTGACAGGATCAGGATTAAGGTTCAGACTTCAGTCCCGTGAAGTTTGTGTTGTATCTTTAGAGTATTTCCACAAAGCACCTCAGTGTACTGTCCTACAAGATTAGGCAGCGTTAGATCCCTCACTGTGCTTGAAAATGAGAGGTTAAAACTGAAGAGATTAAGAATGCCCCATTAAAATGAGGTGATACAATGAATGCAGTGTATTTCCAATATGTACACTACTTCATTCTTATCATTCATTATAAACTATAACACATTTTTATAACTACACAATGTGTAGTTATATAGTAGTATGTGTAGTTTTATATCACACTGTGGTAGAATTTTTTACTCTCTTTTTCAACATAGGAAGACATAAAATATGTGTCTATTTTATACCCTGCACAGAAGATTGATACCTAGAACAAAATATACTTGAGGCAATTGTTTAACCTTAATACATTAATGTTTGATAAACTGAGGAAAACAGAAGTACATGGAAAATGTATGATTTATACTACACTATTTACACCTCCCCTACTACATTGTCATAGAGTGACTCAGTAAAAAAGAAGCTATTACAAAAATAAAAAAACAGTGTTTAAAGTTTACTGCATCATCGACTGGATAGAACGCATAACACCACAAAATTCTTAGTCTGTAAATCGCATAGTATATGAACAGAATCTATAGCCAGAACAGCAACCTGTGCTGATAATGAAGTCATTCTTGTGACTGCCTGCTATATAAAACAGACTGAATAAATATGCTCGTATGAGACTTCATGGACCTTTATTCACTTGCTTAGCTTTCCCTATCTCAGTGCCCTCGCTCATCCACAGGGAATGTTTATAGCTCTGGAGCAACAAGTAGATACTTCACTTAATCTCCACCTATAACTTCTGTGTTACGGATTGTTGAGTTTTGTTTTGACGGTCATTCTGAAGAACCAGGAGGAGAACGCAGTCTTTTAACGCAAGTAGGAGACCACTAGTGCGTTATTTTGATTCCCTCTGAAAGAGTCGTTATGGCAGTGTGGGAATGCCTAGATTTACATCCTTCTCGAAGGGCAGCGACAGACGAAGCGCTGGGGGCTCCTGGAGCGGGGAAAACCCGCTGACAGCTGAGGCGCTCCACGAGCCACGGGAGATGCGAGTTCTCCGCGCACCGCGTCCAGCGTCTCGGGCTGGAGCGAGGAGGTGTCAAAACCTAGTAGGTTTATACAACTTGTGTTTACAAAGCCTGTCAATTACATCCACACGACGTCAATTATGAAACATGTTTTGCTAAGGGTGCTGCTACCTTCAAAACCCCCGTCCTCAACTGGAAAACCGATTCCCTAATAACTCGGTCCTCGCTGATATCAAGTCCTGCCACGGCGTACACTGACTACAGTCATCCCGCACCGGCAGGCTGGCCCTGCCTGCCAGGTGCACCTGCCCGTAGTCTCCGCCGGGCCCAGCCGGGCCGGGACGCTCGGGACGTGCCGCCGGCGGTGCCGCCCGGCGGGGGCAGCTCCCCGGGGCAGGCGCTCCCCGGCTCGGCGGGGCCCGGACGGAGCGCGGGCTGCCCCGCAGGGGCGCGGGGCTGCTCCGCTGCCCCTCTGGCCGCTCGGGCTGGGCGAACCAACACCAGCTCCCTCCGCAGCTGGTCCCCGCGAAGGCTCCGAGTCGAGCCCTCGCACAAGAGCCGCGGCGGGGGGAGGCGAGGCCGCGCCGCCCCGCCAGCAGTGCCGCCCTCGGTGCCCGCCCGCGGGGAGTCCCGCGGCCGCAGGGGGCAGCCAGAGGAGGAAGAGGAGGACGCAGCGGCCCGAGCAGCCCGGCGCCTCGCCCGCGGCCCCTCACCTTTTCTTCTCCTTGTCAGCTGTCATCGCGGCGGCTGTGCCGGCTCCTGCGCCGCCTCTCGGGCCGGGGCGCGCTCAGCACCTGCCCGCGGGACGCGGGGGCTCCGCGGGCGGCGGCGGGCGGGAGTCGGGGTCCGGTTCGGCCGGGTCGCCCCCGAGGCGGGCGTACAGTCTCAGGACACTGCCGAGGATTGTACGGCCCGCCCGGGGGAGGCGACGGCGGCGGCTGCTGCTGCGGGGCAGGAGCGGCGCGGCGACGGGGCTGTACAGCTCGGCGCCGCCCGCAGAAAGTTCTCACTTT
>NW_020884884.1:9587026-9885468 GCF_003945725.1 Corapipo altera | reverse complement strand
AAATTAAAATTAAGAAAACAAAAGCCGTAAGGACCGCGCGGGCTTGGGGAGAGCCCCGGAAGCCATCCCCGGCGTGCGGGACCGCCCTGCCCCGGCCCGGCTCGGCCCCGGTCATGCACGGAGAGGAGGGAGCGTGGCAGCAGCGGCGGGCACAGGGATGTGCAGAGGAGGGGGGGGGGGCTGCACTTTTGCCTCCCTGATGGGACTTCCTTCCTATCGCTGTTTTTTTGATTTTATTTTCTATGTCATATTGTATATTTCGGCTCAGGCACTTTTAAAACTCCTGGTGTTGACACACGGTGAAGTCTCTGGCAAGTGCCAAAGCCCATCTCATGCTAGCACCTGCTATGGCTTGCTGCAGTTAAGTTAAATGTAAATAATAATAAAAAAGAACCCTCACTTTGATTTCTGTTTATTTTACACCAAAGCAACTGGCGTTGCTAGACAAGGGATTACTAGAATTTTTCTGATCTTGTCTTTCATCATGGTAGAAACAGCAATCTTATCCTCATGTTTTCTTACATCTCAAACCAAAATACATGCACCTTTGTATTAAGCTGCACTTGGTTTCCTTTACTTCTGGGAAATGGAAGTACAGTAGGCAACATGGGCCAAACCAGACTTATTTCTTGGTAATTCAAATTTGAACAATTTCCCTATGCCATTTCACAGGCTAGTTTGTGTACAATGGATCAGAGGGAGTTTTCCTTCCCCCCCCCCCCTCTTTTACACAGTATGAATGTTCAAAGAAATGCATTTGTGTTTGAATTTGCATATTCTGTTCTCAAGTCTGAAAAGAGTTACACATGCTTACACAGCAACAGCCTAATTATGTGGTAAAAGTTAGGTTTTTTTCTTGCTATACAAGAGAACCTAAACAAAAGAAACCCACAAATATTTAAAACCTAAGTAAACTTAGTCAAACAAAATTTGTGTATGCAGGACTAAATTTAACCTTCTGGGAATAAGAGAATGCAACAGGATCAAAGAGCCAAGTCACTCATTTCCTAGATTAAATAGACCTCTTCATCCTCCATTGATCTCTGCTGATGTCAATGGTCCTTGCTGTATCTTAAAGCACTTCACTTCGATAAACAACTTGCCTTCAAAAATCAGACAAGAAAAGCATTCAAATTGACTAAATCTAAACCACTCTGTAAATTTCCATTATATCAGGTCTAGCTCATTGACCTGTTGGCTCTGCCCACATCGATACGGTGTAGTTGATTAACAGTCTACATCTCTTACTCTTTTGGCCAGTAAGGCCTAAAGGTTCTTTGACAACAGGAGAATTCACATATAAGTGCCACTCAAGAGCCAACACCTGTCCTGTCCTCCTCTGCACAGACAGGTTAGTGGGCTTCAACATAGGTCAGTGCCCAGTGAAACCTGAATCATGCTGCTGGATCCAGAAGGCGAAGCAAGCCTGAGTGATTCTTATGGTTCCCTCACAACTTCAGTTCCTGAAGTTGTCCATACTGTTATTTCTGACAAGTGAGCTCTCCAACTTGACCGTGAAGAAAATAAATGGCCTGTCCTCTAGAGCTCACTTTAGTTGTTAATTCCCTCTCTTTCCCATGACTATTCAGGGAGGGGAAGATTAAATATATCTTTAAGAGCACTGTCATCTTATTAGAAGCAGTCTGTGACAATAAGAGATCCCCTGGCAACTGCAGAGAGGCAGAAACTTTTGTCCTTGCTGGAGAGCAATAGAGAAAAATCATACAATTTTATTTTCAAATGCACCTCATTACTGCTTTGATTTCCTTTATGATCAGTCAATATTTACTGACAGAAGTACCCACCCTAAGGTGGACTTTCTCTAATCTTATACTACTCAGAAGCTTCAATAGGAGCCACACCACTAGCGAGCACATTTACTCTACAAAACCCACATGAGATGAGAGCTGCCGGAAAAGCCAAGAAAAACCTTGAACTGATAGTAAGCACACTTTGTCCTCTCAATAACTATAGCTGTTGTAAGGGCTTTTTTCATTTCGTATTTCCATGTTACTCCTTACATTTTATTTTGCATTGGCTATGTTTTACCGTTTTACACTTAGCCTAGTAGGTATAACTCAGATAAAAGCTGATGGAAGGGGTAAAAGTGCTCAGAAAATGTCATGAGCTGACCTTAGCAGGGATGAACTCCAGTTTTTCCTCCCTCCACCAAAGTTTTCAACAGAGCCAACATAGGGGCTTCACTGCTCTTGGTGGTCAGAGAAAATACAAGCAGCTATGTCTTATCCATTCTGCTCTGGAAAATTTTGGAAATGACCCACATTGCTCCTATGTGAATTATTCTAGAGATGCTACAAGAATAGAGAACTTTTGATTTCCTAAAAGCAATCTTCAGGTGATCTGCACAGGGTAGTAACTGGGCAGCCCATCCTTCTAGTGCTCCTGGGCAGGAACACCGCATCACCCAAACAAGATGCAAGCAAGCTCCTGATTACTGCCACTTATTCTGAAACACACCACTGATTTAGGACCAGTTATGCTGCATTGTTTTTTCTCAGGATATGCATATGTATGTAATCAACCATACAAATCAGCACTTGCACCACTTTGAATGCGCATAGCCATCATCAGTGAATGGAAAGCACTTCTAGTACTTTATTTTATGTATGCATGCTACTGGCACCTGTACTGACTGAAGAGCACTAGTAAAACAAAGAGAAGTTTGACACTGCTCAGCAATTCATACTCCAGAGTAGTCAGAAGTATTCAGAAGAGAAATACCCGATCTTTTGCTGAGGAGGCTTTTTTAAAATTAAAAGCAGCTCTTAAAAGCAGATTATTGAGGGGACATAGTGTTTGAGATTCATTAATAATCCCTGTCCGTTTTCTTTCTTTTTCCGTCTCCTCAATACTGCAAAAGCAAAAAGTTGATGCTTGTAATAACAAATAATGACTTTATGGGAAAGGGAAGGGGAGAAAGGAGAGCCTTGTTATTGCAACACAGCTGAACCTTTGAAGGAAGGAGACAGAATTCTTCACTTACTCATACCAGAATCAGATATAGTCAGAGTACATTTTTTACACAGAATAGCAAATGAAACAGAAAAATATAAAACTTCAGGTTAATTTGTTAGCAGGAGAAAAGTGGTATTTACAAGCTAGATAGAACACAAAAGGTCCACAAATGAAAGTGGTTACTACTCAGATGGAAATATAAAAAAATGCCTGAACCACAATTTAAAAATAAATAAAAAAAAAATAGAAAAAGAGTACTTTTCCTTGTGCAACCAGTCTCTTACACTCACTCGTGCCTTTTTTCATAATCATAGGTGTGTGTGTCTGTGTCTCAGTATAGATATACCCTCTGCAAACTCAATAGCTGTGTCCTTTCTCCATGGTGGCACCAGTTGCTTGCCAAGTAGAAAACAACACCTCAGCTAGCACACATATCCTAAAGGCTCCTTTGTCTCTTGTTACAGTTTCATTCTAGAGAGAGAATTCTTATACAAGAACATAAAACAAGACGCATATATTGCTCTTACACAAGAACAGATGTTAAGAACAACTTATAACAACACTGCCCCTGTTACCCTAGGCAGAAAGCAAAACACACTCAATACTGGACACGCAATACTGGACCAGTCAGTTCAAAATGTAATTTTGAGGGAATGCATTAAGATGTCTTTGAGAGCTTCCAAATACGGAGTGCACCCCTTCAAGCAAAGCTCACAGATAAGGCACAGCATTTGGAGGCATTGATTACTTACAGAGACATTCCAGATGTTTTGGCCGTCACACTTCCATGAAAAAAGACATGATGGCCAAAACGTTGAGAATGTACCTGTAAATACTAAAAGGCTTAAAACTACTCTGCTTATCTTTCAACATTTTTCAAAATTACATACTGAGGATGTCATAGTCCTATCCCAAGGAAAGGTGGTCAAAGACAGTCTAATTAATACAGCAGTGTGTTACAATACAATCGGTTTAGAAGAAAAACCCCATATAAATAACACAGAAATACTCCCATCATGATTCTGAAGAATATAATTTTAAATATTGGGAAAGCTCAACAGAGAAACAGATGAAATACAGCTTGTTCAATGAAGAGGGGTTTTGGTTTGGGTTTTCCCTTGACCTTCAATAGTTTAGTATTTAGAAATACTATGGTTTTAAGGGACTTTTTTTTATTGGCCTGTAGAGAATAAAGGCTGAACGCATTTGCTAAGCAGGACCCTGATTCATCATGTAGAATGAAAACAAGACTCCAGCATATTAAAAAAAAAATCCCTGAAGAAGCAAGAGCTGAATCCAGGAATATGATCTGTTAATGGATGCTTTTTTGGTGTATAATACAATAATAGTCCAATTTAATGAAAATGAAGTATGAAGCAGATACTGAAGCCAATACCAATGCCTAGTAGTTAACATTCAGTCACTCAACAAATATTTATTTAGAGACAGTGTAACATGCCATTGCAGAACTTTGAGTTTTAAAAAGAGCCAAGAGGTTGTGTTTTGGTTTGGGTTTTTTTAAATTATTATTTTATTTTACAAAGTTTAATACTACAGGCAGCACAGCTCTTAAATCTTTTAATCTCTGGTATTTACTTCTAGAGGGTTTGCATGGCTCATGGCTGATGCCCAAACCTAAGTTGACTTTCTGTATAGCACTGAATTTTCCTCATAATCCTCATGAAGACTCAGAGTGGAACTGAAGCAGTGAGCTCTCTTAATCCCAGCACTAAATGCTAATTTAACCCTAATTCAGGCAAATAGATTTGGGCCTTGTTTTTATTCTGGCAAAGTGTAATTTACTCTAACAAAGGTCTTGAAAAGTATTTGTTTTAAAAGAGTCATTCTTAAATTACTGACTTAACAAGGGCACTGAACTCATTAACGCTGTGGACACTTGTTACCTAAAGAAGGTGACAAATTATTGTAAAACTGCAAAGAAATCCTAAATTCTTCAGGCACTGCAATAATAAATGCTACATCCCTGCCAAAAACAAGAGTTTTCTAGGAGCAGAAAACCCTCATAAAAAGGTAAATTCCTTATCACTACATCCTTTGACAGAATCACACAGTACTGCTGAAGCTGCCTGATTTCTAGGTTGTTTTTTTTTGTCCTAAAGAAAAGCTAGTTTTAATGGGTGAGGTTCTTGGTAATTGAAATCTCAGCCCAAAGGTACTGCTGTACTACTCCCAAATATATCCTGGGTGCTCGAAAACCTTAATTGACCAGAGGCAGTCATAGATACGCACAGTGGATAACTGTAACCAAGTCTTCTTTAGCTCCTTCCAAGTCAATGATGAACACAAAATTTCCCTGAGGGTGTGACCTGGAGCAAGAGCCTGACTCAGTTCTCTAACATCTGGGACAGCCTCCACCTACCCAGGACACCCCTGCTGCTCACAAGTCGTCTCCTTAAAGGTCGAGAGCTTACAGAAACCCAACTACTTAAAGTGACAGTAAAGTTCACCTTTTTCCCCCTTTGCCCTGAAACTTGTTCTATTTTGGGAACCAGTCCAAAATTCGTTTAGCATGGGGTATATCACCTGTTTCTCAAGTAGATGTGCTTCTGGAAGTATTTATAGGCTCTTAAGTAGAGATAAAATATTGGTAATAGTACAAATGATTCACATACAGACAGGGAGTTGGATAGTTGTCCTCCTTCTCCCCCAAAGCCGTTGCTGTGCTTTGTGTTTTCCTTCCATTTCTATGTGCTCCATATTTTGCGTGAGGCATCTGTTACCCATAACAGCCCTGGCTGTGCATACTAAGGGACATTTCTTTTCATTACATTGTAATGTATAATTTATGACAATGTGTCATTTCACCAAGAAAAAAGTAAGAGTAGGAGGAAACCACAACTATTATATCCCAAGCAATTGATGTGGAGAAATAAATTTAAATTCACTGCAAGTTGCTTTTACATTCTCCAAACCCCTGACCCTTCTGTTTCAATAGTCATAAGAATTACAACAAGGACCATTACAGCTTGCTACAAATTAACGTTAGTGATGAGCCCAAGACAATCTAGTGAGTTTGCTTACAACACATATATTCAAATAAGAATTCATTATTCCATTTTTGCATATTCAAACCCAATATTAAGCAGCAACACCACTAACTAGGGTAGGAGCTTAAATTTCCACAAAGTCAAAGTTGGGGACTACATAAATACCCTTACGTAGTCACTGATTCCAAGTTACTTTTTGCATTGTTACAGACAGCTACAGTCAGATTTCAAATATCTGAAAATCCCATGCAGCAACATGGAATCTGAGGCATAGTTGTTTTTTTCTTCTTTCATTACCAGTGACAAAGGAGTTGGTCCAACATTTCACACTGTCTTTCAAAAGTCATTAAATTAATTTCAAAAAGTGCCAAAACCTCTGAATCTCCGTCTCTAGCAAGTTTATTAGAGCTTCTCATCTACACTCTACTTCAGAATGGTTGTAATAATAGTATTTGCTCAACTGTGGGAGTTGTTGACTTACTGATTTTATATGATTTGTCCTATAGACAAGGTAAGTGCAGCAACCAAAGGAGAGAACAATGTTTAGAACTCTTTTCTCTTCAAACAGCAAGGCTTTGGGAACACAGCTAAAACCTCCAATTACATTTTTCAAATAGCGGAGCATGTTAGACCAGTACGGCCCAAAATCTCGGCCAGCCTGACAGGCTCAGCAGGTTTTCTCCTTGAATTATGTCACTAACTCAGAGACAAGTACAACAGAGTCCCAGACATGCCTTGCATCAGAAGTGAACAATGACACATGAACACCCCACTCAAGCTTTCAGAGACACAAGAGGAAGTTTTGCTGCAAGAGTCCTGCAGAACATCCATGCAAGCGATGAAACTAAGAACAGGACCTCCTGCCCTCCCTTAGCCCCAGTCAACATTAAAGGCATCTACAGCAGTCAATTTGAGATATTTCTCACCAACAGCACAAGTTGTTTTCATTATGCTTAATGATCACCGATGGGATTTTCCACCCGTGATCATTGAGCACAGTGTCCACACTGACATGAGTTTTCAATAAAATCAGTAAGATTTTGAACTCACAGCACAAATTGTTGTTATCACAACAATTCGGCTCAAACCCATCTTGGGTATTAAAGCTTTTCCTGGAACCTACCCATTTCCAAAGACTGATTGCACAGAGCTTCATCTAGTTATCCAGTTGTATGCTTTATTAAAAGTCTTTCAAGCTGTGTGATGTAATGCACCTGATCCCCAGCAAAGCATTGGAAAATCCGCACATATGTTTGTCAGAAAAATAAAAGGCCATTCATAATTTGTAGCAATATGCAAAGGCAAGCTAACAACTGGGAATCAGCGTTTTGCTTAAATAGATCATGTTTTGTCCTGAACACAGTAAAGAACTTAAGTTTCTAAGTCTTTCATTGATTGGATACTCATGATTTGGCTTAACACAAGGTGTTGGCACATTTCCACAGTTACAGGCACATAAATGACTTAAGCGGAGTTCTCCAACAAGCTGAATTAACTCAGTGTACACATTATTAACACCACTCTTGCTTTGCACCTAAATATTCTTGTTTACATATTTTATTTAGTTTTAATGTTTTTGTTTATGTTGTGTAGTTTTATCTCCTAAAAATGTTCTGGAAGCAAAGATGCTTGTGAATGGATACTTTTTGATGAAAACAGTAATTTTTGTAGTCTGAGTCCATGCAATTTCAATAGAAGTTTATATTCAAATTAAAAGCTAGTTCACACTAAAAACACTTATCTTTTAAAGTTATTCTACCAGAAAATACCCAATATCCCTACCACACTTAAAAGAATGAAAACAAAGACAAGCCTGAACTATCTATTCTGTAAGGCAACTTTCAATTCTCTTCCAGTAAATCCTGGCAAACAAATGAGAGAACTAATCTCCTGAGAGATAAATAAGTAATTTGTGTCGAAACTCTTACATATCTTTAATAAATAGCAGAAACAGATTATAAATCATTGAAATGAAATTACTGAGGTTGGAAGCTGAGCTGCTCAGCTCCTGGCATGAAGCATGTAGTGTTACTGGCAAGTGTCAGAATCAAAGTAGGACTAGTAAGTACCAAGCTCAAAGGTTAGTGCATGTTTTCCTCATGCACTTATGTGGAATAACTTTCACTTTCTAGCTGAGATTTTTGGTCTGTAAACAACACAAATGGTTAGTTCCTATTAGCTTCCAACAGAAAGTGAGCTGTGAAATACCCATTTTGTGATAGGGAATTTCAGCCACAAAAAGGAAGAAGACAGTGAAAAAGAGAAAAAAGAGAATCACAAAGTGCTGTTCTGGCTGACCAAAAGATCCCTTGCCTTATAAAGGGGTTTTGGTTCTTTTTCCTCTTGGAATTTCGCTTTTCTTCCCTGTGAAGTCTGAGTTCATTTTAATCTTCATGCTTTAAAAGATGTCCATAAAAGTATCCTTCAAAATACTTAGTTCTGCTATTTTGGGAAGTGTTTAATGTCTATTCTGGAGTAACAGAGAAGCAAGTGGGATTTTCAGCAGTTTGAGATTGTACTGAAGCTGGGACGAAGCAAAGTGCTCTTTAGGAATTGCCACAGCATTCCCCCTTTCAGTGAAATAGAAAGGCTCCCATGTTTTTCTCTGCCATCTGACACTGTCAGCATTGTTTCCTAACTACTTTTTGTCCTGTAGGAGTCTGCTGATGAAATGCCAGCTCCTCACTGGCTACAAATCCTCACCCTCTCTCCTCCTTCCACCCTTCTTCTCCCACAGACCCATCCCAGACTCCTCCTTCACAGCTTTTTCCCCTGTGTCACTCTATCCTTTTCTCAAACTGACAGTTCACTTTCACTCAAAATGTTCCATTTAAAGAGACTCATTAAATACCACTGTCATAAATCCATAGATATAAGCCAATAAACCATCATATCACAGTGAAGTTTTATAATATCTTTTAGATATTTCTTGGCGAGGATCCATCACAACTCATTAAATGCCCTAATGTCTGATCCTCTCAGTTGAAAACCTATACTAAATGTGAAATGTCCTGACTTCTATTACCTATGTTACATATTTTTCAAAATGAAAAGGAAGTTTTGTCAACTTCATTCCCTTTTGACTGTAGATACTCATGATTTGCAGTCTAGTCAGCTTCCATCCTTCTGCTTGATTCTTCAAGCAGGTTTTTTCTCCCTGTGTCCCACTACAAGCAGTTTTGGGCTCTTTTAATTACTATCAGATGGATCTCCTGTGATTTCTATACTGGATCATAAAAGCACCTCCTGTGTAAAATACAGAGCAAGCATAGGTTCTGATGATACTGCCTGAAATTCTTCACTTCTTAAATTTAAAGGATCACATTAGTCTTAACGGTTACCAACACAGTAGATATCGAGGTTTGGCAAGTTATCCAGCCAAAGATGATTAAATTACTTCCAGAGCCACTGCTCTCCAGGTTTTCACTTTGCAAACCAGCCTGTATTTTATCTTTACTGTGTAACTGCATAGTGAGCCTGAGCTTGGCAGTGCCAGGCTTACCGAGCATCTCCACCACTTCTTTTCAGGTGCTGCAAGTTTCCATCATCTGGTGCTCCCTCAGCCTTTGCACAGGCTGCAAATATTTGTTAGCTAGGTTTGTTTACTCCAAGGGCACTTTTAAAAGTAATCTTGATTGGGCGAAGAACTAAGTTTTGCCAAGTTTTTCTAAAAACACTGTGCCCATCACAGTTATATTTTGAGACCTGTCAGTCATGTAGTTTTAATACTGTTTTGCACTAAATCAAGTTTTTCTAGGTTCTGACATAAACAGTGTATGACATCAACTAAAATGTTCTACAGGAAGCAGAACACTGCTTAAACAGTCATGATTTCTGGAAGCGAAACTTTCAGAAAAGTTTTGTTTAGTGGGATATGTGACACCAGAGCACTACTGTGTGGTACCAAGTTCACCTGTTCATTCTTTACCCGTTCTTATATTAGTTGTTCCATTGTCTTTCCCAGAATGAGACCATAAGTTATCTTTCTGAAACTACTGCTTTGATGTCAAGTTTAGGTCAAATCTCTTCATGTCTTCTTCCATGGTTTCAAATAGTTGTCTGTGGAGTAAATCAGTATCAGAGAGACCCACTCAGACCTCTTTCAAAACTCTCAGACGAAAGTAATTTCAGCCTGTCAATATGCAAGTCAAGCAACTCCTCTTTAGCATCCTGGTTTCTTAAGAGTAATACTGAGATGCTTTTGATTCCATCCTGTGATTTCTACATCACTGGACTTCTCTCAAATACAAAGCACAAATATAACTGCTCAGCCTTATTACGATTATTGCTTATTCTTCTGTTTTTACATTCAAGTGAACTAATAACATTTTCTTCATTCGTATTTTTAAATCCCTTTTAGCATAGGCTCTACCATTCACAGCTCCGTCAATGGCTCTGTCATTTTCATTTCCTTTTCTTGCAAGTTCTCTATCACTGACAGACTGATCAACATCAGTCATTAATTCTGCCTGTACGGGCAGCTTTCTTACTGCAGCTACCTGCAGTAGCTTTTTGAGCACATAGCAACACTTCTTTCAAGAAACTCTGAAGGAAAACCTGAGTGATGATTCAGTCCATGAATCAGCCAACTGATCCAATGCCAAGAAGGTCAAAGTGTTTAAACACTTTGCCCAAAGCCAGCTGAGAGCAGGCTGCTGGTACAGTGACCCCAGTGACAGGGATTAAGTATCCTATAGATTAGAGACAGAGTTAGCAAGAAAAATACTTAAGTTAAACACTCTCACCTTATGTTTCTCACAGAATATTTAATGACTGGCCTAGACTAAATTCAGAACCTTTGAGAGCTAATAGGGAATGGTTCTGTAACAAAGAACCGGAATATGCAAACTCAGCAGCTACTTCTGAAAAAAAAAAAAAAGGGATGGCAGAGGTTGTAAGAAAATAGAGCAGATGCCAGAAAGAAGAGATGTCAAGATTTCCAGACTTAACTGAAATCCCTAGAAAAATTATATTTTGAATAACTAAACTAGTATGCCATTGAATGAAACGAAGAGAGTAATAGCAGTTACTTTGGATCTATCAACACCAAATCTTGACCAACCAAGTCAGTTTTAATCTGGACCACAATTGCAGGCCTTCTAGATAGGAAGCAATAATGACTGTCATGTCTCTTCATTTCATTAATGCTGTCTGGCAAGCCACAGAATGTATTGGTGCATCTTTTTATTTTTGGCAATAATCCACTGGAGATAGAGTGTTTGTGGGTGTGTGTTGAATGAGAGCATTAGAAAGGAAAGAGTTTTTGTAAACCCAGAGGGCTGGGGAAAAAAGGGAATTCAGTAAGAAAAATGTGATTTACTTGGATAGCTGACTGGATAGATACAGGGGACAAAACAAGAGATCAACAATATTGATCAGAGATCTTCTGGGTGACTGGTGAAGGAACAGTGACTTCACAACAAACTTCAAATATCAGAAAGCTTCTGCAAAAAAGAAGATAATCATCAGGTAATCATCAGCTGTGGTGAGAAGGACAGAACTGAGACTAAGATTTCTAGAAAACAAGTCTTCTGAAGAGTGGCAGAGGGAGCTGCAGTTGTTTAGCCTGGAGAAAAGGAGGCTCAGAAGAGACCTTATCACTCTCTATAGCTGCCTGAAAGGAGATTGTAGCAAGGTAGGGGTCAGTCTCTTCTTCCAAGTAACAAATAATAGGACAGGAGCAAATGGCCTCAAGTTGCAGCAGAGGAAGTTTAGATTGGATATTAGGAAAAATTTCTTTGTCAAAAGGGTTGCCAAGCAGTGGAACAGGCTATGCAGGGCAGTGGATAGTCACCTTCCCTGGAGGTGTTTGAAAGACACGTAGATGTGGCACTTGGGAACATGGTTTAGTGGTGGACTTGGTAGTGTTAGATTTATGGCTAGACTCAGTCTTAATAGTCTTTTCCAACGTAAATGATTCTATGAGACTTAAATTATATAAACTTTGATTTTAGTGAAAAAAAAAACTTCACTATTGGGGGGAGCGAGCAGTGGATCATTTCATGAGGTGCTGCATTTGGTCCTATTGTTCCCCTGCAGCTGGCATGGGAAGGCAGAGATTCAGCAGCATGACATTGGCAAAAGGTGTATAGGGCACTGCTTATGAACTTGTACATATGTAATAGAATTAAAATGTAGTCAATGGATTATTTTCTCCTCCATTAATTGTATGATGAAAGAGGAATTACAGAGACAGTATTTTCAAGGCTGCGTCATCTCACCTACTTAGTGGTAGGTACCCACCGAGAAGAACGTGCTCAGTCCCTGGAGGAGTAACAGCCTAAATAGCTGTGTAGCAAAAGGATTTGGCAAGAAACATCTAAATAATTTAGATATGTCACTTGGTAAGTTTTCAAAAAAATTTTATGACATTCACGAGGTAACAGAGTAGTTTAGGTGAGTCAGAAAGTCTCTTTCTGTCTATGCCCCTATGAAGTCAAGAGTATTGAAATGGTTAACTTGTACTATTAATCTCATTACTGTTGATAATTTTTGCTTTAAAAGTGGCTTAAAATCTAGACTTTAATAAAAAAGAAGGTTCTAAACCTCACAGTTTCAGAGGAAATCTTGCAAAGAGTACACAAGTAAAATTTCACAAATCAGAAAATAAACAGCAGAGAGGAGAGAAAAGAAAAAAAGACCCAAACAACAGCAAAATAAGAAACAAGAAGGGAGCCCTAATACACTGCAGGGCAGTTGAATCAATTATCATGGATTTAGACACATACTTGTCCAATAAAACTAGCAAAAACTGTCCACCTGTGTTTTTCTGAAAATAAGTAAATATATTCAAGGAAATCTTTTTCCCTCATTATTTTCCAAGTAGCAATTTATAGGGAGAATTTCTTGGTCTACACACCTATGATGTCTACAAACAATATACGTATAGTTCACCTTATGCAGGGAGATTGTTAAAAGAAGAGGTTTCTGAGGCACTCAAGTGGTGCTGGAACAGCAGAAGAGCTATGCTCTTTCATGCTTTCTTAAGCATGTTGAAACAGGTGCTTGACAACTTCTAAGCTTCTGTTTGAGTGAGCTGTGTGGTGGAGGAGAGCCCAACACATGGATAGGAGGATCTGTCAATGTTCTTTGCAATCATACCAAGTAATGTGGTTAGGTGTGTGTTGGAGAGGGCAAGCAGGCAAATTTCTAAGGGACAGGCAGATACAGACTCTCAAACTTTCTGAAGTAATTCAGTAATTCACAAGAGAGCCAACAGAAGGGTACAAGCAAGACCTTTTGATTTTCCTCAGATGGTACAACACAATAATTACAAAACCTGCCATAAGCATTTGTCACCACTACTGTGAGAACTACCTTTTTAGCAGAGGTCAATAACGCTAGAAATAACTGCATGAGAAAACCTCACCTTGAAGTTATGACAACCTATGAATAACCAAGTTGAAATTGCCTAGTTTGCTTTGTCAGCAGTATCAGTTTGGTGCCTGCCTACTTCATTGCGTACTCTTCCTTAGAATGCAATGATGAAAAAGAGGTTTCCAAGGAAAGCCTCATATGTCAGTGGACTAATTTATTTAGGTGTAATGTCAATACCACCAAAAGGATCTTACCTCTTGGTGATAGAACACCAGACTTTGAGACTTCACAACTGGTTTCAGAGCGCCTTCACCACGAAACTCCTAGTGATGAGGAATTATGACTAATTCCATTATCAGCCACTGCAGCAGGTAGCACCAAGATGATACACATCTCTCTGTATTATTGTGTTGTGCTGTGTTCTGGTTTCCAGTCAGGCTTTCTATTTTTTTTTTTTTTTTCAAATTCAGTGTATTTCAGGGCTTTATATTATACTGTCTCCTAATAAACATTTCTGTTCATGAATATAAAAGACTTGAAATCTGGGAAGGTAAAATTCCATAACATTTTGCTAGAAGAACAGCATTAAAGCTTTGATGTAAATAACCACAGCCCCAGACTACACCTGGTCCTGGATGCACAAGGAGCAGAGCCAGGGGAGGGAGGAAGCCACTACAGCTGGGCTGAGAGGAGAATCCAAGGGAAGAAAAGGCAGCAGTTGTGCTCCATTGAAATGCAGACTGCCTGCCAAGTTCTCCAACTGCACCAGGAAGTATTTTTTAATCAGTAAAAAAAAAAAAAAGAAAAAAAAAAGGAGCGGGGGAGGGGGGGAAAGGAGCACAGTTATTAGAAATAGGTTGACTTCTCTATTAATTGGTATTTTCCTAGAAGTACCTATTGTCTCTTAAAAATACTATTTTTAATGTTCTTTCAGTAGTAAGAAAAATTCTCAGGAGGAGTTTAACACACTGGAGTCTCACAGAAGGTTGTCTCTTGTTTACAGTACATTTTGAAACTGTCTTCTAGGCACTGAAATAGAAACAAACAGGCATCTAAATACACGGTACCACAGTTTGCAGAAGTGATGAATTATTAACTATTTCCTGTCATCTTTTACATTATGTTAATTTCCTTTATACTGCACATCTGTCACACACACCCTCCCATTCAGTATAAGGGAAATAGCGACTTAAATAGTTACCAGTGCTTACACATTATCGACTTTGCTGGCATTAAGATACAACAGGTGAAATCTTCAGAGACATTACACCAGTTACTCTGCCTGAGGATCTGGCCCTCAGTTTATGCAGCTTGTCTTGCTCTCCTCATATTCTGAAAAGAGTTCTCTTCATCACCCTATCCCTTTTTTTTTTTAATTTATTTAAGTTTAAAAACCCAAACAACTAGAAGAAAAAAATAATTTAAATTGATCCTATCACAATAATCCTTTGTTCTTTTAACTTGTCTAATTTAGGATTATCTTTGTTTCCTTACACAATCACCCAGTTAGCATGGGAAGAGAAAGGAATTGCAGGCTTTAACCACTCTTCAAATGAAAATAATAGGTTAGAATGTTCTTGTTGAGTGCAGTGGGAATTAGACCAAACCTAAGTACTACACTGCAAGAACACAAACTCCACAAGAAGGCCACAGTGAAATGCTTGATGGAGCATACAGACAGTACCAGTCTCTATGCTCCATTAACAGATAGGCTTTTACTCAAGATTTTTATTATCACGAGAAATTCTGACAGAGATATGGATTAATTTCATCATAATGCTTTATTTCTAACTTCCTTGTCAGTATTGTAAGTACAGAGACTCCATGTAAAAGCAATGGCTTCAAATAGCAATACAGACTAAACCTAAGCATTTTCTTCTTTATTTATTCGCATAGGTCTTGTTTACCAATTCCTGACAGAGGAAGACTGAATTTATGCAGCTACTCAATTGATCAAGTGCCTCCTTTAAAGTCAGCAACATCATGATAAATGAACTCTATTAATTTACCCTACCTCAGGGTTTCCTGCCCTGGAAAAATTCAATATACATACTTGTAGCTCAGTAAGTGAGACTGCAGTACAAACATGCATCTTCTTCTTCCACACCTCTCTGAACAAATACCATGTTCTTCACCTGTTTATAGTGTTACCATCATAGAATGGTTTGGGTGGGAAGGGACCTTAAAGATCATCTGGTTCCAACCCTACTGCTGTGGGTAGGGATGCCTTCCATTAGACTAGGCTGCTCAAAGACCCATGCAACCTGACCTTGAACACTTCTAGGGATGGGACACCCACAATTTCTCCAAGCAACCTGTTCCTGTGCCTCAACACATAGCAAGGAATTTCTTCCTAATATCTAATCTAAACCTATGTTCTTTCAGTTTGATTTTTATTGGTAACCCAGGAAATCAATGGAAATCCCACAAGTATGCCTCAAACCAATCACTGTATTTTTGCCCTGTGTTTTATATTTCAGGTTTCATTTATGTTTACTAGACATACTAACTCTGACTTACTCATTGCAATGCCAAAAAAAGCATGTACTAGAGAGGTGCATTGAATCAAAGAGTCTGCCTGCCATGGAAATGTTGATCTTTCTCCTTTCCAAAATGCAGAAGTCTAAAGTGTTGTTAGCACTGAGTCATACCAAGATACTTCAGTGAAGTATCACAATTCATAACATATATCAATACCCCTGAGGCTGGGGGTATTTCAACTGAGGGCCATGGAAAAGAAACACTGACATTAAATACTTCTCTGGATTGAGGCTATAGATGTACAGGAGTCCCTCAGCTGCTCACATCTTTGCATTCTGCATATACCATCTGTGCACCCAGATCCTTAGAGACAGAGGGTTCTCTTATTTGATAAATATTTTAAGTTTTATACTAACAATAGTAATGTGTATCGACTAACTCAAAGAGCACAAAATATGAGAGTTCTTACAAGTACACCAATACTGTAAAAAATTGGTTGCTGTTTGTTTGGTTTTTTGTTTTTTTTTATTTAAATCATGTGAACACATGGCAAAGAATAAAAAGATAGCACCCTTCAAAAATTAGGAAGTGCACACACGTCCTCCAACAAGTATCCAGCTCCTAGTCTTGCTGTCTTGTGCATCATGGAACCTTTATCCAGGGGCAACCAAGATTTGATTAACTTTATCCTTAGACCTTTAATGCATGGAGAAAATTGCCCATTAAAATTTTTAAAGAATGTTTTATATCAATCATATTGGTCAAAGTAATGTCCTTTAAGGGCACTTGCCCGTGGCAGATCAAAAGACTCAAGAAATCTAAGAGGGTTTTAACTATTATTTTTTTAAATGTTAGCTAATACATTTATGGCGTAGATATTCATCAACAGTTAAAGATATGAACTATCAGGCAGCAAAGCAAGAAGTCTGGTATGAGGCTGTTGGAAGAATAGGTTTGACAGTTCTGATATGGAACAACCAATATGCTTATGGCTAGATAAGAGTATATGGTTGCTATTAACCATTTGCTGTACCCCACTATCCAGGATTTTCTTTTATGTAGGGGTGTCTCTCGCCCATCCATAACAAAAGACACCTCTTTTTCTGTTTGGAAGTTCCTGTCATTGCACGCACCCAAAACAAGAGAATGAGGAATATACACGTTTAAAAGCACAAGGAAGGAAGAAGGCCAGAGAGCCTTCTCCCAACACCACCCACATTCCTCAGCAAAGAGAGTCCTTCCATAGGCACCTTAACACCAGCAGCAAGGCAAATCAGCACACCTTCTTCACAGCACTTTTGAGATGGAAGAGCTGCCGTCAGGCTCCTTGTTTTACACGAGGCCCCAAATCTTAACCCAGGCAAGGTGGTTTTGCTGCTCTCCAAGGAGCAACACATGCACCCCACTGGCAGAGCCCCATCAGACTGGTAAGAGTTTAGTGGGGCAGCCACAGAGAAGGGTTGCCCCTGAGCAGATACCAGAAGCAGCTCTCATTGCACTTGTGTGATGTGGTCTGTATTTATTCATTACCCAAAGACATAAGGAGATAATACCTTCTTTATCCCCTTATGAACAGAGTGGGTAAGGAACAATATTAGGGGCATTTGGGGTACACCTGCATTTTGGGTAAACCTGGTCCTCATTTTCACAGAAAGATTCAGGTTTATCTGCAACCAGGAGTTAGTGTATGGCTCTGCATCAGCATATATAATTGTGCTATTTAAGTCAGATTTGTAGGTAACTATTTCACTTTATCAGAGGAGAAAAAAAAAGTACCAAGAAAAAAAAGAAAATAAATATAATCTTGAATTTAGAAAGACTAGCTCACTCAGTTTGGCCACATAAAGCACACCCTCCATCTTAAGTATATGAGTAATTCCCATAATGACTCCTGCTTGAACACAAGTGTGCACTTCAGTGCTTGCACTTGGCTGGATCCTTAATTTCCAACTCATTTCTATGAAGATGTTAAAGACATTTCTTAAGCAAAGGGAAGTTGTAAGAAATTACCTGCTTTTTCATTACTGGGAAAAGTAAACAAGTGTAATTTCCCATTCTTTTATCCCTCTTGTTTTCAAAAAGTGTCACACATGACGTTTATTTAAAAGGAAACACTTTCAGGCAAAGAGTATTTGTTTTAAAGAGGGAACAATACAAAATGGCATATTCAGTTCTCTTGCAAACAGGATCTAAGTTAGGGCTACAGTAGCTACTTATTATTACAGTATTTAACCATATGATCAGTAGCACTAGAATTTTAGGATCTTGGATTCTTTGTCAGGTAAAGCATGCAGATGAAACTACCAGTGCTCTGAATATTTTGCGACCACATGACAAATCCTTTCACAGGCCAACAATTTCCCTTTCTACCAGAAAACCACAATAAAGACTCACTTGGAGTGAGAGTCTTAAAGCTTTCTTTGCATACTTCTGTGTGAGAGGGTGTATTTGCTAGGAGGTGGAACATTCAGATACCTACATTTAACAAGAGCATTTCAAATTTTAAAAAGTGTATACCCTGAGTACTTTTAAGATGAACATGGAAGCTAGTTGACAGGATGAACCACTAGTAAGGATTAGGAGATAATTTTTAAAGGAAACCAAATAAAAAGAAATCACTTCACTGTAAGGGAAGAAATGAAATAGTTGAGGTTCCAACAGTAATTATTGTCACTGCTGTTATTTTCAAAAACCTTCTGAAAAATATATCATCCAGAATGCCTGCTGTGGAAACCTCTGGGACTTTGGGGGCAGTGAGTGGTGGATTGCTTCAAGTTGCAGGATCAAGACAAAATCATCAAATTGTGAGCATGTCCAGGCTGTGTAATCAGACCATCATTTAATGGTGACTCCCATCCTTTCCTATACCTTTTCTCCACCCTTTCTTAGAATGTCACCAGTGTCAGGCTATGGCCTCTTCAAGGATGGAATATATCTTTCCTCTTTTTTTTAACCCCGCAAAATTCCTAAAGCACTTCCTAGAGAGATGAAGAGAACTCCCAGGGAGCTCAGCTACATGGGATGCAGTCATTACACAGCAGACTCACATGCTTCAGCATTTGCTAAATATGTGCCATAAAATCGATCAGTTATGCTGCTGTATTAATGTTGTTTTCCAGCTACATATTTTGCATGGGTTGATTCTGAAATTTCCAGATGTGTAGCCTTAGCCTTGTACTACCCTAGACTGGATCTTGTCTATAACTCATTTGCAATATTACTGTAATATTTCAAAGCTCATAATTGGAACTGCAAGCTGTGTTTTTAGTTCCTTGAGTTCCTCCACATCATTTAACAGTAATTATTAATAAAAAATTTATTTAGAATTATGCCAGCAATTCCTTACTAGCTGTCTTTTTTTGTTTGGTTGGTTGGTTTTTTTAATATCTTTTTATAAAACTGATGTGGTAAACTGATTCTCTCAGGACAGTTATTGGTAATTTTGGAAAAAGAAATTGAATTCTAGGAACTTTCAGTTAAAAAAACATTAACTCAAATGTCAAACTCTTTTTTAAAAAAAAGTCCACCCCCTCATATCTCCCCAAGTATAATTTTTGTGACACTTTCAGCACTTCAGGAAAGCTGCAGGGCCAGCATAAGAAAGCTTCAACAGGCAACTGGAGATCCAGACAGGCTGAGGCTGGTGTGGACCAGGCTCTTCCTCTTGGCCTCTCTCCCCAGCTACAAGAGTTGTCCAAAGCATTAAGGCCTTGCTGCAGCAAAAATACTGCAGCTCCAGAAGACCAAATGAGCTGATCTAACTGTTCATCACAGCCGAAAAGTATTTTCACCATTCAGCTTCCCACATCCATTCCTGTCTTACATTAAGCTATTCTTATCAGCCACTTTAGCTTTCCTATGAAGACAGGCTGAGAGAGTTGGGACTGTTCAGCCTGGAGAAGAGAAGGCTTTGGGGAAATCTTATAGCACATTCAAGTACCTAAAGGGGGCTACAAGAGCTGAAGAGGGACTTTTTACAAGGACATGTAGTGACAGGACAAGGAGGAATGGCTTCAAACTGAAAGAGAGTAGGTTTAGATTAGATATTAGGAAGAAATTTTTTACTGTGAGGGCGGTGAAGCACTGACACAGGTTGTCCAGAGAAGTTGTGGATATCCTGTACCTAGAAGTGTTCAAAGCCAGGTTGGATGGGATTTAGAGCAATCTGGTCTAGTGGAAGGTGTCCCTGCCCATGGCAGGGGGTTTGGAACTAGATGGTCTTAAGGGCCCTTCCAACCCAAAACACTCTATGATTAACACAGGAGAAAACAAAGTGTATGAAATACATAAATCTGTGCTATTAACACTGACTCATCTCAAAGAGTCCAAGCAGCATGTAGCTGATGCAAAGGAGTGATACAGACCTCTTCTCCTTTGTGCTTAAAGACTGATGCATCTGCTTATTCCACCCAGCCCCTCACCCACCTGTGTAAGGGCACTCAAGGACTTTAGTTTGATTACTCCTAGGGCATAAAGTTATTGTGGGATCAAGACTAAAACCAAAAAAATGGCTAGCAAGTTCAACTATTGCAACAAGAACAATACCAGAAGTTCCTAATGTTCAAGAGCATGCGTCTGCAGCTGCCTCCTCCACAGAAGGAGAAACAGCCTTCTCTAAAGCTGAATGCTGAAAAAAAAAATCACTACTTTTGTTAATTTTCTCAAGATCTTGGCTTCTGAGCTGCCTGGGATACCTCAGGAAATGTGGGTTTCCTCATCCAAACCAGTCAATCTTGTAAATTGGTACTGTAACAACCAGCAGCGGGTGTGGTTAGCTCATAAAACCACTGGAGGAATAAACTGCAGAGGCTCTCTAGCAATGTGATCAGTGTTTAGGGTATGGGAGTAGCCACGAGCACCACAACAAATCCCCTTGTCTCTGAGGCAAAACCTATACCATTCCTGATCTCAATCTAAATTACCATACATCAGCTACAAGGTGGTCCCGTACTTGCTGGCTGCTTTTTCACCAGTTGTCTGGAATTGCTGGCACATGAGACCACCAGAGTTCCATATTCGACCTGATGCCTCCCATAAAAGGGACAGAGGATAAGGAGATGGATGCCCTTTGTCTTGAAAGGCAGCTCTGGGATGCAACATCTTTCAAGCACACTTTAATTAGATGCCAGAGGAACAATGCAAGAGCAGCAGCTGCATTAAAGGGAACAGCGCTGTTCCACCAGACATACTGGTATAGAAAAAGTATTTTCTTATACACAAACCCTGAGACTGAAAAGGTGGGAGGTTATCAATGAGCTTTTGAAATTCAAAGTAGGATTAAAAAAAACCAAGTTATTTTACCAGGGAAAATCTGCATTGTTATGCAGTAGAATAAACGTTTTGGGAGTTTCCTATTGTGATCATCTCCTAAGGGCTGGTATAGGTGGGCTGCCTCTAAGACTATAAAAAGGCTTGAGAAAGCTTGCTGCACACTTGCTGGTACTTCAGTATACTCTGCCAGCTGACAAGCAGTAATGCAGCACATGGCATCTTCCACCACCACCTACAAGTTCACTGAGTGTCTTCATTGCTTTTCACTGCATTCCCTCCTGGTCCTAAAACATTTTCCACCTTGGACACTCTCTTTATGAAATAGATTCTCATAAACACCCAAAATCTGCATGTGCTTCTACACAGAAGTGGCTGAATGAGTGAACTGAGAGCAGAGGTTAAAAAAAAGTACTCTACCTCATCAAGTCAAGTGTATGAGTTAATTGAAACCACAGTAAAAAAGTTCACTTTTAGCCATTTACTGTATGCTATTTAACAGATAAGTTCACTTCAGCACCCCTTTAACACTGCAGTGATCACATACTTCTCTTTAAACTCTGGTGTCACATACCTGAGATTAGGGAGGTATTCAACTAGATTGCTGAAAATGAAGATCACAGAGCAGTTTGTCAATAGTTGTGTAATTATTCCATCTTAACAATAAGATTTCATCGAGTTCAGTGTGAGCAGAAGAAAAACAAAATAACAGGACTCTGAAATGTCTAAAGTTCTTACAGAACTTTAAGCCAGTGTAAATCAACGAAGGTCAAGATCTTTAATGGACACTTCGGTTGAGTAATACTGTCTGAGGATCTGTCTTTAACAAAGTCAATGGATTTAGTTAAGCCGTAGAGTATATTAACACGAAGTACTGCTTCAACTTTTCTGATTTTTTTGGTTGAATGTTCTCTTTGGGATCAATGTCAACATCATGATGTGCTTCCAAGAAAAGGATGAAGTTTCGAAAGATCAAATTTCCCTCGGTATTTTTTGAATTATGTTGAAAGCAGGTTTGAATGGTATCTTAATCATCATCCACATATTACATGATGAACAGAAGTAAGACAAAATAGGGTTAGGAATAAGGACAATGTTAAATGGAATCAAACCTGGGGAAACATCAGCTATACACAGTGTTTGGAAGGAAAATAATCTGACAAATGTTAGTTAAAACACAATAATGGGGAAGTGTGGAAATCAGACCTGGGCCTGTTCCATCCCCACTGCAAAGCTGCATCATTTAAATTAAACTCTAGTGACAACCAATTTGTCCCACACAGTGAGATCAGGCAATACAGTCCATGAACAGCAAAGTAACCAACCAGTTTAGTCTTTGGAAGTCCGGACTCAGAAAAGGCAAAATGCATTTCTTACCAAGGCCAGTGACCATCCAGTAGGATTTTCGTCTGAACTTCAGAAAAATGTAAACAAACATGAGGGATTTTGGAAAAGAGCTTCAAAACAATTATGTGGCAGGAACTGACTGAAACTCTTCACAAGAGCTAAACATATTCAGTCCAACTGAGCAGTCTCCAGCAGCAGTGGGAGACAGGCCTGGGAATTTTTGAGAGTCTTCATCTTAAGTCTAAAACCTGAAGGTACTTACAGAAACACAAAGCAAACTATGGGATAAAATGAGACGCTAGAAAGTAAGCTAGTAGGGAAAAAGCGTACCCCATAAAAGAGTGATTTTCCTGTGAAATAAGTAGCCAAGGCAAGCAGCTGCATATCAGTCCAGATTAGCAGATACTAACAACCAAATCTGATGGGGGTTATTTACTGGAATCACACAGAGCCCCCGGGGAGTAGTGCACTTAGCAAACAGATAATGGAAAAGGAGACTCTTTGGACCTGAAGACAGACCTCTTGGTGTTCTCTAAATTAAAAGTCTAAAGTGTCTCCCTTCCTAAGTTTTTGAGATAGTAACAGCTTGATTATTTCAAGCACCTAAATGCTTCCCTAAAATTTTGGCTCACTACTTCATGAAGAAAGCTCTTTCTCATAGGAAAAACAAAAAGGTTTGTTACAACTGATAAGGGGAAAAAGTTTTGAGTGTATTACTTCAGTTGCAAATTTCTTTCATACAGGTTTTAAGAATGTAGAAGTCATCAAAAACAGCTGTCAGAGCATATCGATCACACTGTCAGCATCTGAGGCTTTTAAGGTTCACAGAAAGAGTAGGCAAAAGCAGGGAGGAGGATTTTGCTTTTTGCTATTCCCATGTCAATAATATGGACTGAGGCAAATGTCCACTTTTAACTGTTTTTTCATTTAATTACATTAGCTTACATGGGCATATTACTGGATTGGTGCCTCACAAGGGAGTCATATATTGGCAGGAACAACAGACTACAATGATGTCATAAGTATTTTCCAGTTCTTAGACCTATGTCTTACTGAAAACTGGCAATCCAATTCCTGCATCTCATTCCAGCTTAAAATAAGCCCTAATTGTGGGCTTATTTTAAGTTTGTCATCTGTCAACTTTACAGCACACAGATACAGAAATATAGTAACATTTATTTTCTACATATTATATCCTTCCATTCATATCAGTGAAAACCATTTTACGTCAAATCTTCCTCGAGTTTCTCTCTCTCCCCTTAACTTCATGTCCTTGTCTATTTTCACTTTTGCTCAATTTTTTTTTCTCCTTTGGGAACAATAACTGAGGCACAGAAACTTTCCAGTTACATTTGTTTTTCCCTCAGAAATTAAAATGATAGACATTGGTAGGGGGAATGGACTGCCCAGTAGCAATTACGCTCATGTTGAGTACATCATTTGGTCTGTGTATTTTGGTTGCCTTCTGGAGATCCTTTTATTTTAGCCCCAGGCCCACTTGGCTGCAGTAGGTCACTTGTTTCCGACAGCAATAAAAATAAAAATAAAAAAAAACCCCAGCCCTGAAAGCAACATTCTTTTTTTTTTTCTTTTTTTCCCCTGAGGATGTTGTTTTCTAGCCTGTCTCAGTTTCCGGTTCCCATGAACCAGCTTGTCACTGTTGTATTTGGATTCACTGTGCCATAGGAAAATGTCAAAAGGTTTGCTGCTTTCTTTTAAAGAAAAAGCAAGACAGATTTTAATAGAAAGCCACTTTGATTTCCATGCATTTAAAAAACTAAAATAATCTAATTTTTCAATTTTTTTCTCCATAGTCCTACTTGTATTTATTTCAAAAAATTCCCTGTCATCTTTCCTAAGATTTGAGAGATGCAGAAGGACAAGGGTTTGCTTTTTGTAACAGCTCACTTTCCCTATGGATGGTGGTGCTCTGCCAAGAGATACTCCCTAGGATTTTGCCCACTGCAACCAGCATTATGGGAAAGTGTTCTGTCACCCCTCAAAACACCAGCCTGCACGATCCTGCCGTGGTTTCCTCATCTAGGTAAGAGCGAGAGCCAGGTTAGACCATTCACATGCCTCTTCAGATCCAACCCATCCCTCTTTGCTCCAAAGAGAAAGGTCAAGAGATATGAGCACAACTAGTAACAAAAGCCCAAGGAACTGTTGATCTGTTGCAATCACAGCTTGTGTAAAACACATGTACATATAGCTGCACTCTAGTCTTCAGTCGTTGCTGCAGGACTTTGAGTAAATAGGGGTTTTTTGCTTTGGTTTTATTTTTTTATGGCCTCGTTTAATAAGCTAAACTAACTTATCCCGCTTCCATTAGTAGGTTGAAGTAGATGATCCACCGAAATCCCTTCCAACCTGAATTGTTGTCCTATGACCCTAAAACGCAATTGAACTCTCAGTCCACCCCCACCCTCCCACCCCAAATAGTTTTGAGACTTGACTGATTTCTATCCAGCTTGGCAAAGGAGTATTAAAAGACAATTAAGGTCCTGGGAGTTATTTTTATTTAAGGGTTGGTTTATTTGGTGGGGTTTTTTTGTTTGTTTGGGTTTTTGTTAGTTTGTTTTTGTTTTTTTTTCTTTAATTATGGCAGAGTAGAGAAGAAAGATGAAAAGCAGATTCCTCACCCCACTTTCCTGGGAAAAGCAGGCAGATTTCTCATTTTGAATGCTATTTAGCAAGAGCACATACATCAACTAGCCTATTTCCTTCGTCTGTTTATGTCTGCGACTCGGATAAGGCAAAGACACCAACTCTCACGCAACAGCCTCATTTTCCTCTCCTCAAGATACTGGCCTTTCTCCAGAGGGGCTCACACCCTGATCTAGCAGAAGTAGTGGTGTTCCACAGCTGGAGCTCCAAGCTCTGAGGCTGTTTGTCACAACCTGAGGTACGCTCCATACTCCTAAGGAATCACAAAATCCACCCCCCATCCTGAAATGGCTCAGACAAAACCTGGGGGAACTACCTCATACTTTTGTGTCACTGGCACAGATAAGTTGCATTTCTTTTTTCTGTAGTTTCATGCCAGAGACAGCTGTGACATGCTCTGGCAATCTTCCTCTAGAAAACATCCACACATACTTCAGACTTCACAGCACCAAGGTGCTCTCAGGCCCCAGAAGGTTTTCAACCCTCAGGACAGGTACAAAGCAGATTTGAAAGTGAGATTGGGCCCTCAGTCAGCAAAACATCCAGGTTTCTAAGGGCGCTATCTCACCTTGGGCTGGTTTATGTGGACAGCTGGAGACACCCAGCATGAGCTGCCCTCAGGGTGACAGGTGAGGAGCCACAACTGCTGCTCGTGGCAAAGGATGCCTCCCCAGGGCTGTACTTAGCTGACAGCAGCAGCAAGGCACGACGGCTGCCTGCAGGTAAGTGGGTCAGAGATAGTGGGATTCCTCACCATAAACCAACGTGCATTTCCACACAGGAGCCACAGGTCCCAGTTTCTACCTCTCTGCTTCCCTCTCCCTCCCCTGATGTGGGACAAAATGCAGCAGAGACTGAAAGGTTGAAGGCAGACCTATATATTTATTTCTGTATATATTAACAAATCAGGTAAAGCAAAAACATTAAAAAAAAAAAGCTCTTTCTCCCCAACAGGCTGCACATGACCATGGCACATTTAAGTGTGCCATGTGTTTGACTCACAGCAGCCAGGAGACTTTGGCTATTCTCTTAAAGAATAGACACTGTGGTTGACATGTATGTGTGAGGCACTGTCCTCCCCTCACTCTCAAAAGGCCATAGCACAGCTTTTTTCACAGTTCCTCAACCTCATGTGCCAGAACTGACTGACCTGCACGTTGCACCATCACATTTGGGGCAGTGGGTAAGGCCAGGGATGCAGGGAACAGAACTGTGGTGCAGTGTGCCTGCCAGGAGCATATGGAGTTCAGTACCATCATGCAGTATAGGGAATGGCAAGAAAAAATGCCAGAGATATTCTCCATGTCCCAGCATTCACAGCAAGGCTATGAATGCCTGTTCCTGAGTAAAATCCTGTTTGTGTCTATCCTGGGATTTTGACTCTCTCAGTCCTCTCCTGTTTCCATTTATGCCTCCCAGAAAGAAAAAAAGAAAAGGAAGAGAGGGGAAGTCAACGGAATACTAGCAGTACTGAGATATTTTAAAAGGACAAACCGACACCTGATTGCGTAGAGTAGTATTTAATTGATCCACCAACCACACGTCGCACAAGGGCATATTTCTGCATGCAATGGAGGGCAGCACCACGAGGCTCATGCAGGCTGGCACCGTTCTGGGCAATTCCCATAACCTCTTGGAAAGGTTCAGAGCTGATTCAGAACCCAACCAGGAGGTGCAATTTTTGCCTTGAGTCAGCTTTCTGTGACAGACTAGCAAAAGAGCTGCACACCCTACTCCCTTTCCTCTGACAAGCTCTGCTGCTGGTCTCTGTCCCTGCCCTGGGACCTTGCATGCACAGGATGAGGATCCTCCACAGACTCTGATTCCCCCAAGCTTGGGTGCTGCAGCACTTGATGGCGCCCACCTCAAAGGGTCTGGCTTCCAGCTGTGGCAGCAGCACCCTGCCAGCTCAAACCTGCTGCACCATATACATGGTATTATCCTCCTCTACCTCACCCAACCCCTACGGCTCTACCTCAAAATCTCAGAAAAGCAAAACATCACCCTTTGGTTTGCAGGAAGCACAGGCTGGCCACACCAACCTCCTTATGAACCTCAGTTTGTTGCCAAACCAGTACTAATTCCAATTTCCTTGTATAAGCACTCTAACACACAGGCAGCATTTTGTACCTAAAAAACCAACAGAGTCCAAGTAACTGCAAAAATAGAATCAGATGCAATAACATCTTACATAAGCTTTGGTTAATAATAAACCCAACTTTACTCAAATCCTAGTAACTCTAGTCCTAGTAGTGACAAGATAGGAGACAACTATGAGAATGTATTGAAATACTTCCTGTGAAGGGATGAGATTATTCTTCCTGCATTTTGTAAATTTCTACTAAGAAAAGGCCATATTTGGGGTTCCCCCCTTCCATTGCTTGGAATTGCTCAGGTAGCTTAAGTCAAATATCTGATTTAACAGATTGATTTTGAGTGTTACAGCACAAATTGATAGATTATATTTTACTAGAACCTAAAAGATGTAAATACATACCAAGCAGAATTCTCAGCTATCTTTTGGTTTATCTCCCTCTAAAAGCAATGGTAAAATGCTATTAAAAAAAAAAAGTCATATTACTTCTACTATTTGAACAAACTGGGTCCTTTTAAACTCTGTCCTGGCTATCCTCATGCTTCTTGATTAGACAAACTGGCCTTTATAAACTGTGTTTACTTCTGCCAAAACACAACTTGTTTGGTCAGAGAATAATCCAAATTTCTGATAAACTGGATTATCCATTTTGTAGGCCTTTGAACTAAGAAAATATTAGTCTTCCCTCCTGCCCCTTAGAGATTACAAGGGTCTGAAAACTGTCATAGAAGTTTACAAAGCTACCCAAGAACAGGCTCTAGTCTGCCTGTTCCTCCTATTCAGGAGACATTATTTGAGGAAACCATTAAATAGATACTATTATCAGTCATACCTATCCTCTTCTACCATGGAGACAGTAATGTTCCAGGACAGGTTAGAGACAAAAAGGTACACAAGCCTTCAATAGCTAGGTGACTAAGAACACACATTCCAGGGGCAAACAAAGGAAAGGAATTTAGATGCATTGAAATGCAATAGTCTCAGCCTCAGCAATATTACCAAAGAACAAGCCCTATAAAGGAATTTGCAAGGTCATAACCTGGTAAGAAAATTCATATTCCTTCTAGACACTGCCAACTGGATTTTCAAGCTTCTCTAAAGCCTGTTGTAAGTTATATATTGTTTCAAGTTTTGGTGCCTCAATAATAATATATGTGTTGGTGCATCAATTATACTCATATCTAAAGAGAGTTATTTAGATATGTTTGTTATAAGCAAAACAAAACATACATTTTTATATATCAGATCATCTGTTTTTCTTCAGCCTGATGACAGGAGTCCAACCTAGATGCTAATTACAGAGAATATTTCAAAAGCAAAGGCATTTCTTACAGTAACTTTGGAAGAAGAAAGTAACATTCACTTTTCAATTACCAGCTGAATTTGCTTTAACATTTCTGGCCACATCTCTGTTTTTGGCTACTTATACCTTTGCTGTTGTCTGTATACTTGGCGAGGGGAGGAGTATTTGCAGAAAGATAAAATTAAAGTATATGCACTGACATCATGAGATACTTCCCTAATGCATGAAAAAGGTTATAAATGTTAACAGTCTTAACAGTGATTTTTTTTCTTTGATGTGTCAGATTTCTTATCTTTAACAATTTTCTAAAAATTTTTTGATGCCTTTTTTTTAAACTAAGGTGTGCACACACATACACATCATGTTAACAGCTACTGTCTCAAAGTCATCATGGAGGAAGTGTTCAGGTTCAGATGCCAGGAGCACTGCTGTGGACATCCAGCAGAGAGTGGAGTACATATCACTGGATCACAGCATGACCCTGAATAAGATATTTGACTGCTCAGCTTCAGTTTCTCAGTTTGTGAAACAGGAATATTAATGTTTAACTACCTCAATAAACCAACACCTACACATTAATACTGAGAAGGCCGTGGTACCTCCATGTTAGAGATACAAGTTAGTACACAGGAGCTCCTTTTACTGAGAATTTGACCCTTTGCCATTCCCATCTGAAAAAAAAAAAAAAGTTGTCTATAAGAATGACACAAAATTGACACAAGGCCTCATAGTGAGGACGATTGGATTTAATGTATTAAAGAGAAGGTCAAAAGTTAACTTGATTATAATCTACAGGAACTTATACAAAGAGAGTAACTATAACTAGAGGGCTCCATCTGTTAGACGAAGGTAAAACAACTACCAATATTTGAAATACTCAAGGCTGCAAGGAAGGGGCTGGTTACAAGTAATCTTCAGATCAAGGCTAAATTTCTGAAAGACAGACTAGGTCACTGGCCAAGAACCCATAAGCTTTCTTTGCAGAGTGGTCACATTAGACTATCCTAATGCATTCTTCCAGCCTCCACCAAGAGAATAATTTTTTTAAACAGTACAAATTGAATTAAAGATCCAAGAGGGCACCCCTATCCAAGGGCTGGTAGTAACTCAAGAAAAGCTGAAACCGAAGCACTAATGTTGGTTGGAGTGTTACTGAAGTTTCTAAAGCAACCACTGAAGATCAGCTATGATGGAGGGAGGGAGAAAAAAGTTACAGTGTGTCAAAAAGCCTCAGGAATGAGAGCAAAGATTTCACTTCAGCTATCTCAGTGCTGAGTACTTTTTGCTTCTTTTACCTGTAAGCAGCCTGTCTTCTTTCCTGATTTGAAACCTTTTTGTGGGAATGCACAAGAGCCTATTTGTTTTCCCCTTGTCCTCTCATTTTGTAAAGATCGATAATTAGCACTCATCAAATTTGAATAGCACAGTCTTTTGAATGATTAATTCAGTTGGAAATAACCACATGAGGAAAAGACTAACAGAAAAAGACAGTAATTTTGGACCTACAGTTTCTTCAAACAAAGTTCACCATGCCTAGGAAATCAAAGCTTTGCACTGTTGAGTTGCACTTATCCTTCCCCACCACGATTCAGAAGACTCCAGCATCTACAGGCAACATGACTCCGCAATGCTGGCACCAAGAGGGGTAAAGGAAAGTTAAACTACAGCTGTAAGCAGGGATGAATTTGGATATTCACATCTTGCCTGTTATTTCTTCACACATTTCAGAGCTGCAGCTAAGAGCCATCTTCTAGATGGATGTTCCTTTCTTCATACAAGTAATAATTATAAAAAGCCAACAAAAACCACACACACAAAAACCCCAAACCCACAAAACTAAAACAACCAAAATAAACCCCCTGAAAAATCCTGGAGAGTAGTGTCTAATTCCTTGGAAGCTCTCCTCTTTGGAGATAGATGTCTAAACATGAAAAATGAAGACATTCAGATTTCAAACAAAGCAGGGTTAAAGGAGTGCTCTGTTGGGATACAGAAAACTTGGGTTTAACCCCTCCTCTTCTGTGTGATTTAGAACTTCAACATAAATCTATGTCTTCTACCTTCTGGAGGCCCAACAGGCTACTGCATCCTAAAAGTACTCCAGAGCAAATACTGGTAATGATGATGTTGAAATGATGCACAGCCTGCAGTATCACATTCCCAAATGTCACATTATTTACTGTAAGCATCCATGAACTACATGTACTCTTATCTTGTGATTCAAAGGTAGTTGGCTGCAGACACCAACAGAGGCAAAACCTCAAACATAACACTGTGTGATTTGTTATTTACTTTCTGCCGTTTACCAACACTGATCCAACTGGCAAGGGATCCAGTTTGGGTTGCCAGTTGGTTTTCTCTGTTTGTTTTTTTGGTTGGTAGTTTTTTGTTTTTGTTGTTTTTTTTTTTTTAATTTGTACAAAAATGAAAGTTTGCAAAGTCGCATAACTTACTGTTGCTAAGTCAACAATAAATAAGAACATCTTTAAGCATTTAAATAAGACCCATTTAAATGTCCAGTCTACTCTTTAGCTAGAAAAGCAATTCATTCACCCTTTTTACATACTGCAATTACAACACCGCTCAGTGAAGAGGTTGGACGGAATCCTGGTGAGGGACGTGAGTGTCCCTGCAGCATGTTTAATCCCATTAAAAAGTTCTGGGAACTACTTCAGATGACATTTATGATTCCAGACCTCTTGTCAAAAATATTTCTTTCCAAATATTTCACAGAAATCAGTAGAACACCCTTTCCAGGAGGCATATAAAATTGGCTTCAGTGGAAGCTGAGCACCCATCGGTCACTAGGAGACAAATTATCACCCCCTTGTGAATCTTCTACCATCAACAGAAAAGGGCTTTCCTCATTTTAGGGAGCATATTCACATGTGCTATGAGTTTAGCAAAATACAGATCAAGTCCTGCATTTTTCACTTTCCCTGTGCAACACATCTGAGATAATCAGCGCTCCATAACCTGAAAAAGCTGTTCTATGTCTGTTAGTGATTATCAATTGTAAAAATAGAGGAAGACTTAGATTGCATGTTTTCCCCTACCCCTCTCCTTAGGCATCCAAGAGATACTGTTCTGCTGCAGCCTCAGGTCAGAAGAAACCAGGCATCTATCTTGCCTGACCCAAACATCCCTGGTTCTGCTTTTCATCCACTCAGATGCCTAGTCTGACCTAATTCTGGCTATTCCCAGATGAAATCACAGTGTAATCCAGAAACTAGCAAGTGATAGCTAGGCATTCTGTGTCCAAATAGGTAGACATGTCCTGAATGCAGTTAACAGTTTGTGTGTAATAGCCTAGCAGTCAGACTTCTTTCCAAGAGTGCACAATCACAAGGCTGATCCCTTCTTTAAAAACTGGCGTGTCATCCAGTCAGGAATGCAAAGATCAAAATACAGCCTGATCTGTCATACAGTGTTTAGGGCACTCAAGCACAAGTCTTGATTTTCAATATTTTTCTACTACACTAATGTAAAAAAAAAAAAAAAAAAAAAAAAAGCCCAAAAGAAATGCAGGGACATTGAGTAAGAGGATGGACCCTACAGCTTCCCATTCAAATGCTTTACCTAGAGAGTCCTGTTCCCATTTATCTCTGTGGTGGTAGGACTTTAACATGTAATACCTGCCAGAAGACAGCCAGGGCTTTCTCCTTGGTGGCAGGAAATGGCTGTTTGACCCCTGCAACAGTGATGCAAAGGAACTGGTTCTTATCACTTTCTCCAAGAGTATTCCCAGCTCCCAACTGCTGTGAAATGGACCAGAATCACTTTCACCATTTCTTCCATCATAGACCATATTGTAAGAGGAATCCCATCTTATGAATCTTCACCAATTAGCCAGATTTCTTTGCAGCTCTAGTTTTAATGGACCATACCTTGTTATTGGCAGGATTATGGATACATCCCAACATGTAGCATTTCTTAGCAACTAATTCTCTAAGGAGATCACGTTCAGCAAGCATTTGTCCATTTGGAGCTGAACTCCCTCTGTGCTCAGTTGTGGCTACCAAAATACCTGGCACAGGTATTTGGATTGCACATGAAAATTACCAAAGGCAGACTTTAGAGCATGCAGTGGCTGAGTACCATTGCTACTGAGACATTTTCCTTGTCTTCCTTGTACCTTGACTAGTCCTAAAACCAGCAGTTATTAGAAGAAATCCCTCTTACCCAGGAGGGCTACATTTCTAAGAGGGGAATGACATTTTACAACTGTAAAAACCACTTTTGCCTTCATTTCGTCAGATAATAATAATAAAATTCTCATGTTCTTGACTAGGCATGACAAGTCTTGACAAGGGGGGACAGATGCCTTTCCAGAATATTCAAGAGACACACTTGCTGAATCTCTAGCACAAGGCACACTGCTCTGCTGCTGTAATCACACTTCTGCATCAAGATTTAACAGGTACATCTCTCAGCAGCAAAACCAACTTCAACAGCCCCTTATCTCTTTTCCTCACTTTTTAATTTCCTCTTCAGTGCTCTCATTCCCATTATGCTGGTACATTTGCCCATACAGTTATGCATTCAGTCAGGTGAGAACTCACTCAGGTCAAAAAGAGCCTACCGAAAAGGTCTAGCTTTAATGTGGGAGTATTCATAGCTTGGTCCAACCAGCACAATTCAACTCTGTACCAGTAAAATGGGAATAGAAAGTAAATGGTAGAAAAAGAAGCTATCTCTAGTAAGGGTATGACCAGTCTCCTCCCACAGCTTGCACCTTGCCCTCTGTCTACCTTGCTGCCACCCAGCCCTAAATGGTGTTGACAAAAGCCAAACAAGAAGAGAAAGAGGACATGCAGATGGTAAGCTCTGGGTTATTAAGCTGTCAATTATACCCATCAGTAACCCCTCTTGCTTCCCTATACAGAAGGGACAAAGACAGGCCAAAATCATGAACAGAGAACCTCTCTGCCACTGGTTAGAGCACCACTGCCCCACCAAGTCCTCCTGACCTCTGATGCCACTGCAGTTCTTCTATTCTGCAGAACCACACAAAGTGGCAATAAAGACAAACATGATTAAGAACTTTCTACCTCTGAATTTACTCTCCGCTTGACCTCCCAATTATTTTTTTTTCGTTAGTCAAACAATGGACAAAGGTGGGGAGAGAGGGATGAGGGGGTCCTGATTCAAAGAAGCATGTACATACTAAAATGAAGACTGCAAGTGACAAACAGAAGGTTTAAATACATAATTAAGGAATGGTCTCCTTATAGCTCCAATCACAAAGTATGTGCTTAATTGTTTTTAGGAGTGTTCCACACTACAAACAAAACCACCCTTGCTCTTAGTCACAGAGATACAGTCATGTGACTTGAAACTAAGATTACTGAAAAGGTCCATCACCAAGTGCCACAAGAATCACCGAGAAAGCAGTTTGCAGTTTTAACTTATTTTTTACAATTTTGATGTTTGGAAAGTGTGTGTGTGTGGGGAAATCAAGAGAGAAATCAGGCTGCCTAAAGGATAAAGGAAATGGAAAAAGGTAGAATATAATGCAAAGGACTGAATAAAAGATGAATCAAGGAAGAGAAAAAGGCAACAAACAAGCTTTTTAGTCATGCAACTAAAACACACAAAGCTAAGCAACTATAAGCAATATTCAAAATGCAGTTTAGCGTTTAGTTTGCTTTTGAAATAAGGTTATCTGCAGAGTTTTCTTAAGAAATAAGTTTGAGAAGCCTTATCCTAGGGGACTGGTATGATTTACGTTTTAAATAAAGAATTTGAGGAGATGGTTTAAATAAAGAAATAGAAAAAGCAACCCAAAACACCAAATGACTAAACAAAAAACAAGCAAAAACCCCCAACTAAACAACAAAAAGGGTCCTTCAAGGAATAAGAGGTTATTATATCTTTATTCCAAAAGTTCAGTCTTACTGTCACAATGAGACACACAGCTGAGATGTTTTTGACTTTTAGTGAACACTGCTACTCAGCTATAACTTCCTTCTTTTAAATTAATTCTGTTTCATGAGCACAAGAACAGGCAGAATTGACACATAAAAAGTTGTGAGAAGGTGAACATTTACACAGGCATAGACCAAGAAAAAGAAAGTCTTTTCACCTTTTAAATTCTCACTTTCTTGTTGCATTTTTGTAGGGAGTTAAACTGGGAGGAGATGGTGCAACCATAAGAGAGGCTGCATCTGTAAGCTCTCCAAAAATCAAACCACATGAGTGTAAATTCTCTCTCACAGACTCCAATTTCACAGACACTTTTGCAGCTGGAATAAGCCAGTAATGACAGTTATAAAAGTCCTATCACCACTGCCCTGCACAGCTTCCTAGTGTGACAGAAAGGCTGGCCTTGGCCTGGTTTGAAAGGAGCTCAGATGGCCTTTCTGTCACTGCCCAGTGACAGACACTTCAGTATAAGTTCCCCAGGTCACTACGACAGGTGGATTCCTACAGAAAGACACCCACACCTTTTCAAGTGCCAACACAGGGGAATCACCTCTAGAAGAAACTCAAGCAGTAAAAAGCAAAACATACAACCAAAGAGGGAGGACTGAAGCCAATATACTAGCTTTTTACTATTTTTCAGCTGATGGCAGTTCAGGACACTGTCCACCACACCACATTAATAGTAACTGCACTGGTAGACAATAAACAACTCAAGACAGGTTCATTAGAAGAACTTCTTCATATATGTGTCTTAATGACTATCTGTCCTGCCCCAGGAAGTCATAGGCAATCCTACTAATTTCCTTATCCTTTCCACAGGCTCTTGGACAAGAAGTAAAGCCTCCCATTATTCAAGTTAGTGACTCACACAACCTGAGAGTTGTGACAAGTTTATCAAGAGCAAGCACAAGTTTTAGTCATTTAGTCTTCTTTCATTCCAAGTACTTCAAGACAGATCTACCACATGTGCTATGGCTGCTGTGAGGATAACCACAGAGGCACAATCAAAAATTTCATCTTCTCTTACAAAACAGAAATATTTGCAGTTAGACTAAGGATAAACCAAACACAAATGAAGCTAGCCTGCACCTTTATTCACTATTTAAATTTCAACCCTTCAAAGAGACAGGGAAGTATTGGTAGGTAATAAGCATTTTTTTGCACATAGTTATGATGGAACAGAGCCCTGCATACCCCACTTGTCTTTGCTTCTAACTCCGCCAGTCTCCCTTTGTCTCTGTGGAACCGCTAAAGAACACAAAACCTTCACCTACAGCTCCTTCCTCTGCTCTCTCATCATCTTCAGGAAAAAGGGGCAAGGATAGGCTGATACTAGTGCCAGAAGATCCTATCTCCTAGGTTTTGTCTTTTTACTAGCGAAATCATACAAAACAGACTGACTACAGGGCTCAGTCTCTGATCCAGAACACACATAGGAATTTACCCATGTTATATAGCAAATCAGAAGCAGAGATCAAGGAACAGATATTCAGATTTTACTACAATGTCTATATCTTGAGATGCAATTCAGTCTTCACTAGCTTTTCTTAATTCCACTTTTCAGATGAAAATAACAGTTAAAAATAACCCTACATATCAACACATATTGAAGTGACATGGGAGACTAATTGCTTCTGTAATTTATAGCCTTACCTGGATTTCTGCTGCAGATAGTCCTTTTCCTCAAGAGAGGGATGGGAATACATCTTCACACCAAACCCCTCCATGCACTGACAATCTGACCACAGGACTAGCTCAGGGCCTGTTATGGTCACCACAGCTCTCATTAGCTCTCACAGCTGTTTGTGGTGGCTTTGGCACAGCTGAGCCTCCTCATGGCCCTGCCATCTCCACTCTGTTGCTTAACAGCCTGCACCTTTGACAGGAGCATGGTTTCATCCCTCCCAACCTGCCTTTTCAGACCTTCAGTTTGGAAGCAAAAACCTCCCATGAAAAAGTGCAGGAGGAGACGAGTCACCTTCACATGGAAAATTGCTACCAGTAGTAAAAAATGCTGAGTATTGCAGCACCCCTAAGGAGGAAAACAGCTTTACATATGTAAAAGTTCAATGAGTAAATCACAAAGAGATTGCATGTCAAACAAGGAACACAGCTTTTCCTTAGCACATAGGATGGTGGTGGTGAGATAGGCTGGAGAGCATATGTTCAAGTGATGTGGAATGCAGGGTGTTTGGGGAGAAAATTAAGCACTCAGTGAGGGAAACAAAAATGCAACCTCATTTCTATTTTTTTTCTGAAAGGTCTTTATGACTCAGTTGCCCTCTCCTGTTGTGATCTTTCTCACTTCAAAAGATCAGCCCTACTCTTTGCCAACATCTGATTCCCTCGCTGATGCTTTAACTTCTTCCCAAACTACCTCTTACCGAAAGAATCAACTCTGATTTTGTATGGACCATCTTGAGTGTCCCTCTCAGCTCTGTGTAGTGCACAGTGAGTGCTGTTGTGTGGTGACAGCTACGACTGCAGCTATTGGTTTTGGATCTGCATTTGCAATTATGGCCTCTCTATACCTTCCTCTGCTTTTCTCTTCTACCTGCTCACTCTTATTTTTAGATTAGAAATGGACTTTTGGGTAACTACCATGTTACCTAAAAAATGTAGAACACCCACATGGTGGGATCCTGAGCTGTTGGGAAATGAATACAGCAGAGAATACAGGTTACTATCTCAAGTGGGCTGCGGTACTCTATTACCCATCAGTCATATCTGGACTTGCAGCAGTTTTTCAGATGAGGAATACAAGTAAAATTCAGCAAAGATGTAAAGATTATTGTTCACTTACAGGTTAGTGATTGAATGGTCATTACAGTATTATAGTTTTACTGCTATGTTATGGTGGATGGCATGAAATATCATGGAAAGTTCATGCTCAGGGTAGAGAGAAAACCATGAGAGAGAAAACACAGGGTAATAGAAAATCACCCTGAGCTTAGTTCCAGGGTGGATGATGCTGTGAACATTTCATAGACAGAATGGAAGCATCTGGAGCTGACTTCAGTCAGTTCATATAAACTTAGGTTTGATTTATACAAACCGCAGTTCCTTTGCTGTCTTTGCACACTACTTCAGAAATAGAAAGATGTGGTATTCAAAGATACTTACTGCACTGTCAGACACTGGAAGGTGCTAAAACAGATTGTTGAGCAGAAACTGAATCACTGTGAAACAGTCAAATGACTGCTCACTTTGCCACTCCTAATTATCATTACATAACACACAAAAGAAAGAGATGACAATACATGTTTTTGAAAACATATCACCATAACAGATGTCAGCCCTTCTCTTCCATTGTACTTATGCCTATTGTACACCCAACAATGAAATCATCTGTCACTTCAGCTATCCTCAGGAAAGAGAGTTGCATATATTCACACTGACATGTCAGGCAGCAAGTAAATTTGATGGATATCAGCAATATTAAAACTCACAATAAGAGGAAAAAATCATGCACTTCTAGATCCTTGTAAAAAATTCCTTCCTTCTATACCTTTCAAATTTCAATTGGCCAGAGAAAAGCACAGGAAGGTGAGAAAAATGAAAAGGGACATGACTCCAGTGTGCAGCAGCACACTGCAGAACACTGCAGAAGACAGAATTAAATCCTGGCTAGATGCCTCCAAGTACTGCACTCCAAATAACATTGTTAAGGGCCTCACTTATCCAGACAACCAAGCTCACAGGTTTCTAGCAAATACACCTCTCCTTTGCTCTTCCAGTGCAGGAATACAACCAATACTCTGAACATTGGCCCTGCTGCCCAGACCTGCTCCTGTGAAGCACGTGTTCTTGTTCTCACCCTGCCACAGGCTCCCTGTGCTTGTGGCAGGAGAGAATGGTTCATATGCTCCAGGGGGGCAAGGAGGGCAGGCTGAAAACCAAGACACTCAAACCCTGCAGAGGTCAGAGGAAGCAGTTTCTGGGCTTTCACCAGCAAGAGGGACTAGCACACACAACTCATCAGGAAAACAGCCACCAGTCATCTAAAACCAGAAGGAGACCAAGTGTCTGGGCTCCTCTCATCCTCTCTGGAGCTGGGGTAAGAGATTAATATTTTCCTGATCTCACTGTCTCAAGAAGAAAGGAGAAGTAGCAGAGTGCTGACCTTTTTCCAGAAGTTGTGGAGAGAAGGGGATGAAACAGTCCCTTTTCTGTCAAGCTTAGTTGCTTCTCTGAGCGTTCTGGAGTATTTACAGCACAAGCACATTAGGACTCAGGGCAAGTGTATTTGAGACTTTCTGATCTCAAAGCCTTAAGTCTGAGGAATCATTTTAGCAGGAGACTTAATCTATCCGTTATTAATTTGCATGATATACAGTATCATAAGAGAACAAAATCCCCATAATGTGTTTTTTTCATTAGTAGTTCAAGTATCAATATGGATTTCTTAATTTAAGGGTAAGTTTCCAAGGCCAGTTCATCTCTTTCTACTGTGAATTTCCAAACACATCTCTTATTTCCGAAGAACAGCAGAGGGACTGATCAGTAGTCACAGCAGCTACCGACAAAACCACAAGTATTTGGAGTAATTTTTTCCCTCCTGTTTGTATAGATCTACTTTGAAAAAGATTTCAAAGAGTCGATTAGTGTTTGGTCATTGGGCATCTGTGACAGAAGATGACTAAGTGAATCAGTAGTTCCTTTCACTTATTTCACAACATCACTCATTGTGGGTGTTGGGTAGCAGTTGCACAAAAGTGTATAGCTTCTTTTATTGTACATGGAAACGAGCTTTCAAAGCAAACCGAGGGACAAATGTTGCTGCTCAGAACACCCATTAGCCTTCTGATCAAACCCCTCTTTGATATCCAAAGTGGTGTGTTCCAAGAGCACATGCTATTGACTGCAGTACCATGAAAACTGGCTGGCTCACATGCAGGATTGTAATTTGGGTAAATCTGTTTCCTTTAATGTTAGTTTTTGCAGTGAGGAGGAAAAGGGATTGTGGGGAAGAAGAAGGGTGCGAGGTAGCAAAACAAGCCAGAATGCCAGCGTTTTCTTTCAGTCAGTGTTGTACCTATTAAAACATTTTGCCAAATCAAATAGATGAATTACTGTACTGTTTTTGGAGTCTGATGCAACTCTTTTTGCTCACTCTGAGCCTGCAGTCAGCTGGTATCATTTTACAGGTTAGGGGAGCTGTAGTTTACAGTCTGGGGGATATGAACTCAACAGTTGGATCACAACTTTTGAAACTTTCAAAGCACAGCATTGGATGTCTGTTCTTTCAGGATGAGTTTTGGCAGATGGCAGTAGCCAAGGAAATTCACCCCAACCTTCCACCTCCATTAAGTGTTGGCTGCTGCGTAGCTAGCGCTCTGTGTTTACATATATTTGGTAATATCACCATTGTTCTGTGCTCCTGTAATGAAACAATTTCTTCTCTGCTCCTGCTGTGAATGACAATGAATGAATTGTATCATCTCAGCCAAAGTCACAGCAGGCACTGGGTCAACGGGTAAAACTGTCCAATATAGAAAGAAATCTCACCCAACAGTTCAATCTCCAGCTATTGACATGAACTGGAGGGATAAAAAAATAGAAAGATGGGGAAAGGACAAAATTAGGTTGAAGGGAAAAGAAATCAATTATATCAATGGAAAAACAGTCAGAAATGGACTAAAACCAAAGCAAAGCATACATAAAACAGTCAGAGAGTGCTTCTAATAGGCAACTTTTGAATTTCCACATTATTGAGAATGGGCTGCAAATAGGTTAGTACTTTTGCAGAGCTTGTTGAAGTATTGAATTTCACATCTCTTATGCCTCCACTCTGGTGAATTTGAGGATGCTATGCACCTCACAGACCGGGCTCTCAGCTCTCTTGCTTTAAACCATTGGACCTGACCTCCCATCATCGTACTAGCCAAGACTATAACTGTGCTGTGAGTTGATGGCTTGCAAAGTAAAGGATAAATCCCCGTCCTGGCCCATGGATATCACAGAAACAAACAAAAGTCCCAGCAAAGCAACTGCTAGTTCTTCATCTCTTTTGGTGAAACACTAAGCATGCTCAGTTCTTTGAATATTGCTGCAGAGATACAAACTGAAGGTCTATGACATCTGCCTGGAGTCTCTATATTGGAAAATAAATCCAAGAATGTCTGTTTGTCAAAAAAAAAAAAAAAAAGAAAGACAAACCTCCTTTACTGAAATGCTATAGTTCTGTCTGCTCCATAATTTATTATTTCCACAGCCAAGAGCTATGAAGGTAGGTCCAGATCTGTGCCATTTCTGTAAGTCCATAAGATCTCTTGGGAGACTGGTAAGTGAAGCAGGAATGTGTGCCTGTGATCACACAGCCCCTAGCACAAGTCTGGATTCTGGTCCAAGTGTGAAGGCTACATGGACTATACCAGTAGGGTAGTGTCATGTTTGAGTGGGAAGAGCAGTGGCCATTCAGCCCTAGAAGTTACGTAGGCTGCTTCCTGAGGACAAGAAACTCTTGTCTGGAACCACTGGCAATTATTCCCTCATTTCTGTTGGGTGAATCATTTTAACTTCTGTATTTTAATTTATTTTACTATTGAATTTCCCCTGAAAACTGTAGGCTTTTTAAAAAAACTACCTTTCAAGAACTTGATTTTATATCTCATTTGAATTACTACTTTTTCAGCAATCCTATCCTATAATTCATCAGGCCAGCACCGATTCCAAGAAAGGACAAAATCCCGCCAATTCACCAGCATGGTTTCCTGTAGCACAGGATTGTCCCTTAGTTATTTCTCACCTTTGCAGTGGTATCCCCTGAGCCTGTTTAGTTAAGAAATGGTAAGGTGACCTGAAATGAACTGCCCACCCCTACCACCCCAAAGAACAGTCTGTCCTCTTTCTACCACTTTGTCATCCCCAGTTCAACAACCACACCACTTGGCTTCAGTTGTTTGGTGTGCACTTGGCCTTTCTATGAACTTATTTGACTTCCAAATTGGCAGAGTACTGACTCATGAAAAAAGCCTGACATTTTTCCTATCAGGTTAGTAAGCTGGATTGTCCCAGAAAAGGTTAGGCAATTGCCAGAGCCAGCACAAAGCCAGCAGTGCAAACTGGAAACTCCAAGAGGCAGGGGGGGGAACTGCCCTCTTTGTGCAGGGGGGTGTGCTTGATGGACTTTACACATTGTAAATTAGAGTGTGGATGCAGACCTGCACCATTTCCCACATGAAAGTTTCAGTGAACTGACAAGCGACAAGGAGAAATGGAGTACAGCACAAAGCACCCTTGAATCCCAGCTCACAGTGCCCACAAAGTTGGGATCACATGGCTGAGAGCAGAGGGAGATGGCCAGGTTCACCCCTTTCAGCTACCATGGGCTGACATGCTGGCCTAACTATCACAGCACACTGCAAGTACTAAGATCTTCTGGGCTAAAACCCAAGACTTTGCCAAGTACACCTTCTGTCAGGTTGGTCTATCAGTAACAGTGTGCTAGTTTTCTTTTCTAAAAAACTGAGCACTCGGAGGAAAAGTCTGAATGTTGATAAATTAAAATACGCTCTAAATATAGAACATATTTTCATTAGCCTTTTTTTTCTATCTTCTACATGGAAGTTAAGGAGTTATTAAATAGATCTCATATTTAGTTCTATTGCATAGTTTTGCTTTATTGCCTTTGCTAGATGAAAAGTTTTTCTTGCATTGCTAAGTGAACATGAAGGACAACATTGAAAACAGTGTGTCCATTTGGTGCAGCATTATGATGGCAGTGGTCTAATAGCAATGAACTGCAATCATAAGTCTTTACCTGACAATTTCCCTACCTTTTGTTGACATATACAACACCAATATACACCACCGATAACAGAGATTCATTCTATTTTACATTAGAACAATCCACCTTCACTTTTTTTGGAGAAAACCCTAGCATGCCATCTGCCCTACATTTTTAACACATAGGGTATAAAGCTTGGATTTCTGCAGCGTTTCAAAAAACAATGCACTACTGGATTTTAAAATTCTGTCCTTCTCTTGAAAAAGCTGAATGCAAGAGCCTTGTGAAGGTATTTTTGGGAAGGAGATGATGGCAGAGTTGTAATGCTGTGGTGTATTTTCCATGGACACAACCACCTTTGAGTTTTTATTTAGATGTGTCTCCAGGATAGGTCATATTGTGTATGAACACCCTGGATGAGCTTTAAACCAGATGGCTCTTTACTCCTGATGATGTAATCAGCAGCCAGATTGAGTTCTCAGTTGATTGTGAACTCCCCTCCCTCAGGTGCCAGACAGATACCTGAACATGAGGCTGCACTGCTGAGGTAAGGGTACTCATGCTAGCTATTTTAAAAGGAGCTTGGGCTTATGTCCTTGAAGTACAGACATCTACTTCAAATTCTTTTTGTTCCCTCCTATTGATACGCAAGATTGTTTCCTCCCTCAATCACCTCTCAGCAATCTTCTCACCATTTTCCATGACCATTGGAAACCTCTCCAGTTCCAAGGACATTTTTCATTTTTGACTGCTACTGGGTTTTCTGTCTTTCCCATTCTCACCTACTTGCTTCTCTGTCCTCCTGCTGTCATTAAAATAACCCTCCTGCCATCCCTCTCAGTTCTTTGGATCCCTTTGATGACTTCCTGTTTCATGCCAGAGTGAGCTTCAATCACGTGTGTGCTCGCTCCTGGCACTGCACAGCCACTGCCTGTGACTGCCTGATAGCGTGTTAACGAGGTGCTCATGCACCACAGCCATGTCTGGTTTACGTATTTCCACCGGCAGCTCCGCAAGGATGGGTGTTTTCCCAGCTGTTAGGCAGGAGGTGGCCTCAGTGGTTTCCCCATAATCAGCAGTTCATCTCAAGGTCTTGCATTCTTCCACTTCCAGATTCTTTCACTGAGGGAAGCATGTTTATTGCTAAGTACAGTTTTGCCTTAGTAATGTATGGTTTCTAGCAGAATTCCTGGAATCTGCTGTTTACAAGCAGGGTCAGAGGTTACAGAAATACTTTCAGTTTGCATGAGTGATATCCCAGAAAGTTTTTGCCCATGCATAGTGTCTAAACTATATGACAACTGTATTTTTATTGTTGTTGATAACATCCCTGGCTCTGAAATCTACTTGTTCAGCTATGGGGGTGGTTCAAATTATTTCTAGACAGCTCACTAAATGAAAATTAATACTCTCCACTCCTCTTCATCACCCAGACTCTCTTCCCAACATACACAAGAATATTAACAAGAAAAAAACATCAGTAAAGCTCTTGCACTTGAAGTCTTGCAGCTGGAGATCCTCTCACAGTGCATCAACCAAATACCTGGTGGCAGCATTATTATCCAGTGCCAAATGCTTCTTCAGTATGCTACTTCAAATCCTGAATGAGCAAATGAGAGAAAGGATAATGTCACTAAAATGAACATCTTGACAGTTCAACACTTGGTATAGGCCTCTCAGAAGGTTAACAGCTGATAGTACCCAGGGGTGCGCTGAGACGATGTTGTATGTAAGTTGACTTCTTCTGGAGAAGGGAGATCTTTGGTGCTATTAAAAACTGATGGTTTAATGTTGCTTTTGTAGCCCTTCAACTTGTCAGAATATTGGTGTTCTGTAGAGTTTTCCATTTCTTCTCCCACCAAAGTAGTCAGCATGTGTCCAGCTTCTGCCTGGTCAAGCCAGCACTGGTGATGTGCAATTGGATGTAACGTCACAGTAACCTTGTATCTATTGTGCAAGGTGACTATGCAATCAACAATAGGAGGGATTCACTGTAAGGGACTTTGGATCAGCACCTTATGACCCATATTTGGTAGACTGAACACAGCAATGATTTTAGCTAGCAGGCTGTCCTCTATGACCAGATGTAAAATGCCATAAAGTTTCATGACGACATGTCATAGAGTTTCATGACGACAGCTGCTTAAAAAGTTGGCCCTATATTTGGGATTGGAAAAGTCTGGAAAAAAAACCTGGTCTAGAACACCAGCTTTCCAGTGAGACAACTCAGGCAGGACTGGTCTTGGGGTTACCAAGGGCTGCAGTTCAACAGCTAGAATGTGGTGTTTGAGGGATTTCACACAACCCTCTACTTCAGTAGAGTAGCATCCTAAACTCTGAATAGCAGAATCCAAGATCTAGGAAGTTCAGCTCCTGTCCATTACAGAAGGATAATAAGAGTGCAGCTACAATGCACTAGCATGCAAGGGGTTAGCATATAACTTAATTGAAGAAAAAATGTCTCCACATTGTTTCAACAAGCAGAGGTTAAAGGTCTTAAGTTTAATTCTAAACAGGACAGTGATCCCCACCCTAACATAAACATTTACCTAAGTGAGATCTGCATAATCTCTTTGACCCTCAATCTGCTCACCTTAATCAACCATATCATTATTTAGAAAAATGTGCCTCCATGTGCCTGATATCTTTGCCTACTTCTCACTGCTCATTAACCAAAAACCAACAGAAAATGTTCTTTTTTGATTACCAAGACTCTGAGTAAATACCTTTCCCAGAACACAGAGGTTCTCAAACTCTGCCTGGGTGTGACTGTTTCAATAAACAGCTTATCCCACTGTAAAACCAGAAAATCCCACCTCCTTCATGCATACAATCATAGAATGGCCTGGGGTGGAAAGACCTTGAAGATCATCTAGTTCCAGCCCCCTGCCATGGGCAGGGACACCTTCTATTAGACCAGAGTGCTCTGGGCCCCATCCAACCTGGCCGTGAACACTGCCAGGGCTGGGACATCCACAGCTTCTCTGGGTAACCTGTTCCAGTGCCTCACCACCCTCACAGTAAAGAATTTCTTTCTAATACCTAATTTAAACCTGCTCTCTTGTCAGTTTAAAGCCATTCATCAACTACTGTATCTGAGCACACACCACTTTTGACTGCAAAGAGAAATGAAGAGGACTCCAAGCAGCCACAAAGCCCTTTCACAGGAGATCACCAGCTGGTATTTAGCAAAGCATGGCTTGGAAAACACCTTGTGCTCATGTGCACTGGGGCAGCTAGAGCACTGATGAGCTTCACCCACAATCTTTTCCCTAGCACTTCTGCTGACTTTATACTGACATAATAAGAAGCAAATCACCACCATGGCACCTAGTTTCAGTTTGATGATTTGTAAAATGGCCATAATAATATCTCTCCCTTTGCACAATTTTGAAGTCTCAAGCTCCAGGCCACTCGTGTCAATGAAAATAGAGAGTTGCTTAGGCAACTGTACTCATTTTTTTCCTATGCGAAAGTGCAAGTAACAAGTGCATTTCTGACATTTAGACACAGTTCTTCATGTTGGTGTTCCAGTCTCTTCATCTCTCTGTCACCATCTGATAGATATATCTGAGCAGAGATGCATTTACTGTCACTCAAGGAATATCTGGCCTATTCCTAAAAGATTGTCAAGGTTACAGCTACATAAAAAACGAACCTAACAGCTTGTCTATGCCAAAAGCAGGACTTCTGATCTTTACTTTCCTCTTTGTGGCACCAATCCTGGAGGCATGGCACCTTCGCGTAATATTTGTCTTAATAGCTTTGGAGGAATGAGAATGTACATCGGCACAGACAACCATCAGCCCAGCATTGACTCTTGACGCTACTACAAGTCTTATCTTTATGCTACTTCCTGTAGTACATAAGACACTAGATCAAACTGGTAGCGTTAAATGGTGATGACAAGTGTATGCAATGCTCAATTCAGTTCTCAATCCAGTGCCCTGATCAGCAACAGACTCCAGGTCACTGACTTCTTCCTAATTGATTTCTTTCCCAAAGATTAAACATCTGTGTACAAATGTAAAAGTTCTTTAATGCTTTTCCAAATTTTGGACAGTCTTACATAATCGTTTCACAATATTTATAGTGGCAATTTGTGTTCCAACTTAGGCTGCTGCTCTTATCTCCTAATTCCATAGCAGTGATGAGGTAAAAGGAAAGATGGAGTGGAAACTATTTTGGCACATATATATGCTTTCCCAATGTGCTAAGAAAACCTTTTTTCTTTCTCCCCTTCATTGTAGCTAACGAGTCAAAAGAAGGGATATTCCAGAACACAGTAAGAGCCTGTATTAACAGAAGGGGAGTAGAGCATGTCCTGTATCTTGATTCTGGGAAAATATTTGTTGCACACAATACAAGCAAGCTAGGGAAAGACAGTTTAAACACAGCTATATATAAGGGGTACAAAAGCAGTAGGAAAATCATACTGAGAAGGTAACCATCAAAGGTTTACTGCTAAAATGGAAGCCTGTACCAAGGCAGCATTTTGCACTAGTTAAATTCCTATTTAACCTATTTTCATAAAGAGCTGGACAGAACCTGTTTTCATTATGGTTGGAGAATCTATTAGAAAGCGTGCGTATTAGAGTTACAACTGACATCATCTGGGACAGCCTGTGAAATAACTGAGAACAAACTTGGTTTAAGAAAAGAAGATGTAAAAATGTAACAGAAAACAAAACTGAACACAGTAGTCATTGTAACAATCCACACTGCATCCACACATTGAATATTACATGTCATTCTACTCCCTGTCTTCAAAAGGGATACAGTAAAATAGAAATGATGAAAGTTGATACAGATGACCAAAAAGATGGGATGTGTCTTTATGAAGACAAACAGGGGAAGACTTTTCAGTCAGAAAAAGAAATGGCTGAGGAAGGATATATCAGTGATCTGAGTGGTATGAAAAAGGTGAATAGCAAGTGATTATTTATCCTCTTTCAAAGAAAGACCCAGGCAGCACAAACTGGAATTATGACTGGGTCAGAGTAAACAAAATGAGACAATCTTTAACATAATGGCTAGTTGAGCTGTGTAGCTCTTTCCCACAGAACAATGCTAGAAGTTGACATTGTTCAAAACTGATTAATCAAAAGGAATTTTCATATTGATTTAATCATGTAACTGACCAGACCAGTAGGAGGCTAAAAACCTTTTTGATTATCACACGATCTAAACATCCCCTATCTGGAAGGCCACAGAAACAGATAGGTGCTTGCTGAAACTCTCTCCCTGAACTTTTAGTACCACATTTACAGCATGGATAGCCAATCAAACTGCAATTCATTCCTCTTCAAAAGACTGCTGTCTTCTCAAATTCTGCAGTTGGTCAGCAAGGATAAAAACCGTTCTTAACAGACATCAGTTTTACAGCATTACAAGAAAACATGAAATGGATTGATCTATTTGGAGACCAGTGCATCTTATTGTTTATAAGATGATGGTTAAGTATTCATATGCTTTTAAAGGTGCAACACACAGCCAGAAAATCAATGTTACATGTTGTTTAACTGGTAAAATATGTATGACAAAGTTTATGCTAATGCTGTCAACACAAAGAAAACTGGAATATGCTCATAGTCACCAAACACATTCAGCCACTTTGAGAAGACTCAGCAAAGTGGAGGTTTATGCAAACGCTGCAATTTGAACAGAAAACACTGTTCAAAACTTGTATTTTTTTTTAAAAAGCTACTTAGTATACCTACTAGCTAGGTATATTAACTGGAGATTCTTAACTGGAATTACTGCCAGAGTATGCTGATAGCTGATCTAATGAAACTGAAATAAGAATTTTAGATGATGAAAATGGAAAGTAATTACGGTGCAAATTGAAACATGATGAAATACTGAAATATTTCAGTCAATGTCACACTGACATATTAAGTTAAATAAATCATTTAATAAGTTTTATTACCCTTAATTAAACTTATACATGCTATTAATCCCTCAAGCAATCCAATTAAACGCTAAAGCAGTCCCCAAAAGTGCCCTACTGAAGTGAGTTTTAACAATGCAGCTAAACAGAATGCTGTGATCAGTCACAACTCAGTGACCACTATGTAGCCAGTAAGCTGAAAAAGTATGTAAACTCACCTGCTTGGTGTTTTTGAGGTAAATGTTATATTGCTCAAGACAAATAGTGTTCATGCACTGTTACCTGTGTTGTTCTTGGAGTGTTTAGTGCTTCACAGAGGAGGCTCTTGTTAGCAAATCCTTCCTTTGCAAAATGCCCACTCCTAAAAGACAAGCTCATGGTATTTTGTACAACACGTAACAGGGAAAAAAATTCATACTTCAGCTTTCTTTCCTCCTCATTGGAAATACTCAGGAAAACTTTGAGGAAAAAAATAAGATTTAACATCATTGTATTTATTGGGTTCTGAAACAATACACATTCACATCCTTTTGAATACAGTACATTTGGCACAGTAATAATGTTTACGATGAAATAACACTAATGAATGGCAAGAGATTCAAATTACATCCATAAGAAAAAAATTCTGTACAAATAAATCCTCACAATAAAAAAAAAACTACCCCCCCAACTGAATACACTTTATATTTAGCCAGAACTATTCTGCACATAATTTAAAAAGAGGTAATTTGTAAGCCTTTTAGGAGAGAATTATTTTTCACCCTATGGAGAAAAATTTATTTCCATCTTTAATAAAGTCTATTTGGGAGGAAAACAAAGAAACAATGGATTCTTTATAATTGTTATTATTAATAATATTTTTGGCATTTTGCACTCCTTTGACAAAGAAGGAACAGGAAAGATTTTACAGAACAGGCAGAAACGTAACAGAATGTCCATTTTTAAGAATTATCTTTAAAAAATATTAACATAAAAACTTTCTGATGTAAACCCAAGGCAGAGGATCTAACTATTTATATTGAAGAAATGTCTGCCCATGCAAAAGTTTCTATTTCCTTCACTTTCTCTTAGCATCCTACCAAACATTGCAGGTGCTGAGGCCTCTTGAAATACAAACATTTGCTAATTATCTTCATGTTAGAAATGGGAATACAGACTACACTAGCTTGCACACAATAGCTTTATGGGATGCTTTTATTCCTTCAAAATAAATGCTCCTAGTTCTGTGTAAAGGCCTCTTGTTGAACAAACAGTAGTGCACTATCCAATAACTTGTCTTCCTAGCCAGTCTACTCATCCATGGAAAAGAATGCTTTAGCATTGTGATCAGTTCTTGCCTGGATGTCAAAATCTAACCGTGATGAGAAATAAACAGAGCCAGTGGCGAGACACAAATTGATGGGCAGTTCTACAATGTGTTTCTAAGAGAGAAAGAAATTTAACATTGAGATGATGCAATCATTAAGATGTTTATGTGCTGGTACTCAGCTCCAGAAGCTAGTCTTTTCCCAGTACAAAAGATTACTAAGGATAAATTAAATTAAACTAAAGGCTTGATCCATTATTACACCTGTAGGCCAGACAACACATTAATTGATATATCATAATATTTAATATTTTGAAATAATCATAAGAATATATATAATAATTACACCTGAGTTTTAAAAACAAAACAAAATGGAGCTGAATGGTGTCATCAGTAACAGGCTATGAGCAGCCAGACACAAAACTGACACAAACTAACTCATCTGCTTGAGTCCGAGATTATCTCTTAAAGCCAATGACTCACACTTTGTCCACCACGACTTGTAACATTCCTTTCTCTTTCCGAGCTCTATCATGTCATAATAGAGTTGAAGAGAACTATACAAGAGATTTAGTATAGCTTAATATATGTCTACATCTTTTATAACAAAAACCTCATCTTTCTGACAGTAACTTGAACCAATACACATACAAGAGTATTGCACATGGACATTATTATAATTATTCTTTCATAGACTAACATTTTAATAGTATGCCTGAACATGCAGCAGTTGATACTTCTATATTCAATGAATTCCACAGGCCTTGCAGCAAACACTATATACAAAATCTCACCTGTACAAAAGGCAAAAAAGCTTCTTTAGTGCCACTTTGCCAATCACAAGTATATATATTTTTGTGCAGCTGGAAATCCATGTGCAACAATTAAAATGGATTCCAATGACCGCTCACTCAGTCCAGTAAAATATATAATAAAATGACCTCAGCGATACATGTACACAAAAAAAACCCAAACCAAAACCAAAACCAAACCACAGGGTACTCCTGGAAATAAGTACATAACACTGTTAGCGTATCTACAGGAGGTAACTTCACATTAGTAATATTGTCCACATGAGTTACCATTTCAATTCATACACAAAAAAAATATCAATTTACAACTTTCGATAATGTCAGTTTGTGAATGTTTGATCTTCAGTTTTTTAACACACTTCCACATAATGCACGTGTAGCCTTATTTTGTGTCTTCTAAAAGCAGTTTTCTCTTTAGATTTTAAACATAAAACCCAACAAACACAGTAGTATTATGGTTTTGTAAAAGTGTGCAAAAGTAACACACTGCTGAGAAAATAAATATAAATAAGAAATTACTTATCACTGTAGCTACAATGGCAAATTTATAATGTTTATAATTAATTTTTAATGTAAAATTAACTGTAAACATTTGCAAACTTGGCGTCACATTAATGGTTCATTTAAAAGGATACTAAATTTGGTAACATGGATAGTACTCCCAATTGCTTGAAAAAGAGTAAAATGGCTATTTATAGCTGTGTTAAAGTACTATAGGCTTTTTATTCTTTAGCCCTTTAATAACTATCCATATAGCATCTATTTCTTGCTTTAAATAAAATTTCAGTTATCTTTGTCACTCTTACTCCTAAGAGTTTTCTGTACATTGTACGAGGAACTTCATTAAAATCCTTAATTGATGTGCTTCTTTTTTTTGGACAGCTTTATAGTTTGTACCTCACCACAATAAATTAATAATTGAGTATTAAACCTCCATGAAGGCAGACTTTGCTTTTCAAAGGGCATCTGAGTTACAGACCTCACCATAACCGCCAGTGCAGAAGAAATAGTTCTCACCTTCTTAGCTTAAATACATATGATGATTACAGAACATGGCCTGCTAAATTGCTTTTAATAGTATAGCTTCATTTTCTATGGAAGAGATGCACTTTTGTCCTCTGGGAATTCCTATTCTTAGGAATAAAAGAAAAGTTGCAAATATACGGCAGTGTGTTACATCTACAATTTCTGATACAAAATTATGTTGCATTGCTTTGTGAGACAGAAATTAAGAGTGCTTTCAGGTCAGAAGACAAAGGAAAAAACAATAAATATATATTTTAACACGGGATATGGGCTCAGGGTAAGAGAAGTAGTTCTTGATCTACTGAGTCTCAGTGATTTGATGATCTCTTCAGAATCACTTCTTGCAGCATCATTCATCTGTCAGTCTAACGTTGTCTATGGCAGTAGCTCTTCTCCAAAATAAGAGAACCCCTTAAATTCTTCTTGATTGATTTGTTTTATAATTGTCTCATCCACTAGCGTTAATACTGGTTCTTCTCGTGTAAAGTCTTGATCAAAGTTATTTACATCCCTTTTGGTTTTCTGAGAAGAAAAATATAAATAAGGTGAATACTAAAACAGCACAATAAAATAAAAGGTGCTCTCCCTCTTCTCCATCCCCCCCCAAAGGCTGAATTTTCTGGAATGATTGAAATAAAAGAGGAGCTACTTCACACAACTAATAACAGACATATGAGAGAAGCTACAGAAGCAAGTAATATAAATGAGTTCAGGAGAGGCCACAGAAGCAGTACTATAAATGAGTTCCCAGAGACTCACGGGTCTCTTGACAGGCGAAGGAATAGCAGTATGATGATAAAGCAGGAAGCTGAAATTAGGACTGATTTAGAAAAGGCTTTGGCATAGTTGGTGGTATGGCTGTTTCCTCTTAGATTTGAACAAAATCATCTCTCATTTCAGAGGCAAAGAGTGAACTCATTTAATTGATTCCCCCACAACACAGTCTACTGTTTCAACTCTAATTTAACCGTTTCTTTAAATCAGGCTACACTCAGCTTTAAAAACCTGAGGTAAAGCTTGCAACAGCTCTCAATCCAAAATTCTTGAGCTCCACATTGGCAACTCGATTTCCTAATGCAGCCGAATGTCATTCAGAGCACCATGGCAAAGTGTGAAATTCTGTCTCCAAAGAATTCCACCTCAGAAGTCTTCTTTATTTCAATGACATCAGGATTTCCCCATTGAAGTCTAAAGCACCTCCCTCCTTCAGCAAAGTTGGGCCAACAAAGTGCAACTGTACATGTTCTGGGATAAGAGGAATTAACCAGAAACAGTCTTAGGGAAGCTGACTTGCTGTCCTCAGGACACTCACAACAGTGACTATCTGTGATCACTTACATGAAAAAAGCACTCTAGGCTACAGCTAAAAACATTCTCCATGGTCATTCCCTTGAACCTGCACTGTTCACATTTTCTAAGTTAGCAGCGTATTTCAGGTACGTACAGGTTCAGGGAACTGGAACAAACATTTTTCTTTACAGTGTCTCTTTTCTCTTTGTTTCATGGAATCTAATAATTATTTGAGTGATACTTGATGGAGGCACACTGACACATTGAAAACAAGCTCTGTGTTCATCCTGCACATGTACGAGATTAAGATGATACTGGAAATAGAATAGCTATTTGACTTGCAAAGTAAAATGATAAAGTCATACATCATAAAGTATATTAATGTATTCCAAATGGGATATATGCCCTCTTTCAACATAGGTAAATTTTTCTATAAAATATACATATATATAAATGTATTTTCTTCATCAGCTTTACTGAGGCACTAAACAGTTTTCTTTCTCACAATTGTAAAATGATTGCAGCAACCTTCACCTACACTGTTTGTGAGAACTTTAGAGATATAGGGAAAAAATGTCTGTATAAATGCAAGAGACTGTTAATTGTAAACCACCTACTTTCTAAGTGTAAGCAAACAAAAATCTACAATCTCTATCTACAAAATTCCATTAAAAGGAAAGGGATATGGACTTAACAAACATATATACATGTTTATGTAGTTTACATTTGAAATATTTACTTTGTACATAAAGACAAGACATAAAGTATATGCAACCCATATACTTCGAACTGCATAAAGCATGAGGGATGTGGCTTTGGACTTTATGGTTTTTTTCCCAAATCATTTGGGCAAATATTGCAAAATAAGAATGAAATTCCATCTCAGTTTTGAAATGCATTACATTGCAACTGCATCTACATTCTTCTTGTTCTCCATGTCTTACCGTAGTATTTTCACACACACAATGAATTTTCCACAGGAATAGTCAATAAATCAGAAGGAAGTGAGTGAATATTTGCAGAAAGTAGAATTCAAATTCAGAACTGCAGTTATATGCAAAAGAAATGTGACTACACTCACACTTTAACCACTAGCTATCGAGAGCAAATAAGCTCTGGTGTAGCTGAAAACAAATACAATATATATTATTTTCAGGTTTTCACTCAATGTATTTGTGAAAAGTGTTATTTCCCTGCTGAAACTAAAATAGTAAGATGACAAACTCCTCAAAGCCTATTGGGGCAATTAATTCCTAATAGCTACTTATTCCAGAAAATTATCACTAAGACTTGTGAAGGTGTTAGATGAAAAAAGAGCCCAGATGGGTACATCTAAAAAACTGTCCCAACATTGGTGTACCTAAGTCCTACTGATTAAAAATAATTGTGCTTTCAGTAGAACTTTGAATCCCAAGCTTTGTGCTTAGACTTAAAAGCCTACTAAGTTTTAAAATATGTCTTCAAGACCAAAGGAGGAAACAGACACTTTTGCTTTCTCAGATTTATAAACAATTCCATGTAGTTTTGGCAGCAGAGAGGTAAATAATCCAATTTATTAACAGGACAAGCATGAAGCAATCTATGATTGCAAGGATACACTAACAAGTCTCTAACTAACCAATTGATTAACTGAGATTAAACAAATCACAGGGAAAAAAGTGAGTGGAATAAGCCATAAAAGAGCAAAAGCAGAGTTCATAACAAGTGCTTCTTTTCAACACAAAGATTTATTTGAGAAACCCTCCTTAGCAACTTAGGCACCTTCTTCCTGAAGCTATGCCTATTTTGCAAGGCTCCATCTACTAAGACAAAACAGGTCTGGCCACATTTCTGCTACTACTGCTATTTTAATGTACTTGCACTGTGAATGCTCTGGAGGCCAAGAGTGTGAACCAATATACAGTTGCAGCATGAGGACTCAGGATGAAGGTATGAAGGGCTGTGGCGGTCTCCTAGCAGAAAAGCTGAGAAAAGAAGAAAGATCTGCAAGGTAGGAGAATATATGAAAGCAAAATAGTGCAGCTATTATCCAACTTTGAACATTAAAAAAATCATGAAGATAAAAGGAAAAATATTCAGATTGGCTGGCAAATGCATCATTTAAAAGGCAGTAATTAAATGGGTGGGATTCTGTTTATTTAGCCTGCAATTCTGAGACTCTGGGACGAATTATTTTAAACTTCAAAATTTTTTTTCCAGGTAAGACTTTTCAACTTCAGATGACTGAAGAAAGTAGAGTAGTAGGAAAAAAGAATGCCCAAAACTACAGCTGTCCACCCAAACACACAGAAATTCAATGAAGTTTCAGATGCTGGGTTTTTTCTCTCTAGACTACCCAAGCACCTTGTCTTCACCATGCGTCAGTGCCACACGAGAGCAAGGGCACAGCAGCTACCCAAGAGCTTCCAACAGTAGGTGCCAAATTCCACACTGCACTGAAACTACTCTACTGCAGGCAGCATGTGGGCAGAGTCTGTCTCTGACAAAGAGCAAGAGCAGTGACATGGCACTACTAATGACTAAAAATGACATGACTCCAGTTCTAAATCTCATCAGGAAGATGGCTTCTCAACAGCAGAGTATTTCTGATAGTGCGAAGGAATAGTGCCTCACTACCTCTTGTGCAGAAAATGTGCTGGCCAGTTGATCTTTTGTTTTCCTTTTTCCCCGCAGTGTGAATGCTTCATAGGCATCCTGTCTGACCTAGCGTGACCTGTTTATCTTGCGAGACATGCTGGTCCTTCTTCATGTGGGTATGATCTGATGAGATATAAAACTTAAGCTACAGAGATAGAACCCCTTGAATCAATAAATATTAATGACTACTACCCATCAAGGATGAACCAGATGTGAATGACAGGAGCCTTTGGCATTGAAAAGCCACAGAAATCCTTACGAGAAGGCACCTGACAGAGGGTGTTCCAAACCAGGGAACTCAGCAAAGCCTGGACACCTCATTGGCTGGGTCATGATGCCAAGAGGCTCAGTGGACTTTCTTCTGCCTAAAAAGGATTAAATTAATTGTCCAGTTTGGAGACATTAAGAGATATAGCTCTTTACTCTGTTACTTCTTCTTATTTAATTTGCAGAAAATCACTGAAACTCTTTCAAGTTCTTTGCAAGCTCAATGGCTGCACTAAATAGGGTTGGAATTGTCTATCAGGTTCAAATGCTACCCAGAGAAGGTGAAAAAAAGATGGAGGTGGTGGCTAGGAAATAATACTGCCACAAAAGACTAGGTTTTGTGTTTTAGTCTGATTGTCCTACAAATTCAAATATGCTGTTTAAATATAACGAGAGGAATCCTCTTTAAATCAATTAATAGATTTCTGTTTATTTAGCAGAATGAGCAGCTAATCCAGAACAGATAGCTAACACAAGAAGTGAGGCCAGAAATTATCATTACAACAATGAACTAGTACGTTGAAAGAAAAAAATACTGTGCTATGATATTCTTCAGTAAGTGGACCTTTTGACATAAAATATATACAAAGCTCATGCATGATTTTCACAGTCTGAGATACCGTCAGCACAGAAATGCAGATGCAGACTGACCTGTCTATATTGCTGAATGAAACATCTCTTCCTTTACTCCACTTCAATTTTTTGCCAATAGCAATGCTTCGTGCCTCCTCATATATTTTTCAAATCCACAGTGAAATCCTGGAGTTTGCCATTCATATGGGGACCGTCCCAGTGCAGCACCTGGTTGTATCAGCAGCATATCTCACACCCTGACAGATGCATTGAATCTGGGCAGGAAGCTGCTGCAGCTTTCAGTGTGCTGCTACAGGGGCATGGGGCAGCAGTAGGGAAACGCAGCAAGAGTTACACCTTCTCATAGGTATTACATGGTATCCCTTAATTTTACCCAGGATTTTCTTCAGTAAGAAACAAATGGTACCTGTGTTTGGCACAGTATCACCAAGAAGAAATTCTTAGATCAGGATGATAAGAGTTTAAATATTTTGTATTTACCTCATCACTGATAAGACTTTCAGATTATATTTATCAAGACAAATGGAAACTCAAGACATCAAACCAGCTGGTTTGAAGCACAAGTTATGTGGCTAACCTCACATATCACTGTCCTCTCATTCACCTTTCCTTATTATGATAACAAAAACCACAGCACAGGTAAAGATAACTTTGCACCACTGATTGAATCTCTTTTTGTAAAGGTGTAGTAGTTTCTAAAAAAATGAGACCAACTGTGATGATCACTCACGTTTGCACAGAACTCATGCTATATAGTGAGAAATTCCATATGGATATTTTGAAGGAAACAAGCTGAGAAGCACAACACTCCAGGCCTATCTTTCAGTTTATCCTCAGGATATCTCTTCACAGTATTTGCATGTCCTGATAATCTATATCAGTATTAGAAGTAGTTCCTAGCTTGTCTTATTTCAGAAGATACGAAATACATGTTATCAAAATAACTTTATAAGTTATTAAATTTTTTTCAGCATGTTAATTGCTCTATTCACACATGGAAGAGCTATAACACATCAGTCATGAGCTGCAGTATATTCAACTGAAGGTTATGATGATAAAAAAGGTTTTGAAGCCAAGTAGCTTTTACAGGTATGCCAACATTCATTCCTTCTAAGCAGAGGGGGAGCTTTTGTGCTCCTACATTATGCTTTCATTAGATGTAAAAGACACCAAACTCAGTGAAAGCAGTGGGAAAACCCCTCATTCAATAAAGATGTTAACAGATAGTGAAACAGTATTTGAAAAGCATGCCAACCTATGCAGTCCACAATTTAATCTGTTGTGGAAGTACACATATATTTAATAAACACCAAGCTAATTCACAAAACTATGAATTTTAAAAGGGAGTATTTGTGATACAGTAAGCTGGAACCACCTTTATATTGAAACAGTATGTATCTTTCTTAGGAATGTGAAATGGGTCAAGGAGGAAGGAGGAATAAGCTAAACAATTAGTGTTATAAACATTTAATGACTACCTGGCCAGAATGCCAGTCTTTGTATTTCTCTTTTACACAGCCTTTCTCAAAACCACAGCCTCCCAAAACCACCACCAAAAAACAAACAGCAAGGCAAACAAAATCAAAGCTCTGCAGGTTCACTGACAACTACCCTGTGTTCGCAGTTTGGGCAACGAACCTCTCCCAGAAGAAGTCACCGTAAAACCATCGTCCCCTATGGCCCTACTTGAGTATGGTTTTAACATGACCACAAGTACACAGCACTAAAGTTACATATAGTAAACATACTTTGTTCATAGCCTGATTGCTAAAGCACAACAGTTACCTCTGTGCAAAACATAGATGGGAGATAGATTTCAGAGGAGCTTCTGGGGAGCTCAGCACCATCTTCCCATCTGTGGTTAGTCCTTTACCCTCAAGATCCATCTTGTCCACCCTACCAGGCCTTCTTCCATCAGGACTCAATTGTGACACAGCCACTGCACATAAGCTATGCTATAGTAGAATACACGCATTTTTAAAGTGAAAAAAACTGCAGGGGAAGAGTGCTAATTTCTGAATTCCTACACTACATTTTTACCTTACGGTTGATTTCTTTAAGAGATTTAACCTCATGAGAAACAATTTTATATTTCTTCTTGGGGTGGGGAGGAAATACAAGAACAGAAAGTAATGGAATAATCATATGAAAATACCCTTCAGCTGCACAATGCAATTCCTATTGTAAATCTCATGACACACTCTGCAGCGCAGATTTTATATGTGTGTCTATCTAATTCACATTATACTGGCAAGCTTCCATTGATATCCTCAACTGCTTTAAGGTCATGATCAGCGATATCACCTCCCCTCTTACGTTCTGGCACACATTCAAGATTAGCCCATTTTCGGTTGTGTTCTCCCAAAATGGCATTTCAACCATTGTTATAGCAGAGTTACAGTAATCAGGCCTGGTGCATCTGTGACGTTGTGAGTCCTCAAATACATGTGTAGGGGCCTTCTTGTCTCCCTGATCCCTAGCACTTTGGCACAAAGGACTATCTATATCCAGACAATGGAGCTGACTTGCTAAGAAGAGAAAGAAGTGAGGCAGGTTGGTAAGTCTAGGGCACATACTTCTAGAATTCCAGTGGCTTCCAGGAGACATCACTTAAATCACTGAAAAATTACCCAAATATAGATAGTCTAACAAGTGCACTGAGATATCTGACCAGATCTATTCTGTAAAAGATCAGTAGACTTACTTGACATTTCATTCTTTAACCAGTCACAAAGACAAGGAATAAATTAAGGACACTGTGATGCTAGTAAATAGATGCATGATGTAATGAAATATTTCAAGACATTCTATGTATCCTGAATAAATACTGACCAACTGACTTTCCAATGGTTTATTCTGCCTATGGTCATCTACCTCTTGAATCATTGAAAAGTACCACATTATGGAAACCTTCCTGATTATGACATGAAATTATAAATATATTGTAATATCTTGTGATTCTGAGCCCCTCCTATACTGAGGAGGCATCAACACATGCGTTGTGATGCTGGATGCAAAGAAACACCACAGCATGAAAGGTGGGAGCATCATTCCAAGACTCAGTCACACACCAGAATGGTTTGCACAACAGGCCATAGCGTAAGAATGCTACACAGTTTTTGGCAAGACTGGCTTTATTTCTGGAAACTTGTGCTCTTTGATGCTTTAGCTAATTAAGAAAAAAACTTTTAGTTTGGCATGGATGATGCATATGACAGGCTTTCATAGAGTGAAATTGTATAGTAGGTCTTATACAAAGGGAGAAAGCTACATGGTGATGGTTTAATTCTAAGACTACTGAATTATTAGAGATTATATTTTGAAGTGTAATGATTATATTTAAGCCTTTACAAAGATAGATTAAAATAAAGATATATGTGACTTTAGAAAGCAGCTGAAGCTACTGTCTTTTTTTTAAAACTAATGCACATATAAATTGTAGGCTAAAAAACCACATTGCACAACTACAGATGAATTCCTACTACTTCTGCATCTCAGTACATCTTTCCATCTTTCCTCCAGACACTTTAATTGCTTTTACAGAGCATGATTTTATTCAAAGAGCACAGTAAGACACAGCAGAGTTTGTAGTGACATGGGTTTAATTCTTAGTTCTGCTACTGACCTCCTTTGAGTTTGAGTAATTTTCTCTTCACCCTACATCTAACTTTCTTCCTATTTTTGTTCTTCTATACATGGGCTGTGATCTTCTCTGTCTATCACTATCTATGATCTCTTGACTGTCTTTTACTTATATGGGTCTTTGCACAGTGCGAACCCCATTTTGCTGGGAATTTGAGCTGTTAATGAAGACGTGATAGCACAAACTCAAACTCTCTTCTTCTTGTTCTTGTCAAATATAAACACAATCCTACAAAGAGTCATGGGCAGTCATGGTCTCCAAATCCTTCTTTTTCATACTCCATAATTAAACCAAGGGAATTGTTGTTCTATAGGTCCTTTGCAAATATGAATATGGCATGCAAGGAACAAGATCTGTGCTTAAGGCCCTTCATAAATATCTAGACTGAGTATTCCTCTCATCATGCAGAATTCAAGCATATGACTTCTGGAGCATGCTGTTGAGAGGACCAGTACAAGGTCTGTCCCTCCACAGTAACAAAATCCCTTTTATAACAGCACAGCAGCATAACAGGAGAGGAGCAGCAGCTAATGAAGTGCTAGGATTCCTTACCATGTAAAGAAGTCTCCCTTGTCCCGCTACTGATGATAAGTAGCTACATATCAGCGGCTTCAGTCCACCATCTGCTATTAGTGCATATGTTGAAGGAATTAAGTTTTGCACTAGTATGTTGAGCTGTGAACACATACATTGACAAATTTTTGCTGTCCATTTTGGATGAACATCCTAGTAAGACCTTACGCTTGCACTGGCATAGTATACTGCTAGTACAGAAAGTTCTGCATGAGAAATAAACCTAAAGCCAAACCTCTTTTTATACTCTATGTTCACTGGACTCCAGCTGTGATGGGACTGCCAGCCTTCAAAGAGTCTTTGCTTTTTTGGATAAATTCCTCTCCACCTTCTGAAAAAGAGTCAGATGCTACTGCTTCTTAATCACCTGGTGGTTTTCCCTTGGCCTTCATTGACATCAGAAACAGGCCCAACCTAGGAATATTATTTATTATCTACAACAATATAAATCCAAAATATTTCTGAAGAATGTACTGTAAGTAAATATGATAAGATTATTTCACTTAATGGTTTAGATTAATTTATGAAAATAGCACTGAAGATTAAAGCAGACAAAAAGTGAAACAGAATTTCTGTTTTTCTCGGGAAGCCCAAAAGGAAAGCAAGTACACTCGGGCTGCTTACGACTCTATCCCAATGGGCACCACTTAACAATGTACATTTAACAGATGGTTAAAGGAACTTAATTAGCCAGTATGAAAAGATTTTAGTGCTATAAGACTGGGACTCAACAAACCCAAACAAATACTGCTGGATCCCCAGTACACAATCAAAACAAGCATAATAAAAATTGTTTAACTTATAAATATTTGGGAACCTGCTGTGCCTGGAAGTAGCTTTCAAACTTCTGTAATTCTAGTGTTATGCTAATCACAGCTCAAAACAGCTGCTGTAGACACTGGAGCTGAAGAGAATAAAAAGACCCCAAAAATAAGACTAATAGAATGAGAAATTCTGGGAAAACAGAGCCTTGTTCATTCAAAAAACCAACACTGAAATCCCTTAAAAATATCAGCTCACTTACTCCTGGTTTCTCTAAGCCACCGTACAAGCTGCACATAAGCTCCTCAAAAGCTACATACTTACACTTTGAGCAAAGTTAGTGGTTGCATGAAGTGCCAAGCTAGCTGAAGCTTTGGAAACCAAGGCCCTTTATTTTGCTGGGTGAAGAGGTAGAAGTGTTACAGACTTCTCTATCCTGCCCAGCCACATGCAAGGCCGAGTGGCCTGAGCTGTGTTTCAGGCAGTAATGGTACTGTTTGTTGTTCCCACCTACCTACGCAAGTTCACCCGAGATCTCAAACTTCATTGTCTAACAAAAGCCAGTGCTTCTCAATCAACAGCCACCTGGCTAACACGAGGCCATAGCAGAAAAGTGTAATTTCTAGGAACTAGATGACATTAAGCATTTATGATACCCTGTAGCAGGGGCAGCATGCAGCAAAAGTGTTAGACTCCCACCATTATGGCTGTTTGCAATAAAAAGTCTGTCCCGAAAGTCCACATCTATTTTTCTTTAGTTTTTCTAATGGATGTATATTAACCATTCTCACAAATAGAGTCTACCCTATTTCTAAACATTTGGGGTTGTTTTGCATACCAGTATTAATCACTATGAAGTCATTCTCAGAAGAAAGCCCCCTGCTTTCCTATGCCTGAAATGTCTGCAGCAAGTGGGGAATACATAATGTGCAATGTTTAATAATGGTACATGAGGGTCTGAGGTCTCAAGACCACTCCCCAGTGTTTTGTCTAAGCAGTAACACTTCATGCAAAGGCATGCAGTATAGCCCCTTGCGTGCCCATCTGCTAAATGCTCATTGCCATGCACTGATGACTGAATGGAAATATTATGAAACTGAAGGGACACCTCAAGGTTATTAGGCCTAAAAATGGACCTACCTTGACATTTTCCCCATATTGAAGGCCTTACCTTAAAGAGGGACATTCACACTGAAGCAAACTTGAAAAGAGAGAACATTTATACAAAAAGAAATTTACTTGGCCTGTAATTTCCTGTGTTCCTTCTGGTGCTACTGAATGATACTGCATTTTACAGGATTTCTTCCCCACAGCGTAAAGGCAAAGTCATAATTCTGCATGGATGATGATACAATCTATTGTCACATAAAAGTAGAGGTGTGCCAAAAAAACCCCACCAAAACAGTATCATGACTTCCCAACACCAGGTTAAAAATCCCTCATTAAAAAGTAAAAAAATCTTTGCCTGTTTGCACTGGTATGAAAACAAATCTGAGATTATAGAACTTATGTTTCAAGCTAACATATTTGAAAGTTTTCTCCAGAAATGTAGTCCCTCTTTAAGGATTCCAGCCATATTTCACAGTAAGCAGATGGTTGCTGCAGCAATTTAAACACACACCTTTCTAATTGAAAACATTTTTCAGGAGCCATTCAGTGCAGCACCTATCCAAGAGGCAGGTGCGGCCTCTACCTGTTTGCCTGTGCAAACAGCCCAGCTGCACACTCTGTAGGTGCTGATTTGTATTTGCTATTTATTACCCAGTTTCCAAACACTATGGGCACCCAGCTTGTTGTTAGGTCATAGGCAAAGGGTTGCCAGAATTTTGCCGTTTTTTCACTCATTTAGGGGAGGGGGAAAAGAAAATTCATGGTACTCAGTGACTCCAGTTGTAACCCACAATCATTGGCTAGGACTAGAATTGCATATTTGGGAATGATTTTATTTCAAACCTTTGCTGCAGTGTAAAACTGAGAGAGGACACATTGCTGGCATCCTTAAGTCAAGACTTAACAAGGGAGTTCAGGGTCACAAAGGAAACTGCATACAGACAGTGTGGCTCAGATAGTGATAACTAAGGGGGGAGGGACTTCAATAATGGTTTATCATTATCTTTGAGTTCATGGAGCTGAGAGAGGTGCAAATTACTGTAGGAAATTTGAGGCTGAGGACCAAGATGAAATCTGCTAACACTGAGGTCTGGTATAGCATAGAACACTCTTCCAAGGGAAGTCCTACACATTCAGTCAATTTAAAAGCCAAGTTGATCTTGAGTATTTGTTTTTAAACACTTCTCAGTCATATTTTTCTGCTGTCATTGCATTAAGCATCCTGAGATTACCACAGAGGGGAAACACAGGCATGAAAAGGTTAGGTGATGCAGCCTGGACCATGTAGTGAATTTCTAGAAAATCTGATGGAAGAACTCATATATCTTGCAATTCTCGGGTCTCTGGTTTTAGCAGCTAGACCAACTCTCTATCCTGAGAGGCCAGAACTGAAGAAAGAACTTAAAAATGTTCAGAAAATATTCTCAGTGATATAACAGTAGCAACTGAAGAGGCTGCAAAATGAAGGGATTCATAGTAGATGAACTAAATAGGCCCGCAGCAGCTGTTGTTGCTCCATACTGCAAGATACAATTTTGCAATAGACTATCTTGTTCATTTTGTTTCTAATTCTCTCAAAGAAAGTGATCTTTTAGAACTGGAAACAAAAAAATTATGAATACATTGAGAAAATTAAAATAATGTATTGTTCTGTGAAAGCTGCATGTTGACAGTGAATCATTGTAATGCGATTATTTTGTTAACTTCATCTACATAAAGCCACCCTATAAATGGATTGCCCCAGGCACTGATAAAGCCATTAGCAATGTAACTTTGGCTTAATTGCTAGAAAGAAATACATATGGCAAACATCTGTTTTGCCAGGCTTTGTATTACCCTCTGGCTCAGAGTTCTTCAGCTTTTTCATGTTGAGGATATCTTAGATGAAGACTCAAATTTTCCCAATCCTGACATCGACAACAAGGTGGATGAAAACACCAAATCTGTCTGTTTGTATGCACATTTCAAGGGTTGACAGTGAAAACTCAGTCTGAACAGACAGGAGTGTGCCTGTAGTGAGACTGTCCTTGCTGCACAGTGCCTAACAGCTTTCTCTGTCTTACAGCTCCTTGGAGCACAGTGAACCACAGTGACCATGAAATATGATTTTATTGTGCTAGTCTAATTCTACAAAAAACAAGAAAAAAAGCCCTCAGAAGCCTAGAGTACATCTCCTGTGAGGAAAGGCTGAGAGTTGGGGCTAAAGCCTGGAGAAGAGAAGGCTCTGTGGAGGCTCTTCAATGCTTAAAGGTGGCTTAAAAGAAAGAAGGGGTCAGACTTTTTAGTAGGGCTTTTGTGATAGGATACGGGGTAATGGTTTTAAATAAAATAGAGTAGATTTAGACTAGATATAGTTTATGATGAGGATGACGAAACACTGGAACAGGTTGCTCAGATTGGTGATAGATGCCCCATTCCTGGAAAGATTCAAGGTCAGGTTGGACATGACTCTGAGCAACCTGATCTAGTTGATTAGGCTCACTGCAGAGGGGTTGGACTAGATGATCTTTAAAGGCACTTTCCAACCTCCACCGTTCTATGGAGGCTACCACTGACTTCAGCCAAATGAGTAACAGAATTTGGGCAGTGATCTTCCTCCATCCCTCTTGTGAGAGGGGCTGTGATATTGTGCATATTTTTGCCACTTGTGCACATCTCTGAGCTTCACTGGCTGATGTTAGTGATACGTCAGCAGGCCACAGGTTCAATCTGGAAAGCCAGCTGTGCCCTCAGAAATGGCACAAAGAATTTCTTCCAGGGAATCTATAACAATATAAATTTAATCACTACACATTAAAGTTGAAGCAGCAATCTATTTCAATGACTGTTTATAATGCATATTTTATTATTTGGTATGGATGGACAGAATCATCCCATCATGCCAGTAAGCAAGATCTACCACACTTACCACCATATCAATAATTTTGGTAAGAAATTAATCTACTACATCCTTGTTTTAATTTGTAATACAGCAAAAGCACTTTGAAAATGGAAATAACCAATTCAATCAAGCCAGGAACATAGCCATGGAAATAAAGAAATATGGAGAGCAGAGAATCACCGAATACTATCAAGTCTGTGGTTCTCAGGCAACCAGTTATGCTGCAAACCATAGCCTGATCTTATGGCTACTAATCAGGGAAATTTCATTTTCCAAATGAAGTAAAATTCCAGGAAGACTACATGCAACAAAACAGCTCAACATAGGAATAAAATGCCTCAAAAGAATTTCTGTCTCACAACAGTCGCTCTAAAGAAAAGATATCCATCTGCACTAAAATGGCACTTATTTCTGGCATTTGCAATTACATATTCATGTGTGCACTAAAAGCAGTGGGGAAGAATAATGTTATTTAGAAAATTTCAAGACAGTTTGTGAAACTCTAAGAATTAGGCTTTGACAACAGCAAAAATGATCTTCAAGAGACACTGCAAGGTCACTGTAGCTTAGTTATAGTAAATATCCTCTTCATAGCTGTTCAAACATTTGCTTGATTTCTAATGTACATTTTCCAGAGCTATTATTTTTTCTTCTACAGCAGCTTAACATTTTTAACAGTTTTACATGGAAAAAACTCTCAGTATGGTAAACCATTGTGTATATATCTATGTAAAATTAATTTTGCCACTGAAAAGCCTCATAATTCTAGATTTATGAAATGAAGAGCTGGTAGATAATATGGATCATAGGACTGAGCCCTACGTGTACATTTTCACCCCTTTGTGTTCTCTATCCCAAGTCATTAAGCTGGAGGAGCAGTCAAAGATTCTTCTCTTCAGGTTTCAGAGCCACCAAATCTACCTCCACTGTCTCCACCTAGGACAACCTGGGGTGGCACTGCAGTCACTGCTTAGCAATCTAAACTCAGGATGAGTGCTCTGCCCAGGGCACTCTTGCAAGTCTTCAGAAAACACAGTCAGATTTTCTAAGACCTTTTGGTCTTAAGTAATTTTCATTCCAAGGCTGAAAACAGGAAAGAAATTTCATCTTCCAAAGCATCATTAGAATAATCAAATCAAGTACAAACTACAAGGACATTAATGGTATATTTCTGGTATAATAAGGTACATAATCACATCCATCCACTGTGTGAATGAGATTTAAAAAAACCCCACATCCTTAAAAGTCTGGCTAATAAACAGCCATGCACTGTTTCTTCCAAGTCCAGTTGAAAAATTCAGACTTAGGGCTGGCACAGCTGAAGAGACACACCTGAACTATGGAGAAGCACAGGCTTCAGTACCACATAATAGAGCTTCTCAGAAAATATGGTAGATATAGGGTGAAAGGTAACAGAAAATCAAGCCAGCTGTGCTAATCAAGGAACTTATGTGTTTTGGGGATCAGCAGAGCAGTGAGGCAGAACAGAAGTAAGGTTTTTTCCACGCTGGCACCTCCATGACCTCCCTTGGCAGATTATTCCATTGTCTGATGGGACCTCAGTGTTTGACCATTTTCCCTAATGACTTTACTTGTTTAGTGTCAACATTTTATAATGCCCAGAGCTCATTTGAATGCATCTCATGTATTGTTTTATTTTGAAAGTGTTTACAATATAATCATAAATTTTCCCCCCTTAGTCATCTTAATGGTCAGAAAATAGAAGACTACCTGGGTAAACATATGCATTCTTGCATGAGCAAAATTTTGTATATGCATGCAAAACTCAATTTAAATGCACAAATGAGTATATCTGCACTGTATGTTTCTTTCCCAGCACACACGTACACTCAATACATATCACATGCAAGAATGTCTATTTTCTGACTAATAATCTGGCCTCTCTTCTCATAGCTATTTTCACACAACTACGCCCTCCTCAATATAAGATTAGAATAATTTTTTTAATCTTCTTTTAATATTACAAGTCACTTTTAAATAATCAACAGCCCTTTATTAATACTGAAAGATGTTAAAAACCAGAACACATTCCAAACACAGGCATTAGTTAAGCTTTTTCATAGTTATTCCATAGCTATGGAATAGTTAAGTTCGTTAAACTGAATCAATGAATCTCAATCCTACACTCACAACTGAATTTAGAGATGAACTCTTATCTAGATTTTAAAGTAGATTTTATTTCATTAGTGTTCATCTTCTTCCCTCTTTTCTGTATTTTTCAAAGTGAGTGCCATCTCTTGACAAATAACCAAAATCACCTTTATAGCAATTGAAATTTACTGCTCTGGATTCCTTTACCATTTCTGAAGTTAAATAATTAATAATTATATTTTATTTGTGTGATCCTTCTCTCCAGCCTAGATATATACCACACTTCACTTTCCAAGTAATAAATAATTCAGTTTTAAGAGAACAAGTAAAAATTTCAGTATGATCTTGCTCAAAGATTCCTACACAATGACAAAATCCAAACAACTGCTAAAATTAATACAGCTGGTATGAAACAACTGATTGATCATAAACATGGTATAAATACATAAGGTATGCCCTTTTTAAGTGCAACAAAGTTATCAGTAAAAGTTGATAGGACCTGGTCTCTGGGGAAGGTATCTTAGAGAGAGCAGATTGAGAACATGAAAAATAACAGAGATGACTGTAACACAGAGTGCACATTATCTGAATTCACCACCACAAAAAAAAAAAGAGTTCAGAAAAAAAATCCATGCATACAGAACTACCAGACTTCAGGAATCAAATTTGGTAGAATAAAGGAAGTTGGCAGATACAATATAGAAAGAAGTACTATGAAAATCCAACATTACAGAAGCAGCCTGAAGAAAAATGAGAAAAGGTATAAACAAAGATGTATAAAATCAACCTAACAATTATTAAGGAGCAGGGAGCTGCCCTAAAAATTACATACAGGACTACTCTGAAATAACTGGAAATCACTGCTAAAACCAAAAGGTTCAACTAAAATACCATTAAAGAAAGCAGAAAAGGGGAAAAGGAACAAAACAACAGGAATTAATGAAATAGGAATGGTTTTATAATATAAAGGCAGTGCAATAATTACCAGAAAGAGAAAGAAGCTCCACTGAGAAGGCAGAAGGCATTTATACAAGCAATGAATAAAAATACCTGATATATGAAATGCCTCCTGACTTTCAAGGACTGCTGTAGTGGGAGTACTTACAAAAATAATAAAGGCCTCATAAAAATACTTATTGTCAAAGAGACTGTGCATCTTGATCATGAAAGTAAAACAGCCAATAAACAGACTAGATGAGAGGAATCTGGAAATTAGATGCAGCTGTAAGGTGAAAATTATTCTAGAACTGTGCATCTTGATTTGGTAACTATATTAACAAAACTCTGATGAATACTGAGCAAAGCAACAAAAATTACTGTGAGATGAAAGGCCAAATTCTTGTGAAAACAGGAAAAGAGCTACAGACATGCAACTCAGCTAACACCGAGTATGTCTATCTGCAACTATTCGAGGACTGTGGAACCTGACTGGAAAGCAGTTAGTCCCAGTATTAAATAGGCTTCAGGTAGATACTAAAGGAGTTAATTCGGGGTTTCCACTGCTTGCAGCAGTACAGAGATTTGTACATCAGCTCAGGCACTAGGTGCAACCTGGTCACACCTCCAAAGCAGAGCTGGGCAACTGGGTAAGGGAGCTGACATGGCCAGCTGGCTGGACCCCTTCCAGGAGTGGGGCTGGCTCAGGCCTTCCTCTGCATGGAGCTATGCCATTAATGTTTCCATTCTCCAACAAATACATTAAGAAAAATTCCTCATGTGATAACACTATGTCTTACTATAACTCCTAGAAAGACATTCACAAAAGATAACTTTCACTTACAGTTATCAATCCCTTTAGGCTCTTTCTGCACAGCTACAGAGGGAGAGAGATTTCTCCAAGAGTGGACTCAGAGGAGCTACCTCAGGTTCCCATTCTGGATGGAAAGCCCCACTTTCACCACCTACATTAAGAACTTAGGGAAATGCATCTTGCTTGACTAAAAGGAAATGCTTTAAATGTGACAGACATTCTTCAGAAACAGAGGGGACTTCTTTACCTCTAAATTTAAGTTAGGATTCAGTGTTGAGCCCAAAGTCTTAGGGGTTTTTTGTTTGTTTGTTTTGCTTTCTGGTTTTTTTAATACCTTGACCATATTTACAGGCAAATCAAACACTGTAATTCGGAATGTACAAAGTCAAAAGATGCAAATCAATCTCAAAAGATTTATCATAAAATTGCTCTCTTGCACTGTTAAAGCACAAAAGTAACTCCACAGATTCTCAGCTAAAAAGCTGATATTTGGTTAACTGTATTTTCATCCAGAGGAAGACTAGAATAAGTAAAGTATTTTTTCTTGGCTTTCATAGTTTCTGCAGGTGGGGCTGCTATTTACAAATTTTTGTTACTTCAAAATAGAAATACTTGATTATTACCCAGGAAAATGTAAGGACATAGATTTATCTAATCATGATGTATATTTCTTTCCCCTGGGAAGCTGTTTTTTCAAGTGTCTTCAGTTAAAATATTATTGGTCACAAATCCTTGCCTCTGTCTTTTAGTACAAAATCCAGTGGCCATCAGCAATGCAGAACTGTAAAAGAATTCACACAGAAAGTACAGACAGTGTATACCCTACGAAATAATCTTTTCTGGCTACTGTATCTTTAAGAACGCAGAAAAATAATTAAAATAGGGCCTCGAACCTTCTCATGCTTTATGTGACTGAACATGAACATCTTCCTGTGCATTAAATCTGTTCCTGACACTTACCTTCACAGAAACAACGACAAGACAATCTTTTCAGCGACATTGTTATCTTATTATTTCAACCCCCAAATACTGCATCAGGTAATCTCATGTCTCCGAAAAGCCAACAAACAGAACTGTCAAACTAAGTTTTCTCTGAATGTTATGCAAACTGGTACTTACAATCCGAGGTTTGAAGGGTGGCTTGATTTTCCTTTGTTCTAGAAGAACCCAGTCAATTTCCTTGAAAAACGGGTGCTGCTTAATCGCGTCTTCCCCATTTTGTGATGCCACACAGCCAAGTCGCTTATTGGGGTTTTTTGTCATGAACTACAGGGTGGGGGAGGGAGAAGAGGGAGAAGTCAAAATATGAACTCCAATGGCTGGAAATCATTTGCAGCTCAATTATACACTATAATTCCTAAAGCTGAGTTTTTAGAGACCGTCCCCTTTCAGAAGGTTATTTTTTCCGGCCCTCTAAATTTCTGAAGTTCCAGCCAAAACAGAAGATTCAGAAACTCTAAAGTGTATATTTCCTTCAGGAAACTTTCAGTTGCTTGCTGAGACCTCCTAATTTCGTCTGACTGGGTGTGCTAGAGGAACAGATTTTTTCAGCGTTTCTAGTTCCAGCTCTGGTCAAAAATACTACAGGAAAGAAAGAAAAAATTAAATCTTGCAGAGACAGTTCTAAAAAGAGAGTCAGGATAGCTCTTATTTCACCTTATTTGCTGTATCTTAACTTAAAAACAGAGTCTTTTAATTGGGGGGATAGAGGCTACATATTATGCTTACTGTTGTTTATTTTCTTTGCATATGTAGGTTGCTTAATCATACACTCCATTCAACCAGACACATGAAAAGCCATAACTTCCTTACTCACTTCTAGGATTTTATTCTAATACAAGTAAGAACAGCACCTGCAGCTATGTGAATTATAAGCATCCTATTTGTTTCAGGAAATACATGGAGTGATCAGTACAAGCAGAAAATTTCCCTTGAGAAGGTTCATGACATAACTTGCACAATCCCTTTCATTTTTAGTACACCATTAGTGCCAGCAACTGGAACTAAGTGGTCTCCTGTGGTGTGGTAATTTCTGAACTTCTCACTTTTAAACTATTACTATTCTTTTCAGCAAAAAGCTGCACAACTGGTTTAAGACATTGATATCAAATGATGGCAGCTCATAATACCCTTCCTGATTTTGCACTGTTATTTTTAACTTATTTTATTAGCAATTGTTCTACTTATTTCCTAATTCATGTGGACACAGAATCCTTTCAATTCTAGTAGCAATAAATGCTGTTCTTATATACACACACATTAACATTATAGAATTATTTCAAGCTTTGCTATTACTTCATATTCAGCCATTATATAACATTTGCAAATTAAAAAAAAAAGTGTACGAAGGAAACAAAATGTGATAATTATTCAGTGCCTTTTTAACCCAGGTATCACATTAGACTATACTTCTGTAGAAATAAACACTTAGAAAAAAATAAATCTCTGTAAGGCATGCCCTTGCTTTAGTATTCCAGTTATTAGATAAGTAGCTACTGAAGCCCTTAAGATGATTTTAGATAGCTAGATCAACCATCCACAGAAGAATACCCTTGCTATCATTTTAAAGACATAACATAGATCAGCAAGGCAATTCTGTCTACGGTTTCTGATATACACACTGCTCTGAAGACCATCCTTCTCTTTGGTCTTATGTTCTACTGCTTTGCAAGGTATTTTGCAAGTGGTCAAGTCATATCTAAACTACAGGCCATATTTTCTACGGGTAGGAGAAACAAAGGTTTTGAAAGGATTACTGTGCTTTGGTGAGGTCTCTTGGAAAACCACAAAATGCATTCCTACATTCCTCTGCTTTATTTCATCTCTAGGACTGGAGTGAGCAGGCCAGGAACCAGCAGCCACACATATTGCAGAAACAGAATATGGGAACTACAGGATACGCCTTTTGTACCATATAATCCACGTATCAAAAAACTAGAATATGATCCTAGTATCTGCCATGTCATTTTTTAAGAAGCCCAGGACATGAAAATATGACTAGAGAGTACAGTTTAGTGATGTATTTCACAAAGTGCATGAAATTTCAAAATGGATGATGAGGGAGAACAAATTTTAAGAATGAATACTTAAACCAAACCAAAACAATTATCATAATGCGATGAAATAAACTTCTAAAGTAGACATTTAGTTGAATGAATTTAATCCTGTTTCTGAAGCACAAGCTGTTTATCAATAATGATGCAACTGTCAGGACACATACAGCTGTTAATCATCCTGTGTTGAAGAGATGGTTGCAAATGGAGCTGACAGCCATAGCCATGTGTTGGCTTTTTATTTTCCCATACTAAGGCAGGAACCTCCTTTTATGAAAAGAGAAGCCTTTTAGAATCAGAGATCCTACTGACTTAAATGGTAACAGGACAAAAGGTTGCTGAGATAGCCATGCAACCTGGGGCCTGAATCAAGGATCATTTGGCTCTCAAAATTTTGCTTCTTGAAGTAAATCTCTTGAAGTAACTCTTAAAAACAGAGTTCTGCTTCTGTACCCGAGACCTCTGTCATCCAGCTACAAAGGGAACACACACTGTAGACACAACCTCTCTATTGCTTATGAAGCACAGAGCCAATTTCAATGAAGAATTGTTTTCCTTAACACACAGGAAAGAATTTAAATAGCAATTCCTGTCAATCCACAGAAACAGGACTAATAAGATGTGTGGATTTTCATGGGATAAGCAATGTGCTGCCTTGTAATGCTGATCTGTAAAATCATCCTCAAGTGTTTTGTTGGAAATAACAGAAAAACTGTTTCCTCAGAAAGTAAGAAAACATTGTTACTTAATAGAAGAGAATGTCTTCTTATTAAACTTTCCTTACATGCTGTTTGAAGGAGTGTAAAAATACACAGTTTCTAAAGAATAAAACCCACGTCTCAAAGCACAATGTGAGGAAACGAAGTGTTCCAAAGTTAATCCCTTGCTACCATTCAGCAGTAAAATACACAGATGCCTCTTTCTTTCCTCTGTTTTTCCTGTTCTTCATTTAACAAAGTGTGGACAAGGATAAGGTGAAGAACACAAGTTTCAAACAGGTTTCAGACCATAGATGCATAGACAGCAGGTTGCTAAATGTAAGGAAATCTGTTCTTTTTATGGTGTAAACTGCCACAGCTCCATTAAATTATATCAATTTACACCCATGAAGACATCTTGTCCACTGAGGAATAATCTATTATAACAGTGTAAATCTATTTAATGGATGCAACCTCTTTTTAAGGATTATAAAGGCATTAAAGATTAACTTCAGACAGAAAGATGTAAAATAAAAAAATGCTATGACTACGGCAAGATACAAACCATCATGCCTACTATCAAAATGTAGACCTAGGAAATCAGTCTCATAAAAATTTATAACAAAGTCAGCTTCAAAAGAAATTAGAGGGATTAACACCCTTGCACTTATATTCAGAAAAATACATAGCTTAACACCTGCAGTCCAATGCTATGTCTGCATTCCTGTGTGGTTAATGAAGGAGTTGTATAACATTAACAGTTAGACATCTCACTACTTGCATCACCAATTAGATAACACGGTAGGGCTCTGATTGTTGAATCTATTTCTCTCTTTCTATGTACAACAAAAACCTTCTCCCAATAGCTACAATGGCTCTCCTACTTAACCCAGAGAGTTATCTGTTAAATTTTCTCCACCAACAAATGCTTCCATCACTCAGAATAAAAGAAAGGTCAGCTAATGTAGATTCACTCAAGAAGCCTGTGGATGGCAAAGGAACAGTTCATACACAGTAAAACAAAAACACTACATACAATCTCCTGGACTGAAATGAAATTCAGATGTGAAAACTGACAACAACCCTTTCTCTACAATATGCTGACATAACCCCCATACCCTGGATATCAGCCTGAATTCTGCAGCTCAAGTCCATACATTTTAAAGCTGAAGTAAAATAATCAAAGGGTTTGGAAACAAAAATGGATACATGAAAGTATCATGTCAGCTAATAAAGAGTAATCAGAGAGCTATTTGGTAGAGAAGGGGAAATATGTATTAATAAATTATTATCAGTATTAATAAATCCTCCATGTTTTCACTCCAGTGAACGCAGCAAAAGAGATACTCCAGCAAACAATTCAGAGAAATTAACTTTGACTTCTGCTTTGAATCATCTGCTAGAGCACCTCTCTCACTCAGCCAGAAGGAGCCTGGAGCTATTTTCATTAAAAGATCAAGATGAGCATTTCTGCAGAATGTGTTACCCGCACACTGGAGTTAAAATCAGAATTTGTTCAAGTTTTATATATAATTTCAAAATGTAAGCCTGTATGAAGAGCTCTGCAGGATTTTACACTACCAGCTGCCCTCCTAATTGAAAGCTTCCCTTATTTCAAATGCTGAAAGAAAAATATGTGGAAAGGTAGAAATTTTCCAGTTTTAAAGAAGGTGGAAAAATGGAATAAAAAACAAGTTATGTTTTAAGCCAGAAACCCTCCTCAGGTTTTCAAACTATGGGGATTGGTATACTGCTTCTGTATTATTTTGTTTTTAATTTTAGGATGATACTAGCACAGAAGAAAGAATTTATTTCATTGTTACAGTAATGAAGTAAACCTGACTTCAGAAAGATAGTCTAAAACCAGAACTTGCCCAGTGACATGCTTTGACTGATTAAAAAATTGCGGCATTTGGTGACACACATTTCTGTCAAGTCACTACTCATACTGAAAAACACCAACCAACCAGAGCAGAAACAAGTACACTAAAACAAGACTGCTTATCAAAGTGTTACATGAACTATAAAACAGGACATGCAGCTGTAAATAAAGGACTTTCATTTCAACCGATCTCGATGACAGGGGAAGAAAGGCAGAGGGACAGGAAATAAGTGGGTTAAATAAAAAACATTGTTTCTTTAATTATGTAGCTCTTCCCCCCCTCTACTGAATATGCAGCATATAAAGTGTCAAAGTGATAGCACAGTTCTAGCTGGTTGGGTTTTCCCTGAAACATGAATCTGCAGTACACAGATTTATACACTGTACAATGGCGTGGAATACAAACATTCTGTTCCTTTCCCACAAGCGGTGTAATTTATCCCAGGCCCCATTATCCTAACAGTGGCACTCTGAACTGTGCTTGAACTCCCAGTGGTGACTGCTCTCAACAACTTTCGGCAACTTCAATTTTAATCAAGGGAAAAAAGCAACAAACCAACACCCAAAAAATCCACGAAGAGGAGGAGGAAAGCAAGTAATGGAAGACTCACTGCTTTTAAAATGCTGACAGCTTCTTTACTGAGCCAGACTGGATACAATACATCATCGTGAAGGATGGATTCAAAGAGATCATCTTCATTGTCAGCTTCAAAGGGGGGTTGACCAGCCATCATTTCGTACATGAGAACACCCAGAGCCCACCAGTCCACGGACGGACCGTATTCTAACTCCTGGAGGATCTAGCATAGAAAAAGAGATTGGAATGAGTAGACAAGTTAGACAACACTCTTGGTTGCACATTTGCTGTTTCAACATGATACACCCCTTCTTTCCCCAGTGCCTAAGAAGGACTAAATCCCCCACTGATTTCAGTAATAGCAGGCAGGGTCTCTTACCCATGCAATTTGCCCTAACACAGCTAAGTGTCAAAGCAATGTTGTTCTCAGAAGTACTGACTGAGTTTATCAGTCCCCTGAGTAAAAGACTATGCTAGTGAGCAAAAGAGCTGCATATCCTTCCAAACTGTTTAAAGCAGGTCACGCTATAAGGGGAAAAAGATCACATATACAAAACAGATTGGTGGAAAATGTGAAACATTTCCTTGTCTCTATCTTGAACAAAACAAACTGAGCCAGCTTGTAATGCTGCAGAGAGATCATCTGAGGGATTTATTCTTGTCCTTTAGGTAGGGCTGAAGGAAGACAAAAGCATTTTTGTTCAAGTTCTTTTTACAGCATTAAACCACCATACAATACATGGCTGTAGGACTCTAATTGCACTTGGTCTCAGAAAAACTGGCTACAACTTTTCATGTGGCACAAGTTCAACCTTGTAGCAAATACCTTTAGTAGGGAGTAGTAGGTTAGGATGATGGAATTTTATTGTACTACTTGGTGTTATAAGAGTAGTGTTGTACAAAAACAAGTTTAGTTCTTGGCTCCTTTTCACTCTAAAGAATGCTGCAGTTTGGATGCAATGGTTCAACATGACAAGGGACTGGGGAAAGTAGAGTGGGGTGCCTGTTTAAGGTAAATCTGACTGCCTTAAAATGAGCTGGAATGAGCAACAAATCCACTGCCTCCTTATACAACACTTAATGTTACAGTCAGAAGCCCAGTGGTGAACCGCGTGAGCTTAGTACTGTATTTGGGAATCAAGACTAACATAAACCAAAATTCAGTCTTAACATAAAAACAGAAATGAGTTTAACTTTGGATGCACAGGCCTGGATCCCAACTACATTCTTCACTGAATGGAAATTACATTTTATAGCCATTAAATACAGAAAATGGTACTCTTCAAAAGTATACTTTTCCAGTGTTCTGGGCACTCTTTGCAACTCAAATATCGCTAAAGAACAAGAAATTGAAATGTATCACCATGATGCAAGAGAAGAAAAAGGAGAATAAACTTCTGCAATTAACCTGATGAGTCAGAAGCCTGAGTACTGACTCCAGTGAAACCATGATTTCATGTAAACATTCTTGGGCTCTTATTACTGCTTTATTTTCAGTAATAATTTTCAAAGAATTTGCCAAAGGACTCAGTTAGTATACTGAATCAGAAAAGAGTTCACACAAAATCAAACCCATCACATTGGTATTTATTTCCTTTTAGTGCTGGAATACTTTTCAAACTGTGTAAGATGCACATTTGTATTATGATAGTTTCAAGATGATTCACACCTTATCAGTTGTGCTACCAAGGTTTGACAGCTGGGAACACTAACACTATGGGTTTATGATTTATTGTCTCTAACAAATAATAAATTGCATTTTTCCTCACTGCAAATTTATGGTTGATAAAAGAAAAACCAATGACACTTTTACACTAAATCAGCACACTGATGCACAGTTTACTAACTAAACTGAGCAGACAAAGTCTGCCTAGCAGACTAACTGTTCAATATTGATTTCAATACTGATTCATTTTAGGCATTTTGAAATGCATAATATTAAAATCTAGATTATGTAAAACCTGCACTATTCTCAACTATTTCTTTTATGCAACAGATGCCTTGAAATGTTGCCAACTGATATGCAGCAACCAAAGTTTCTATCTTTCTATGCGAGTGGATACTTTATGTTTCTCCATATAATGAGAAGTACCACATACATAGTATGTTTTACTCACAGATATTTTAAAGAAAAAAAATTATATTCCCACAAAGACTTTGGACAAAATGACACCAAACATATGATCTCTTCCCTATGAACATGCCCTTCTAAGTCTCATTAAAAAATAAAAACATTTTTATAACTATTAAAGACTGCTGAAGTAGCAGTTTCATCTAGCACCTTAAAGGCTTCTACAAATCATCACAATGATGCTAAGTTAGAAATGAGCGAATGGAGAAGAACACTTAATTCAGAAAAACAAGTAATAGAAAAACCATGCTTGGTCACTCCTCTCATCATGGTATTCTTGTTAGCAGTAGAGTAACCAATTTCCACAAGATTACCTAGGTGAAACTGCAGCAGAACCTAGTCTGCATCTTCTATTGTTTTCACTTGCATGTAAAGAGTGTCTAAAATTACACATGTAACAGTCTGATGAATGATAATATCTGTACGCTTAGTGCAGTGCAAAAAAATACCTCTGGAGCTATATAGTCAGGCGTGCCACAAAAGGTTGTGGTGGTCACTCCATTCAGAATCCCTTCTTTGCACATCCCAAAGTCAGCCAGTTTACAGTGGCCTTCTGCATCCAGAAGAATATTGTCCAGTTTCAGGTCCCTGAAATATAAAGGCCTCAAATTAAATCAACTCTCAAATTTTGATCATGTGCTCTTGAATTTCATAATGAACTACAAAATATGATAAATAAATGGTTTCACAAACACCACTGAGAAACTGTCCTTCACATATGTGCAGGAAAAGTTGCTACCAGTCAATAAATAGACCTACTTAAAGGCAATAAAATAAAGAAGCAGGTAATTACAAGCATTCTGCAAGACCAGCCCTTTACTCTCTTTAGCTGCATGAAAGCACAGGTGTATCCAAGACAGCATCAGAAACGTTCGGAAAATATCTCAGTTTCTTGTTTGCTACAAATCTAACATTCTGCCAATGTGAAGTAGGCCAATAATGTCTAGTGAAGGCATTCTTTATTTTTTCACAAAGCACAGATCACCAATTTATCCATACTCTATCATATGGGTTGAATTCATAGGTACTTTTAAACTTGGATTATTTTAATTGAATTCTTAATGTATACTAGCAATTCAAAGTTCAGATTGCAATGACAGGATGAAAAACAACATTCCCATCTTTGGGAGCATTATTTTCTGCAGTTTAAACCTGCTCAAAAATAATCTCACAGGAATATTTTGCATTCATTGTTAAACAACACAGCAGCTGTTTCTGATCACTTGTTGTAAAAATGTCTTTTGTCAAAACTAGACAATTCTTCAGTTATTAAATTGGGTAAGGTCAAAAAAAGGTTGAGAAAAGGATATCCACCTTTCCTGTCTTGCCGTCTACACATTTTCCAAATATACCATTGATGGTTATTGAATGTTCCAACACAATGGATGATAAGTACCATCTAACTTACCTGCGATTTGCCTTAAATTAAACTACACAGGTTTAAAGATTCTGGAAAGTTAGCGCATAAAAGAACTCTCACTTGCATGAAAAAACCCCCCCACAATTAAAAATTATTCATCATATAGAAATAACAAAGTAAACATAAAGCAAATGCGAAAAATCCCACTTATATTGCCTGGACCACTTTTTATATTTCTGTCTAGGTTTTTAGGTACCTCTGCTGTGTATTAAAAATATACAGTAATAAATGAGGGCATTGTATGTATGAATGAATAAAGAGGTGAGATTCAAAAGCAGAACACACATCTTTAGGAGACTATTCAGATCAGAATTGTTTTTCCTAAAATAATTACAGCAATTTCCATAGATGGAATTGATGAAAAGAGGTGTGTGTGTATAGGCAAGTTCTAAATCAGATAAGAGGAATAAAATCCCATGCCAGACTCTGTAAACACATTTCACCCCAAAAGCCTATGAAAAGATATAAGGAGGGTTTTTTTTGCAAAAATCCTTTATGCCAAAAAATTTGAGTGAGGGATGAGAAGTTTTCACTTTACTTTGAGGATTTCTTTCAGAGAAATATCTCTTATCAGACTCCAGACTTTAGAACCACAGGCACCACAACATGGTGGAAGCATTCAACTACATTAAATTATTAAACAGTCCTTCCAAGGCTGCATTATGTTAAGAGTTTTGTAGAAATGTCCAAGGCTACAGTATGTTGGGATTTCCCCAGAAATGTTCTTTTCTCCCTCTCACTCCAATTTCAGTATGTGAATTTTCTTTTTTTTTCTTTCCTTTTTTTTTTTCTTTTGACACTTGTTAAAACGCTTTTGAATGTGCTGGCCCACATATTTCTTAAGCAGGTACCCAGGCCATCATACAACTCAGATATTTCTGGGACACAGTGGACTTGCTGCTCAAGGTCTGCATAGTCATTGCACAGCTGTGCAGTAAATCAGACACTTGGAAGCACTGGATGACTTACTGTGTGTGTAGAGATAGGTTGTGCTGTGTACATGTTACCAAGTGGTTTGTGTGTGTAAAAGAAGTCTAACACGGCACAACAAAGTCATATTTACCTCAGTAACAGTGAAAACACTGTCTCCTACATAAGCTAGCTTTGTCAGAATGGTTTATGTAGCTGAAGTATACACTGGTTGTAGAAATGTTTGTTGCAACCAGAATGCCCCACATTACACTCTTCTAAGTCCAGATCAGTTACCCTGCCCTTGTAGGTCCTCAGTTGGTCACCCCTGTAAGGCCCCTTGGAGCAGGCTACATATTTTATCATTCCTTAAGGTCATCCACTTCAGGAGTTCCTAAACAATCCAACATCCAGCTGGCTACAACATAATCCCCAGCGTATAACAATTTAACTCCTCATAAAAATCACTTCTTCCTACCTCTGGAAAGTGATTTGCAAGAATCGTCCAACATAATGCCAGAGCAAACAGATATCAACATCTCTGTGCCTCCAAAGAGGTCAAATAAACAAAATAAAGCTCCCTGTTCCAATAATCATGTGCCTTCCCCAAACTGCTCTTTCAGTGTCACAATCAAATGACCTGCATTAAGACGGGGCTGTAGCATCATCAAATAGAATGTGATCAAGTACAAGAGGATAAGGCTCTTGCAGGTTGAAGTAGGAAATAAGCTTGTAGCTGCAGCTTTTAACCTTCAAAATGCAGAGTTATCTTGGATATTCCTAAACTAAGGAAGAATACAAGCTGTATTTCAAAAAGTCAAGATGTTCAGATAAAGAAATCAAAGTATTATTATAATTGATGGAATCTTGGAACGACTTTCAGCCCCCATCACATCAGACTGTTAGAAAGAAGGTCTAATACCTATAGTTATGATGGGAACTGATGAAATTTGAGAGGTTGCTCAGAAAAATGGATCCACCTTTATTTGTAGTATTAAGTGTTTACCAAAAGACTCTTAAATGTTATCTTAGCTCTGATCACAGGACTTCCCAGTGCAGGCAGGTGACACACTGGTGCTATTAGAACCTCAGATCGTTTAAGTTTCATTTAATGCCACCCATATGCTAGCCATGGAGTTGACTGGAGATACAGTTGGTAACACAAGGAACTCCTAAGCTAAGAGAAATGTCAACAGTAATTAAAGCACTAACAGTAAGCCACCACATAATGAATAAGGCCAAGATACTTACCATTGTCTTTATTTCCTTAAGGATTTGTATAAAACACAGAAATTAGCAATAAAAATTTAACTTGACAGTGGCAAAACAGAATAAACAAACTAAGCCAAGAGAAAACCAGGAAGAGTCTAATTATTAAATTCTGACTACCTGTAAAGACGTCTATCTGTAAAAGCACAAGTCAATTTAACTTTTTTACAATTTACCAAACAATAATCTTACTTGACAGAAGAAAAACATCTCCTTCATCAAGCCAAAACAGTGCAGCGAAGCCTATAAGCCTCTTCAAAACTCTGTTGAAGGCACTGAGGACATCAGCTTAATTACTCACGCAATAATGAAATTTAATACCAGTAGATTTCTGTTATCACAAAGTGCACCATAGTTTCAAAAGAAATTTGGAAGAGGCTAAAACAACAGCAGTACGACTCCCACCCATGTACATATGGGAGGTTAAAAGGTAATCTGGGAATCTGCCAAAGTGCCAAATTCATAGCTAGCCCACAAGATTATCACAGTCCATAAAAGTGCTTGCATTGAAAATCATTCTGTCAATTTAGAGCTGCCAGATCAAAAAAATAAACCAGAAAAAAACTTCCAAAACCAAGAAACTCCACCAAATCCCCCTAATTATGCAACTCGAGAAAAAGAAGTCTTACTTAACTAAATAAATACAAGAGAGTAGGAACAGACAATGTGCTTTGTACACCTCACAGGGAAAAAAACCCCAACCAAAACAGACAGAGATGAGGAAACAAATGAAAAAGTAACAGAAGAGTTGTCAGGGAAGTCTGTCTTTCCAGAGCAGTAGTTTCACTGAAAAAACCCAAAACTTGAACTTGTAGTTTAAGACCCATATTTCCCCAGAACTGTTCTACGAAACAGTCAGCTCTCCTACTTCTCAAAAAGTAAACAGCCATCAATCTCTGGAATGTAAAGCAATTGTCTGTACAGAATGTTCCATTCTGATCCATTCTGTCTTTTATTTGTTTCCCGTTTTTAGTGCTGGTTGTCTACCCCTGAATCAGAGCATACCAAATAATACAGTGTCAGATAGCCCAATGACAAAGGTCTATTAAATTCTTCTTTTTCCTCATTTTGCATTCTCTTTGTTGGAACTAAGAACATCATCTCTGTTTGACAAAACGAGTTCCTACAACCTGAGGAATTACTTGTATGCAACTGCAAACAACCTAACCAGTTAAGCTAGGAAAATGCCCAGATTGCTTGAAAACAGCAGTGATAAATTAAGCTGTTTCTCTCCTTTGTTTTTTTGCCAAGATACTTTGTAGAGTCAGTTCAGTTGAGCAGTCATTGTGTGAAATGTTGTGGGTTGTTTTTTTCTCCTTTTTTTCTTTTTTTTTTTTTTCATTCTCAGAAATCTTTAAACAGAAATTTAAGCCTTGGTTTCTATTTCTGGATACCTGCCAGCATCACAATCACCTCAGAAGCTGGAATGATTGGCAGGATCTCAACAAAGAACCAGGATTATTACAGTTAGGTTTGTGCAAGTTGGAACAGAAGAGCAGGCTGACTACAGGTAACCTGTGAGAAAACTTCCATAATGCTCATTCCTTGCTCCACATGCAAGTGCCATGAGACACTGACTGCCCTGGGTGCCTACAAAGGCTCAGTGGAAGAGTATTTCACAGGATTGGGTCCTGAAAGTCTGAATCACAAAAGTAGCCAGTGAGATAAGCAACTTGCGTGCACGGCCCTATGTATCACACATTCATTTAGATAACACAAAATTTTCTTGTTGGAATTAAGACAATTAAACAGTAAAGATGGGTTTTGACCAGCAAAATCAGAAAGTCTGCCAAACACTTATAACAGTAGCCTTTGAGCATGGTAAACATCAGTGACTACACAAATACATATTTGAAGAACAAGATCAAGTAGCTGAGAAACTTGATCACAAGCTGGTAAACAACCACTTTACAATGTATCTGCTTCTATTCTAACTATTAAATGAGCAACCAAACTAGAAAGCATATACATCTCACAGAATGAAGCATAATAGTTATTATCTACAAATAAGAACACTGGAAGCAAGAATATTTATTTAGAGGATGAAAGTTAAATGAAGGATTGTACCTTACCAAACATCTATAGAAACATCAATGGGGAAAGATCTCAAAGCAACACAAGTCTAAAGCATATAACTACTGAACAACCATTTTTTTGGTGACTTTCAACTGCAATAAACCCTTTCAATAGTGTATTTGAAATCATTGCCATTGTTCCCCTGCATGGGAAAGTCACATCCTCTCGGCACTGCAGGCTTTAAATAGACAAGCTGTTCACAGAAGAAACTACAGAAGGTAAAAGGGAAACTTCCTCCAACAAACTGGAAAATCACCAGAATCATTCCGTAGTTACTAGAGTGACTGAAATTCATAACTGAAGATAATATCCTCATTCAATCAATTAGCAATTTCAACAAGAAGAAATTTTTGTCTATTTAATTAAGGTAAGACTTCCACATTCCTGGAAATACTTTCTCACTCAGTGGTATCCAAATTGCTTTTGAGACAGATGCTCATCTGCAACATCAGGTTTATCATGTACCTAGCACAAATTTACTCTTCACTATAATTTTAGTTAATGTGGCATTTTCAACATAAATTCCAATCACAAGCAGTAAATACTACAGTACATGGATCATTTGTACCCCACTGTCTGAAATGGTATTTTCTGGAAGACTAATAAATTCACCAAAATCTTTGTCTTATTTCTTCAAATGCATTCATGTCCTCAAAATATTGATAACTAAAGTTCTACATGGAACTAGTCAGAGAACAAAACCAAAAGTTAACAGTTTTGCTGTTCTGATGTTAGCTCCTTTAGTGATTAGCTCTCACCAACTCAACCTCAGTTTCCATACATAAACAGAACGATATATTAGGACCCTACTTCACCAGAGGATTCTTTTGTTGCTCCAAGTATTTTAGTCACAACCCATCAAGAAGACTCTTTCCCCCCCCCAACAGATCAGAGATAAATGGTAAAATTCAAACCACCCCCACTAAAGCAAACTAATAATAATAATTTTTTTTTCCTTTTGAAAAGCTCTGTGGGAAGGAAGAAGCTCGTACTTTCTAATGTTACAGAGCATAAACATGCAATAATCACAGCATTGTTGGATATCAGGTTTTACCAGTGACCTCCCTTATCTGTGGAGTAAGAAATAGGACTGTTCATGCTTATGAGTGGATTCATGACAGCTGAGCAGTTTTTGTTAACAGGGAGGCAGTAGGGGGATACCTGAGTGAGATAACAGTGAGAAAAAAATGGTTCTTCTGCTTTTGTTGTTGTAGGATATCTCAGTTTTGCCTGTGATTATCCGAAAATCTTGGAATTTTTCTGCTTTGTTTTTATGTTGATCCATTAAGTAATTACTGGATTTATGATAGACATTTTTGTCACTGTTACATTACTTGATATTATCAAAGAATAAAGGCAATAGCTAACAAAACCACTGTAGCAGAGCCATACTCAGCAATATACAGAAAAATCTGCTATTCAGATTTGAAAATTGCTACTTTTCAGCAGTGCCAAGTTTGGAATAAAGTGAATCCACCTTATACTGATGCATATCAGCATGTATAATGACTAACTGCAGATGAATGAATTAAGATCACGGACTTGGTTTCAAATAAAGCCAGAGATCCTATAATTAATTTTTATCAAAGCAAACAGGGAAAGTTCAAATAGCAGGCTAAACATACATGGGACATGTTGACTTTTAATGTGACCACAGTGACACTCTCTTGTCAGGTATGTTTACTTTTAAAAACACATACATTTACTGTACTTATATAACACAACATCCATCACCCTGCCACTTGCACAAATAACTTGTGGATTAAGGGGTTGGCAGAGATGGGAAAAGGGATGTAGCAAAAGGCAGTTTGCTATCTACCCACCAAAGACATCAGAGGGAGATAAACACATGATCGTTGTCTATGTCTCTGTAAGCCCTCATTGTTCCAATGCAAAACTATGGTTTGCACCATGTATAACATCACATGCTGCAGCAGTGTCTAACATTGAGAAATCTTTTAGGTCAGCAAGGTCCCAAAATGGAAAAGAAGGCTGTATGCATTACATGGCCCTAACGGTTCACTGATGTCTTAACTACATATTGAACAAAGGTTTAATATTCATTTCCAGGAGCTTAAGGAAACCAATGACTTTTCTGGTAGCAGAAAAACATTTTCTATAAAATAATTTCTTTATATGGCATTTTAATGGCTTTGACCAAAACTTTATTACAATTGTCGGTAGCAGCTTTGGACATTGCTGTGCCTGATCTGCTTATCTTACTATGCTGAGTTTCCTTTAAATAATGTGCAGACAAATAAATATATTGTACTTAACAGCTTTCCTTTGTATGGCTTTTCCTTTTTTATTATTTTCACATTTTTATTTGTGAACGTAAGTGAAATATGTACAAGTTCAAATATGCATTATGTAAAACATTCTCTAAAACTGGTTAAGCACAGAAGGGAGCGGTCTCTATTTCTTTTTCAAGAGAAGGTTGCCTTATTCATTCTCATCATGTTGCTTTATAAACCTCATCCTTCATGACTACTACCTGGGAATGCAACAATTTTTGCATGGCCCTGAGACAGGAATGGGATGCAGTGCTACAATGCTGCCTCTTGACTTAGCCTGCTGCCAAGGTTCTCATTTATACAAGTCTTTTTTAGGATCCCAGTGGCAACTCTTCCTTCCCATGATCCACAGGCCTGGAATTTTTGTACCAAATAATAACTGTCATGAATGGAACTGGCTTCATATTAGGCCTGTTGGATAGGACAAACAATCTGCTTCAGAAACTTGCACTTAAACTAAATAGCAAATGATTATCTCATTTTGTAAGGTAAGGCTTCTTGAGATTTTACAAACCATTTGTGTTTCACTCTGGATGAAAACACAAATTACTCAAAGCTTTTTATGAAAGCAGTGTGTAAACAGCCCCCAGCCTGGTGCTCCAACCAGGGACTGGCTCTGCACAGGGGCACAGGGGCAGAGCTGCCTGTGGGTCCTGTTCCCCCACCACTCTGCTGAGTGTCCTGACATTAGGGTTACCAGCAGTTTGCTCAGGGATTTTCTTCCTTCTTTCTCACTGTCTCCATGTTGGTTAAAACCACCATTTTCTAACTTTTTCCTTGAAAACTTTAGCTGAAAAATTCTTAACTGGCTCTGCATATTCAGGCTGAAAAGGATGGGTGAAATCTGTACAACAACTAATGATATTTACTGTTTCAGCCTCTGCTACAAAGCTCATGTGTTAAGTCTTTGCTAAATGTGTAATGTGATAAACCTTATCCTCATTGACACCTCGGTGATCCCACTGGAGACAACAGAGGTCCCCAGGCTTAGCCAAGGACTGACTCAAACTGTGGTATTCTACTGAGTGAGGTTCAATGCTTCATGTTCTTATTTTTATATCTCAAATAACATAAAAATAAGATTGTATATTATAACAATAGGTTAGGTGGAGCGCAAACTGAAAGTGCCTACTATGTATGTCTATAATCCTTTTAAAGAAAACAATACTTAATTGGTCTTTGATAAAACCACTTGATGAAAGACAGTGAAAGGATGGCGTGAAGCTAGAAAAGCTTGTCAGATCAAGTTTTGAAAACTCAATTCTGAAAAAATGTTAGCAGAACCTTAGAAAGCAAATTTATCAGTAGACACATTAACTAAGTTTGGATCTGTTTAAAAGTTTTCCTTTGGAAGCTAAAACCAGTGTTGGTTTGCTTTTTTTTTCTCAGTGACTTTAGTAGGTGGGATGACAAAATCACTACCATTTGAACAACAATGGAATACCAATTAGGTGAACAGAAAGAAAAGAGCACTTGTGTTTCAGGCATACAGTTTCTGTGCTTAGCCAAAAAGACTGAAATTCTCCTCTTTCCAACTTTTGAGTGAAACTTTCTTATGTGGAAAAACACAGAGCCAAAAAATGCATGCCTGCCTAGGTAGCACCCTGCATTTCTGTAGCATTTCTATCTCAGCAACGAAGCCTTGTAACTCTTAATAACCAACAACAAGGACCAACTCCCGCCTCGTACAGGTAACAGGAAAGACAGAATAAAAAGATATAATGTAATCCACCACAATTCCATCAATTTTTGAAATTTACCTTATACTCAAAGTAATTAGAGCTCTGAAACATTTTGTTTGTTCTGGTTTTAATTTTCTTTCCTGTATTTTCCAGGATTCTGATCAGATTTATCCCACCAGACATTATGGTTTAATTGAGGTATCATGATTTGCCCCGGGCTCCCCCATGGCCATCTCCACAGATACATTCAAGCAGATGAGTCACAGACCACGTGGGCTGCAGAGCTCCCTAAAGCAGCCTATCCTTCTCCATTGACTGTAAATATACTCCAGGAGAAGCAGGATCCTGTCGTGGAAGCTTCAGTTGCATTTCTAAAGTTAGGTGAGATGAATCTGAGCCTTTGTGTATATTTAGTATAAGCTGCTTCCCAGCTTCCTGTATTCCAGCTAGAGATTTCATTCAAATTAGTTGTAGAAGTTCCATTTTGGAGGAGAAAGTCAAACAAAGGCAGACTTTATTTGTCTGCATTTATCTGTCTTCTTACTCATGGTGGAATTGCCACACAGACACACAATTTGCTAGGCTTTTACATTATGCACTCTAATAATTCTTAATTTTTCTCACTTAGGTCACAAGGCGCTCTCCGGTGCAAAAACTCCCTACATATCTATCAAAAAGCCAGATTTAATTGCTCTACTTTGACACACCAAATAAAGGGCTCCAAAGCATTATTATTCTACATTGTTTCAGGCACACAGAATGAGTATTCTGAAAAAAAAACCAAAAAAAAAACAACAGAAGAAAAGCTGCTACTGTAATCAGTCATGATTGAAGGCATTTCCTGTATTTTGCTATCAAACTGGTTGTTTTTTCCATTACATACCAAGCGAACTTCAGTAAGGTCAAGACACCAGAGAAAAACAGGATCAGAATATCTTTAATCAACTAAACTTGAGTATTTTAGTCTCTTTCTTTCAGTTGTCCAGCCCTGGATCTTATCCCACATCTCCAAATTTCTTCCTTAAATCACAGATACATAAACCAGGTCATTTTGAAATTATGACTTAGACAGTTGTTTTCAGTTGTTAGCCTTACACTTCCCCTATCCTAAAGGTCAAACAACCTCATGCTGTGTAACAAGACCAATGTTATTTTAATATAAGTCCAACAAGAGAGATGGGTTTTCATTCGCAATCACAATACTGAACAAAACAACTTCCCTTGCTGGAAGTCTATCATTTCTACCACACTGTCTATTTAAATCAAGTGTAAGTTCTGAAATTACTATTAAATGAAAGTCAAAGCTGCAATAGCATAGGTGAATTTGATCTAATCCTGTACATTGTCATCCTGATGTCAGACTAAATGCAGATTATTTTAAGGTATATAGCCTCCCTGTCCTGTGCTCTGACCCTATTCTTTTTGTAGGGAAAAAGTCTTTTTCTTCCAGGAATGCCAGATGACATTTTACTTGTTAATGTAACACAAATATCAACACCTCCCTAGGAAATGACCAGTTCCAAGCATATTGTTGACTCACTGAAGAAGGGAAAAACAGATTGTGTTAAACTCAGTGATTCTACAGAGAAAGCTTTTGATATGTCTGATATTTCCACCCATATGGAACCAGTAAGGAAGGAGACTTCAATATGGATGGTGGGTTGTAAGAAGAGCCTAGACCTTTCTCCTGGAGAAAAGGAGCCGAAGAGGAGCACAGTTTGATGATCTGTTGCATCAGGTGGTTGAGCGACAGGAAACAGTTAAAAGGCTGTGCAGTATTAGAGGGGATGAGACGGAGGTAGACAGGTGGTTTTAGAACCATGTTCCTATGGTGGACACCACAGAGAATGAGGCACCTTGGACACTGGTGACCCCCAAAAGCAGGACTCCGCTTAATGCCCCACTCTCCAGCATTCCAACCAAAAACACACATGAAGTTTTAAGAGCTGTAGATACCCGTGAGCCAAGGAGAAACTGTACCAGCAGCACACAGTGTATACTGTAGAAACAAATGACGAGTCCTCCTATCAGCTAACTTTGTTAAGGGGCACTGAGGTGCTCATCTGGCAGCCTGTCAGTAAGTCACAAGAGATATGCTGCCTTCAAGGAGCTAAGGTTTGGGATGTTGCTGAGAGGGTGCCACAACTTGTCAAGAACACAGAATACTCTCCCACTGCAGAAATAGGAATGCAGGCAGAAATGATACCACAAGCCAGAATCTAAGCCAGAATCAGGTTCTACAGAACCCTGAGAGTGCAAGTGAAAATACTGGTGTACCAGTTATCTCTCTTTCCGTCTTACCACTCAGAGGAAAGGATGCAGCCAGAAATAGATGCATAATGCAAATCAACTTCTGGCTTCATGGCTGGTGTATTTGTTGGCTTTTATGATATGGGGACATTCTTCAATGATTCTGGCCTGTTAGAGAGGCATGGGACCCACCTGTCTAGAAAGGCAAGGGAATCTTTGGCAGCAATCTGACCACCCTGGTGAGATGGGCTTTAAATTGAAGGACTTAGCAGGCGGGGTCCGAACTGGAAATGTTCATGCCATTGCAACCAAATGTGGAATAAGCCAGGCCAACCAAAGCAGAGACAAATATTTCTTTGCTGCCTTCCAAGACAAGAAACAAAAGATCAATCATCTCAAGTGTATATATACCAATGGACACATCCTGGGGAACAAACACAATGGACTGGAGCTCTGTGCCCAGTCAGAAAGTCATGATATCATAGGAATAACTGAAACATCGTGGAACAACTTGCACCACTGGAGGAACATGATGGATGGCTATAGGCTGTTACATAAAGACAGGCAGGGAAGAAAAGGAGGAGGAGTGGTGCTCTATGTAAAGAAGAACTTTGAATGTATAGAAGTCAACTATGGTGATTGTGGAAGTTCTATTGAATGCCTCTGGCTCGAGATCAGAGGGTTGTCTCCAAGGGGGATCGTACAGTAGGCATTTGCTCCTGATCTCCAAATCAAGACGATAAGGCCAATAAAGTAATATTTGGGTCACTTAAAGCAAGCTTTGGGTCAACAGAACCCGGCTTTTATGGATCACTTCAACTATCCAGATATTTGCTGGAAAAACAGTACAGCAGCTCACAGGTCATCCATCAAGTTCCTGGAATGCATACAGAACTGCTTCCTCACACAAATGTTAGTGTGAGGCACTGCTGGAGTTGCTACTCAGAAACCAAGAAACTTGCTACTCGCTAACCAAGAAAACTTGCTTTGTAATATCTCGGTCAGTGATAGCCTTGCCTTCAGTGACCACCATACTGTTGGAGTTTGGGATCTGGCTGAGCATGCTGATGGTTAGTACTGAGACAAAGATCTTAGAGTTCAGAAGAGCAAAATTCAGCTTGCTCAGAGCTCAGTTAGGAGGGATTGTGTGGGAAGCTTCCATGGAGGATAAAAGAGCTGAGTGTTTCAATAATGTTTTCCTGGAAAGACAAAACCAGTTCATCCCCTTTAACGGTAAGGGAAGTAGGCAGAGTAAGAAACTCCCTTGGCTTGACTGCAAGCTTCTGAGTCTGCTCAAAAACCAAAAGAGAAGTGTACCAGAGTTGGAAAAGCAGATGAATATCCATTGAGAAATACAAGGGCATTGTGAGGTTGTGCAGAGATGGAGTTAGAAAAGCAAAAGCTCAGCTTGAACTGAAACTGGACAGAGATGTCAAAAACCAAAAGAAAGGGTTCTTCAGGTACCTAAACAACAAGCAGAAACAGAAGGTAAAAACTGTCCCATTGTTAAACAGGAGAGGTGAATTAGTCACCAACAATGGTGAAAAGGCAGAGTTCTCAACATTTTCTTCACCTCTGTCTTCACCAGTACTGTTGGGCCCCTGGTCTTGGGAACAAGAATCCAAGTTCATGCAAACACAATCCACTATCAGTGAAGGAGGAGCTGGTGTGCAAACTATTACAGGAGCTTGACCCCTACAAACCACTGGGCCCTGACAATATCCACCCAAGGGTGTTAAGGGAGCTGGCTGACATAGTTGCAAGGCTGTTCTCCATAATCTTTGTGAAGTCGTGGAGATCCCAAAAGACTGGAAGAAGTCTAATGTCAATCCCGTCTACAAGAAGGGCTAAAAGGAGGATCCAGAAAATTACAGGCTCATCAGTCTTACTTCAGGTCCTGGAAAAGTTATGGAATGAATCCTCCTGGAGGCTATCACAAGTCAGATAAAGCACATGATTGGAAAAAGTCATAACGGATTAACCAAAGGCAAATTGTGCGTGACAAACCTGACTGCCTTCTGTAATCTGTTCAGTTGATGTGGGGTGAGTGATGGACATAGTCTATCTGCATTTCTCCAAGGCTTTGAATACAGTTTCCCACAGCTTCCTTCTAGAGAAACTGATGTGTTACAATCCAGACAAGTTGTTCGTGTGGCCAGCGAGGAAATGGCTGACAGGATGAATCCAGAAGGGGGTGGTAAACAGTTCCTTTTGGAACTGGCAACTAATGACAAGTGGGGTCGCCAGGGATCAATATTCGTCTCAATGCTGTTTAATATCTTCAGAAGTGATCTGGGTGATAGAATCAAGTGTACCCTGACAAAGTTTGATGACGAGACCAAACTGAGCGGGGAAGTGGACACAGCGGAAAAGAGAACCATTCTAAATGAAAACCTGGGTAGGCCAGAAGTTCAACAAAGACAAGTGTAAGGTCTTGCATGCAGGAAAACATAATCCAGGAGTGGAGCACAGACTGGTATCTACCCAGCTGGGGAGCAGCTCTGTGGAAAGGGATCTTGAGGTTGTGGTGGACAACCATCTCAACGTGAGTGAATGGTGTGCTGCTGCAGCAAAGAAAGTCAATGGGACGCTGGGTTGCATCAACAAGGGCATCACCAAAATGATGATCAAAAGACTGAGAAGCCTATCATATGATGAAAGGCTGAGGAAAGTGGGTTGCTCAGCCTTCAGAAGAGAAGGCTCAAGGGAGACCTTATCACCATGTTTCAGTATTTAAAAGGTGGCTACAAAGAAATTGGATACTCATTTTGTAGGAGTCACATGGAAAAGACCAAGCTTTAATGGGTAACTCCTGGAGAGAGTCCAGTTAGACACAAGACAAAAGATTTTCACAATGAGAATAATCAGCCATTGAAATAATCTCCCCAGGGAAGTGGTGGATTCCTCAACCTTGGACACTTTTAAGATTCAGCTGGATAGGGTGCTGGACCTTCTTGTCCAGACTGTGCTTTTGCCAAGAAAATTTGGATCAGATGATCCTTGAGGTCTCCTTCCAACCTGATATGTTATGATTCTATGATTCCCAGCAGCTACTAAGAAAACCTCATGCTTTAGTCCAGTTCTGTTACCTAAAGTAGAAGACCAGCCTGCCTGAACACCGTGATAAGACTGAGAGCAACCTTATTATCTACCTACCGAACACAGATGCACACAGTAAAGGCTATTCAGTGCTACAAAGGTTCTCTTCTTAATTCAGATGAGGTTGTTTATCAAAAGAAAACTAATGAAATCCCCGTTTCTCAGGAAAGGAACCAGATGCTTCAACATACTCCTAGATGAGAACACACAACGAAGATGAAGAGCTCTTAAAATATTACAATCTGCTAGTAAAAGGTAGTACAAATCTTGTACATCCTCAATAATGCTTATTTTGTGCTCCTATCAGGAACAAACAGAACCACTGTTAAATTCAGGGGAAAACAGAAAATGTGGAAATGCTTGGAAGCTACTTTATAACTTGATCTTCTTTTTCTTTCATTCCTTTGAGCAAACTCTATATACACACTGCAAATTTTTAAAGAAGGTATTTCAAAAAAAAAGAAAAAAAAGAAGGAAATATTTTAGTTTGGCAACTGCAACATGGCCTGTCAATAAAATGGCCAAACATAGGTGACTGGGAGCATTTCCTGAGCAAGCCATTAATGCTCCAGCATAAGCCAACATTTCAGTGCCTTTTCTGTACTAGCCAATGCCATCTGCACCTATATAATGCTCAGAAAGTATAAAGAAGGATTGCTGAAGGTTTTTACATATAGTGTTTCTTTTTATAAAAGAAACAAATTTATCAGAATTCACTTCCCCGTGCTCCTAAGTGTATCCTTAGCAGGGAACAAACACAGCTCCTACCAGTAGGACTTCTGTTAAAGCTCCATGTCATGTTTCCATGGAGAAAAATACTTTATCAATCAGAAAAGAAAAACTCTGCATTGAACTTTTGTACAGAAACTGATTTTTTCCAGCCTCACTGTGGTCTCAGTTTGACCTCTTGGGTCTTTTTATGGAAAGCCGTTCCACAGAGTGGTGCATACACAGAATGGACTAAATAGATTACATAGCATAAATGAAATGATGCAATGTAGCAAGAATGTTGCTTCCAACAAAATGTTTGCTTATATGGAATCACTAGAAGAAAGATTTTAATAATTTCTGCTTCTATTCTGATTTCAGTAGCATAGTTCACGTGTCTAAACATCTTTTTAAATAATTACGTGGTCTGAACTTGGGAAGGGTATGTAGGCTCTTCATTTAAAACCTTTTCTAACCCTGCTGTATCTCAGTCAGTCAGTCACGGCTGGGCTTCGTGAATGAAGATCTGGGAAGGGCTCTACCCACGTTTGTTGCAAGCGTGATGGTGGCTAAAAAGGCCAATATGAGACAGGCGTGTCTGATTGCAAAAGGCACAGCAGAAAGAGTCCTTAGATGGTATATTCTGCAAGGCACGATTCTTTCTGCATTGTCTTTTCTCCTCAAGAGTCATCCTGCGTGCTTTCTCAAAAGCATCAGCAGCAATAGAAATTCTTGTAAAAACTGTGAGTCAAATCTATTTTGTCTTATAACCTTCTAAAAACATTCTGTTACACAGATAGATTTATCTGTTTCAAAATTCTGTAGAGTTAACAATTTTCTCTTATGTTTGATGGAAGATCACTGCAGGGGAGGAATTCTGGCAAAATTAAGAAGAATATTATTTGTCCATAAAGTGTGAAGAAGATAGCTGAAAAAAATTGGAGTTGCTTGCCCTTCTATGTAATCTATACATAAAATAAACTCCTAATGCTGCTTCCAGACAGAGGTCATACAAGCTGATGGTTCCAACTCCAAATCTTGTTTTGATATGTAATTAGAAAGGGTTATATATGTTAATACAGAGAGCTATATTTTATGAGACACTCTTAAAATTACGATTGTGTAGCAAAATCAAATTACTTTTGCCCTCAACTTTGCCAGAAAGCTGCACAGGCATTTCTAGACAATCTTTTCATGTGCAGGAAGTTTCAGCTTCAGCATTGTTTCAAATGTAGCTGCAACAGCCTTCCTCCATCTCCTCTAGAAAACATATGCTTGGGAATGCTACTTTGGATGTAGTGCCAACATAAAATTTCATCACTTAAAATCTACTTATACAAGGCACCCCATGATTTTTAATTAATATAAATGCGATGGAAAGATGACTCACGTGAAATAAAACATGGCATGAGTTAGGCTATTTACAGTGTATTCACTTTTGCCAACGTCAAGGTTAGTAGAGTGCTATAGCAATTTACCTTCAGCTGTGAAGACAGGGAGACTACTGAGAGGAGCCAATAGTCCAGCCCAAATGCAAGAGAGGGACAATTCTGAATAAAATATTTGGGAGGCTAAAATATGATTTTAATCTCTAACATTTGGTACTTTCTGAATAGTCACTGCATGTAAATAACTTCAGTAGGATTATAATGTAAACTACTGACCAACACAGGCTGTTCTTGAACAATTATTTATTCTTGAAAAATTATTTATTATTATAAAAAAGTTATTTGGGGCCTGAGGAATTATTTTTGTAACTTCTACGTGCCCAGTCTCTTCAGAGATCTGTTAACCAGACTTTATGTTCTGACAAGATTAGAAATTATCCTATAAAACTCCCAGATAGTTATGTGGGCAAAGACTAGCAAGGAACCTAATTATACAGCTTACACATAAAGTTTAATTAAATGATAATGTTCAAGAAAGTCTCTTTGTATCCTTCTGACAGCCTTAAACTGAGCACACTGAGTACAATTTAATTCCATTGTAAAATTGCTTTGCTCTTCTGGTGTCAGAAGGAGCTTTTACTGTAAATGAGAACCATGATTTTTAAAGAAACAGTCTCTTATACTTCAGATGGTGGCTCCTCTACACCCATGGCATGTCATCGTCACATTTATTACATAGTTTTATTATGTATTATCACAGTCTGAATTCCAACTAGAAATGCATGAATAAATCAGTCTCTGAGAAAGATCATCAAAACACCTTTAAAACAAAATGGGAGAGAAGTTGCAGAAGTTGCGCTGTATCTCTAAGACATATATATGATATATTAAACTCAGCATTTCCCAACCCTGAAACAAATATAGGTATTAGTTTATAGTCTCTGTAGCCAATTTATAGTGTTGTGTTACAACTTGATAGTGCAGCAAACAAAATATTAAGGGGCAATATAGTATGATTCTCAACTTAGACTTTAAATGATGACATGAAGTACTTTGTTAGCAATGATACAGTTCCACTCTTTGTTGCCCACTCAGCCCGTAGCATCAACCTTTACACTTTCTTTCATACTTCCATGCTACTATGCTGTAATTAGGCAAACACAACTGTGTTTGCTTTCTAAATGGATTCTATTACATAAGTTGTGTAAAAAATAAACCCTATTTTACATGACAGAATTTTTTCATTTTAGCATGATCTCTCCTGGATTGAGTTTATACAGACAACTAGTTTGCCATAACTAAGAGTGCACATAGCTGAGCCAGGGGAGAAATTCTGTAGATGTAATGAGTTATACCAAATTTGTCACCAAATTATCTCTGGCTTTATAAGCTATAGCTCACTAATATCAGTTAATGTTTTGTTGCAATTACTACACAGATAATTTCCAGGACATTATTTCAAAATTTCTGCAAACCCACTTGCTTGTGGACAGAACAACTACATAATCTGCAGATGTTTTAAAAATCATGGCAAAATCCTCTTCCTCTTAGGTCATCCATAGAAAACCAAAACTTCTGTCTTACTGTGTGTGCAAGCACATCACTTGCTCTGATCTTATGGAGCTGAGAAAATATCCCCTCTTTTTTATTTTGTGGCCTTTCAAAAGGTGAAAAGAGAACCAGTCTAAACCCCAGGGTTGTCCAAAGGGTTTCCTCTCACCTCTGATTGAGGCGTATCTCCCACAGTGTCTGTGGAAATTAGCTTACAGAGTTTGAGCAGAGGCAGCTTCAACAAGCTTGCAGTGGAGTGCCTTCAGCCTTGTGTATGCTGCTGAGCTCCTGTCTACTTTCCTCATGCACAATCTGAGGATCCTTTTATATGATATTTGAAGACACTCATATAAATGAGAATCAGAACATCTTTACAATAGTTATGGCCCCTTTGGGCCCATTACAGATTATCAGCAAATGAACTGGCAGACTTTGGTATGCCTTTTATACCCTCAGTATACAGTACTACAAACACTTGCTGTCCTCCTACTGGTAGTTAAGTTTACGCAGATACATACTCAGGCAGTTTCTGAAGTGCCTATTATTTTTGTTTTACAAGTACTCCTTTGGAGCTCTTTCAGATTTATTGATGTTTGGAAGCTTTTAAATATCCATTACCCACTTAATTGACCATAGTAATTTCATCTGACTCATTATTTGTGTTAGAATATATTTAGGCATTTTTTAAATGGGTGTTATTACAGACCATAGGATCTCCCTTGGGAACCCTATAATAAATCAAGTAAATACTTGGTGAAGTGCTATAATTTTTATTTGTGACTACTTAATTTTATCCTTTATATTCCATGTTTTGAACATATGAAGTTCCTCAGTTCAGGTTACTCGTGACCAAGCTTTCTTTGGGGTACTGCTTCTCTATTAGTTTCATACCAAGGTGCACCCACACTGGCTGCTATACTGGCTATCTACTGTTGAAGCCATGCCATCCTTCCCTTCCCCTGAAGGGGCAATCACATTCCCTAGGACTGGAATACCCTGTGAAGAGTACTTTAACAACTGCCATTGTTGTAACAATCTACATGAAAAAAAAATGCACACAACTGCATGTATTGTTTCCATTTGAGATACTTTGAAGAGTGGTATTTTCTGTGTCTTCTCATCAGGAGAAAGAAATTGAAGTCTGGAGGAAAAAGCATACATATGTCATTACTGGCATTATTTCTGGTCTCTCACATTTATTTTTTCTCTCTCTCTGCTGTTTTGTAAGACTGACTACTGGAAACAAATTCTAGAAGCAGGAGGCAAGGAAGGGAAGACCCATCTGTTGTCTACATTGTGAGAAGTGCTGCTTGGGCTCCTCATAAGCCTCTCCTCTTATAAGCTGGGTGTTACTGTAAGAATTTTTTTGAATCTAAAATATTATACGCCCATCATAAGTGGTCTTGGGGGGGGCAAAATTAAAATCGGTGGTGGGAGTAAATTATCTCTCCTTGGTGTCATCAATCTCTGGATATATAACAGTGCAGAAACCACACAAGCTCCATCTCGGTAAAAGCTGGCCTTGGCATCACTACCATTCCTGCTCCACATCTGCCTCCTGCTTAGCCTGCCCCACATCTACCTCCTCCACATGTACTCAATGCTGCTGAGATGATGAAGACAATGTATTTCTCCTACTGTCACTGCTCTGGACAGTTGCTTGTTCAGGTTCTGTGACACACTGGCAGGTGAAGAAAGGGGCAGGCATTACTTCTGACACAGGAAGGTAAGCTAAGTGACTCATTACCACTTTGGCCTCGTTATCTCTCACCTTTCAGCTAATTTTCAGCACTGTCATGGCCACCTGAGCCATTTTGTTCCACTTTCTGATTCCCCTGGTTAGACTGCACCTTGTCTGTCCAAGGTCATTCTGATGTAATCCTACCACTATTTATTCTGGTAGCAGTAGAGACATTGATGAGTTCCCAAAAGTGCTGGGGGATTTGTGGGATTACTGGCTGTATTTTCTCTGTTTTAGTTTGTTAGGCCTATTTAATTAACCTCCCGGTGAACAATATTATTTGGGTTTTCTTTCATTTGAATACAAGTTGTCAGCTAAACAGATACTTTTAAAGTTTTCAAAGGTTTCAGTGATAATTCAGTTATGTTAGCTTTCAGATTGGATAAATTTCCACTGCTTTTTGCAATAGTAAGCAAAAGAACATAAGTTTTTTGATAACAGTCCATTCTCAAATGTGATGATTTTCTCTTTTAAAACAAACACATTTTCTACCTGAAGAGTAAAACGAAGGTCCCAAATCATCCAGGAAGCTGCACATATCATGCATATGAATAGTGTCACTGAACGAAAAATTGGCCTTTGAGTAGTGATCTGCATGCAGGAATGTCTGTCCAGCAGCATCTAAGTGATAAGCTCTTATATAACAAGGAGGTGGATAAAAGAGGGGGTGGGAAGACAGGCAAAGAGCATAAATGCAGATCTTAAGCCAAAAGTGGCAAGGTTCTGCGGAAAAAAACAGAAGAAATTGTATGTCTTTACTGAAATGCATCATCCAAATTTTCTTTTACGATTGTTCAGTATTTTTGTCATCATTATTAAAAAAACTACTAAATAAGAGTTCCTTACATGTTTTCATCCAACATTTTGCATTACTCTTCAACTTTGCAGCCCAGAAAGCCAACTGTATTCTGGGCTGCATCAAAAGCAGCGTGGTCAGTAGGCCAAGGGAAATGAATCTGCCCCTCTACTCCACTCTGGTGAGACCCCATGTGGAGTACTGTGTCCAGCTCTGGGGTCCCCAGCATGTGAAGGACATTGACCTGTTGGAGCAAGTCCAGAGGAGGCCACCAAGACGATCAGAGGGATGGAGCACTTCTCCTAAGAAGAAAGGCTGAGAGAATTGGGAATGTTCAGCCTGGAGAAGAAAAGGCTTCAGGGTGACCTAACTGCAGCCTTCCAGTACCTGAAGGGAGCCTACAAGAGAGATGCAGAGAGACTATTTACAAGAGCATGTAGTTACAGGACAGGGAGAATGGTTTTAAACTGAAAGAGAGTAGGTTTAGATTAGATCTTAGGAAGAAATTCTTTTCTGTGAGGGTGGTGAGGCACTGGAACAGGTTGTCAAGAGAAGTTGTGGATGCCTCATCCCTGGAAGTGTTCGAGGCCAGGTTGGATGGGGCTTTGAGCAAGCTGATCTGTTGGAAGGTGTCTCTGCCCATGGCAGGGGGCGTGGAACTAGATGATTTTTAAGGTCCCTTCCAACTCATACAACTCTGCAGTTCTGTGGTTCTCTATTGCATCTGAAGAGTACAACAAAATCTTGATAAATGCCTATCACCTCAGAACCACATTTGCTGTGAACTTCTCTGTATTACTATGAGACTTTGGCAGATGTATTCAATAGCATGCAAAAAGGCAAAGCCTCACCCTTAATGACACATTGATTCAAATTCAGTGGTAACTTTTGCCTGTTAGCAGCAGAATTACATATAGGAAGGACCTTCAGATTTTTCATGCACTGTGAAACAAAAAGCACTCTCTTTCCTATGTTAGCAAATTGTTTGCGGAGTATGATTCTGTTTGAAACTGATGTACATGATTCTGCAGGAACAATGCTGTGTCTCAGCAGTTTAGGAAAACTAGTGGGATTGTGCCGTGTCAATAAATTCTGTTTCACATGTGCTGCAGCTCTAGTGGATTTTTATTTTGTGTATGTTTCTCTCAGTTAAAACCTTCTTATCAAATGCTGAGAGATAACACACATTTCTGCCTGTTATAAAATAAAAGCACAAACATCAATCATCTAAAATCCCTGACATTCACCCAGAAATAAATACAAATATGTTCTGTAACATTTCACTGCTATTATCTGTTGAGAAGCACTGTCGCCCTTTCTACTGAGGGTACCGGAATATGGCTGCCCTCACAGGAATGTAAACTTGGCATTAACCCAGGCAGATTCTCATTCCCTGCTCACTCTCATTTAACATTAACTCACTCCTATACTGTTATCAGAAGGTAAAGGTCATAGCTTTATTTACACAATACAGCACTATACAAACGGTCATTAAACAAGAAAATCTTGCACCAAATAAACATGAAGAAAAAAAAAAAAAAAGCTGACGTCGCTACCAGGAACTCCCTCTGGAAGTACTTCATTATTCCCCAAATGAGGTTGACGGTGCTAGTCTATCCTTCTAAATATTAACTGCCTGGCACTGCCTCTCCACATACCCAACTCCCACGCAAGAGCCAACTAAGGACTTTTTAATGTTCCAAACCCAGGAGAAATTTAGAAAGCATTCTACTGTTGGCAAGACCATGTGGCTCATATCCTATTCCCACAGCCTTTACTCATCCTTCCACAGCTGGAAACCTTGTCAAAGGCTCTCCTATACAACAGCAGCCTTTAGCACAATACATAAGCTGGGCAGATGGCAGGGTGGACTCCTTCGGTCCGAATGCCAGAAGCCTGGGAACCAACCCTCCTTCCTGCTTCTCATCTCCCTCAGTCCCGCTTCTCTCCACTCCAGCCCACTGCATTTTCCTGTGGGGAAGACATCCTGCTTATTTATGCATTTCATGACTGCTGGCCTGCCTAGATCCAGCAAGAAAAAGTGCAAAGAGGGCACGAGGCCACTGACTAAAATCCCGTTGGAGCTCATGTTCAGTTTTGGAAACTAGACCAGGCAGAGCAGAGAGAGCATGAATGTAGTCCAGGACACACACCTGGCCAAAGCACTGGTCAGGTGGTGCGGCTTGGGCAGCAGTCCCTGGAGACCCTGGAACTCCAGACACATGTGCAGCAGCACAATTCACTCCTTGCTTCCTATTTTTACTGAAGGTAGTGGAAATAGTTTGTTACTCACTTGGGCTAGAAGCAAACTGTAACTTCTCTGTAGCAGACTACTGCAACAGGCAGTTTATGTGAAGAAGGGCTTGAGTTCAGGATATTCCCGTGTTTGGGTGTGAATATGCTATGTATGAAAGTACAAGGTCTTGCCCTTCTTCATGGACCATAGTGAAGCACCAATTTAACCTTTAACTACTTAGAGTTGAAATAAGATGATCTGTACATTCTTAAATTTAAACCAAAATGCTCTATGTCTAGTTTTGCATTAAAAAAAAAAAATAGGAGGGAGGGGAATTTAATTTGGCTGCTACCACTCAGAAAAAACACAGTAAGGTAATCTGGGAGAATGATGACTTTTAACATGTTAACCACTGACCATGCAACATTTTCATCAGTGTAAATATAACTCCTCATTACTCTGCCAAGGTTGCACTGAATCATACAACTGCCAATGAAGTCAGCCTTTCTAAATATTCTTATTTCACGTAAAAACACACTAATGAATGTGCTTTTAATTTTAGGTAGTTCTTCTTTCTGAAACACTGGTGTGTGTTGCCTTGATAAACAGGAATTCTGGGAAAACTGATCATCCAAGGAAAAATTCAGTTAGTGTTCAAACAAGTTCTTAGGGGAGTTGTGTACGGAAAAAGCCCGGAGGTGCTCAAGGATTGGCATCAGCTTATTTATATTCACATTTGCCTCAATTCAGTGTTAATAAATCCTTCATCACGACCAACACATTGATTACAGAGTGCACAGAGGCTCAGAAAGCTCCAGCAAGTTACAGGCTGGATTATTACTTCACATTGCTGAGGAACACAACAACCCACAGTTATTAATAAGGACTCCCCCGTGACCAGGTGCTGTATGATTTCAAGGCAACATCTCACAGACCCTACGTCTGAAACCCATACAAGTGGTCAACCCAAAGCAGGTGACAATAATTTCCCAGTTAAGATATTTTTCATCCTCTCAGGTGAAGTGAAATTGTGTACATTCAGTTTCCTTCTTTTGTATTTCAGAGAGACCACTTGAATGGTCCTGGAGGATACCAGAAATAACCAACATGAAACTACTGGCCTTTCAGGTCTTTACTGAAATTACGTTTGTAGCTTGCACAGTTATTTCCTAAATCACATATGAACCGGGAACATTGTCATTTACATTCATTAAGGGGTACTCCATTCTAGTGCTGATGTTCCTGCCTGGGGAGACAACACTTTTCTGTAGGTATTTCAGGCCAGAGTGGGCCACTTGTGTCACCTCACTTGAATTCCTACGAGAGCGAGAGACAGCCACCCAGGTACTCCTGACCTCAGCCCAACAACTGCAGGTGAAACATGTTTACATATATCTGCAGAAAGTGCACAGGAGAGTTGAAAGTCAGTATGAGAGGAGAATACAGAACTGACAGTTTCTACATACATGCAGTTTGTTGCATCTTCCCTATATGAGAATATATTAAGCTTATGATGACAGATTTTAAAAATATGAGGTTCCAGGGATAGGTGACACTGAACATAGTCCACAACCTTTCATTGTTCAGTTCAAACTCCAGTTCAGCTCGCAGGCAAAACGAGATTCATGGTTTAGCCCTTAATTCCTGAAGCCTGGATACATTTTTTCAAAGTGGTGCAATTGTATAACACAAACAAGATGACTGCCAGAAACTGTGACTGAAACTTCTCCAGTGTCTGATTGACTCTACTTGTATTATCAGGCCCTAGCTTGACATGCGCCTGAATTGCTGAATGCCAGATGAGAGGGAAGGTGTCAGGGATAATGCAAATATTTTTATTAAGCTGTTGAAGTGTTCTTGACACAACAACAGTAACATCATACCTTTAAAAATGCCACACTAAAAATTATTGTAAAGTTTATCTATCACACAAGATGCATTCAGAAACAGGAATATCTTTATATATATAAATTCTGAGGTTCATCTTTATTTGCAACAGAGACTCAATAAACAAAAGGAAGACATGTAATTCCTGTGAGCACACCAATAATTGGGTAAGTCTGGGAACAATTGTTAGGCCAGCTGCAAAGATGTGAACTTAAAAAATAATTTCTATTGCCAAACAGGGAGCTTGCCTTCTCTTTGAAGTCCAGGGGAAATGAGGATAAACTAGTTATTATAAAAGATGATCATTTAGTATCATCATAGCACTTTCTAAAAATCTAACCAACAAGCCAAAACATGAGCTAAAGCTAGTTATTTACTTCCCAAAATATAACCATGTTTAGCTCCAAACAAATACTTTCACATACAGGGCTGAAAAAAGATCAGAAGGTATAGCAGCTATTTTGAAACCTTCATTTCCATCAAACATCTTAGTTTATTTATATATACCCCACTTTCCTTGAAGTAGTGCCCACACAAGCAGCATTTCCCACTTTGGAGAATAACCATTAATTTCACACCACAATGTTTTTTCTAGAATATAATTACACAGAAGACAAGTATTCTTTATTAAAATATCTGAAGGCACGTTAGGTAGTTATGACTGGTAGTTATTCAGGACCATAGGTTTTTTTATTTTCTTTTTTTTTTCTTTCCCTTTTCTTTCCTTGTTTGCCAGCTAATAAGATCATTGGAGACATAAAGGAGTGACTTGATCCCAATGCATTTTAACACTGTAGTAAATAACGCAGTGAGGTATGGAATAATTAGGCTGAAATTGTTCTGTGCAAGACAACTATTCTAACATATGCCTGACATGAACAAATGCATTCTGCCAGGGCCTGGCACATTGTGAATGAATTGTGACATTTTCTTATGATTAATTCTTTTAAAATAATCACTAACTTCTTCCTTCAACTTGTATTTTATAGAGTAAATGGGATGTACATTTTACAAATATTGATGTACATTTTACAAATAGTTGAAGTTCCTAGTATCCCATAGTTTGGAAAATGAATAATTCTTACAGACGTTGCCATGTCCAGATCCAAAAGCCTAAGTCAAAACAAAATACAGCTGAATCTGTTCCTAGTGTTCTTCCTATTGCTTTCTTCCTGCTTCTGCTTTCATCCTACAACTCATGTTATTTCTCTTCTTTTGCCTCTTCTGATCATACACTCAATATAACATGCCATGTACAACTTCAGTGTAATATTCTAACATGCAAAAGACATGTCAGCATAGCCTTTGAATCAGAAATTGTGAGTACACTGTGAAGTTTAAACTACAAAACATTGTCTTAGCATGACATTTCTCTTGTGATTGAAGCATTCTGCTGATAAAAAGTCATAGAAAGAACACAGGCACATAAAACAATTCAATGCAGGTAGGAGTCAACACACAGCAGAAACCTACATATGACAAGAGTAAAGAGACAGGAAAGAGTAGAGAGAGAAGAGGATGTGTTAAAGGATGGGAGCTGGAGGGATGGTGGTGAATGAATGCACACATATAAAGAAGGGAGAGGTAATTTTATACCAGTTCTTTCTTGCTGGTTCACAGAAATCATTAAACTGCCTGCTAATTACAAAGTGACTACCTCCAGTTTCCAGGAAGGAGAAAATAGCTCAAGTATTTTATGGAAACAAATCTTCAAAATCCTTCACTTTCTAAAGTGCCAAGCTTGTCTGTTTCTCTTGTGATGGATACTTACAAAATCTGAGGTTGCCACATTCTATTACCTAAATGTACAAATACCCAGCTTTGGAAATAAATGCAGACAATGAATAGGAAATTTGATATGGGCAGGAAAGGTAAGAAATGTGTTGGATCTTCAGCACTTAAAACCAAACCCATGTCAAGTGGTAGGGCCAAAAGTACAACCCATTAAGCAAACATCATACCAGTGTTAACAAAAAATGGAGATTAAGAGATGCAGCTAGCAACAGAAATTTTATAAAGAAAATTGGATTTTTGATGAAAAGACCACTTTCACAGAGATTTATCTTCCTTAGAAACTGTGATGTCCTACTGCTTGCTATGTCTCCGGAAAGGACACCCCTTCTTTGAGAAATTTCCCTTTGAATCCCAGTACATGGCAAAGGCAGTGGCCTACGATAGAACTTACCACTCAGTCCTGGTTACTAAACACTTAAAATTCCCTTCTCTCAATTTTTAATACTCTTAAGATCTGCCTTAATATGAATCCAGGGATGTGACAAATTCTACATCCTCATCTTGATGTTTCTGCTCAAGAAATCTGAGACTGCCTGTCCCTGAGATGACTACCTCAAATCAAAACTGATAACCTGAAAGAGGGTGAGAATATCAAGAGAATAACAGAGCTCAGATCCACAGAACTCAGAGTTTTTACTAGACAGGACAACTTGTATCACAAGCATACTGCTTGTGAAAGCCCAAATTTATCTCAAGCAATGATAGGCTGCTAAAAACAAATAAAGAAAGAGAGGAAGCATGAAATGACAAGATAAAGGACTTAATAAACACATTAACATCAGGGTGAAATTTTTCAAAGTGAATCCTTACTTTTAATAATAAAGCCTATCCCTAAATGCATTCTTCATCACAGCACAACAATATGCACTTTTTGTCTGTGTGTGTGCATGGGTGTTGAAGATTAGAGACTGGGACCGGGGAGGAGGTTCAAATAGATGCAGGGCACTTGCAAGCAAATCAAAATTGTCTCCAAAGAGGCACTTCCTGCTGGTGACTAAGCCTTCAGCCAAACAGTCAAGAGGAAGGGGCATAAGTAAAGCATTGCAAACGACCATCCCGATTGTATCAGAGTGGAGACAACTAGGACAAACAAACTCAGGAAGTGGCAGGGAGTTAGAAACTGAGAGGAAATCTATGGCACAGAGAGGAAAGTGAAGAGATTGCACCGATCTGCAGAAAGGTCACCTCTGGGTCGCACTGTGCCAAGCTTTTTCAAACCCACTTTATTTGGACTATAATACAAAACTGGCACACACAGCTGGCGACCGCTGCAGAGGCTATTCAAATGTTAACATTCTCAATGATAAACAGCCAAAAAAAAAAGTCCTGTGTAAGCAAATTGGAACAAACAACTAATCTAAATCTGGTTGCTAAGAGACTGAGGATTTCAGCCAAAACCAGCCCAATGCCTCAAGAATACTTTATTTTTGATCAAAAAAAGTACCTGTAGATGACTCCATGTTGGTGAAGAAACATGAGTGCTGATGTGACCTCTGCAGCATAAAAGCGGGATCGAGGTTCATCAAATTTGCGTGAGCGTTGGATTTGAAACATTAGGTCTCCTCCATTTACATATTCCATGACGAAAAAGAGGCGGTCCTGAAATTAATTAAACAGTGCTATTTAGCTGATTTCTCTTAGTCACACAAAGGACTGCTTGAAGCTACGCTTTAGGTGACTAGAACATTTACGTCAAGAAATAAAAAAACCCAAATGCTAGAATTCCAAAAAAGGAAAAGGTGACAACCAAAATCCCCCAAACCTAAAGAATATGAGACAGGAGTCTCAAAGTGAGAAGTGAGAAAATGGTAATCAAAATGTAGCAATAAGCAACCCACACACAAACCTCCACACATCAACAAATACATATGGAATTATAATCAATTTTATATAATAGCAGAGATACATAAACGATGCTGTTTCTTTTATAATTTAGCCATAACTATGAAAAGATAAAATAAATTCTGTCGAGTACTGACAGTCTTCTTATTTCTTCAATTCTCTCTTACCAGCTACTATGTCTGCAAAGCATCTTTCTCAAATTATGTAAAAATCGTTTAGAAATGTTAAGTTACAGAAACCAACTCAAACAGTTATAAATGGTTTTTTGAATTGCCTCAAATTCTCACAAAACAATGAAATAGAATTATGTCAATAAAGTACATATCAGGTTCTTTTAATTTTCTTCTGAGGCTTATCACTTCCAAGTTCAAGCCTTCCAACTTATTTACATGGAAGATGTCTAGAAATGAACTTTACTTGAGAACAGCAATCAAACTAAACGTGTGCTTGAACCATTTATTATCTAAACTGGCAATGCAGGTGAAGACATAAGCAAAGAGATGACACATACTCATTTGACATAATTTAGATTCTAGTTTTTTTAAGTTTTCTTATAAATTTTCATAGTTTTCCCTAACCTGTACTAACAGCCCTAAATCATCAACTCTTTGCCCATTTACCCGTGGTTTGAAGCCTACTTCACATTTTTTATTTCCTTACTGTTAATTATCTACATCTATATGCACATGAGTTTAGTTAGAGGTGGAGGCAATTCCCATGTCATGTGACACAAACATTTTGTTCTCTGGTCACAGGTGTGTAAGCATGGGACTTCACCTCTGCAACTTTGATGTCACAGTGCAGTTTGGCTGTAGTTCATGGTGTTTGGTGTGTGGGGTTGAAGAAAAGGAGACAAGATGTGACATTGTTTTGGGCAAGGAAAAACAACACAAGGTCAAAGTTAATTAACCTCTCACAAGTGAATCCAAGACTTCAGATTACACAGTTTATATATGTGAATTCAGAAATTCATAAATGTTTGTAATTTGTCTTTAATCATCTACCCTATGATTCAGATTCAGAACACAGCTCTTAAAAATATCCTTAAACTTAAGCATGTGCATTAATCCTGCTCATTAAATGCCTAAACGTTATACTTATCAGAGATGTTTCCTGGAGGAGGCTAGAAATGTTTGTCTGACTTTTTGCTGATTACAGAAAGAGGATGCAGAAAAAAACTTTGCACCTTTCCCCCTGTATCTTGGGAACATGGAAACTGCCAGACTGGATCCAATGCAGAATGCCAGGTAGAGTGGTGTTCTTGGTAAAACATTGCTTATGACTTAGGTACATTTTCCAACATTTTTCTTACCATTCTCTAGGAAGGAAAACCTACTGAAGAATACCATCAAAGCTTCTGGCTGTATCCTACTCAAAAGAGCGTGGCTTCAGAGCCATGCCTCGTTCTTTTGCAGTGCTCAGTTCTGCTGATATGAAATATTCAAGATCATAGTCCAGATCTTCTGACATTAGTGTAGGCTTTAAGTACCACCCTCTTTGCTTCTTTTAAGCAAAAATATGGGTCCTTGTGCTGTCTGTCTGATTCTCTCTGGAACCGACAAGAATTACAGCCTTGCTTTTAAAAGAAAATCTGATAGTTGTTGGATGGTCTTAGGATTTCAGAAGCTAGAGTTGAAGGATAACACCAATGCAGCCAGTTCTGTCATGAAGTCAGTCAAAAGCACAGCTATATTCGTACTGGAATGTAGTGTAAGATGACAGGACATCCCTAAGAAGAAGATGCAGGCATTGTCCTTTGCTGGGCTCCTCATCACCACACTACAGACTATCTCTGAAGAGCAGTTTTGGTACAAGTGTCTCTTTGAAGCCCATTGCCTAAGATTATCTCACATGGATACAGTTCAGTGTTTCAAGCACAAAACCCATTTGGATTGCAAGTTGAGGAGAGCATTACTAACACTTGGCTAACTACCTTCTCCCAACACTTGTCGAAATTGAACTTTCTTACACTGCTACTTTAACCTTTCCAAAGTCAACAGTCTGGATGTGAGCGGGCACAACTAGGAAGAGGAAGCTGCAATTCCCATTCTCCTTAGTAGCCATTCTCGTTCCCAACATTGGTATCATTTTGCTGCACCTGTATTGCAAGTATAAAGCAAACAATGCTGATGCAAAGTGATGGTGCTTAGAACTGTGACTCCCAGATGGTGATCCTCAACTTGCTACTGAGCTGGGAACTGCTGCTCCCAAGAGTGATAACACCAGTAAAAGGCTGGTTTACACAATTATATAGATGAGGGCCATTTCCTAACATAGCAGGATATACACTGTATAATTTTCAAACACTCTGTGTTTGATTTAAACAGAGCTAATGCTTTTTGTCATATTCACTAAAAGCCTAATTGCTGATTTTAAATATCAGAAATTGTGTTTAGTTAAAAATTCAAGTTCTTTTCTTTTAGTTGAGACCTCTGTAGGACATCTCCAGTTCAGCTAACTGAAAATTTAACCTGGACTCTTTAGCAGAGTATTTTCTCACTAGACAGTCTGAATAAAAGCTTTAGCAGTAGCTCTGTTTCCAGAGCTGGAGACTGGAATCCTCTTCCTTATGCACATCCCATTCTCCATTTGAAAGGGTATTTCTGACAGATTCTGCAGCTTACTTGACCACATTATCAAAACCATAGCTATTAAAACCAGAATTAACAGCTCAGAGATCAAAATTGCTCTGCTATTGCATTTTTCTGCTGCAGACTGATATTTTGAGTCACTTTTCCAGCCTTCCTGGGTACACATTTCAGTTTTCTAATGAGAATTCAGAGGAAAAAATAGTTTGAAAGTTCTGTTCTCTGTTTACAGTGAGTATGGGAAAAGTGTTTGATTTTGAGAGAAGAAAAACACTAATTCTCATCCACTATCATGGAGTAAACAATACGATGCACAACATGCACATGCACAGCAGGCCAGAATTTCAAAACTAGAAGATACCACCTTTTTTTATGAAATATATTCAGTCTCTATGAAAAATACTTTCTTAAAAGCAGCCTCTGGTCTGTTTTTTTTTTTTTTTTTGGTCAGGACAATAACATGATCAGCTGGGATTCAAATTTACATGAAAAGAAGACGCAAAAGAAGAGAAAATCTCTTATGAATATGAGCTGAGATTGGCAAGTCCATTTTTTTCCTGATTCCCATAATCTCAACAACAACAGATATACTATTTTTTCGATACTCAAACTTTTCCCCCTATCTTTCACCAAAAGTTAATGACCGAAATATAGGTCCCCAAGCCTCTGACTATTTCCTTTCTGTCATAATGTAAGCACACACATTGAGAGACCCAATGAGATATTTGAGACTTCAATGCAGAGAGGATTTCATCCTCAAACAGTAATAGTGAAATAACTTTATTATTCCTGATTATATGCATCTTGCAGTATGTGCCATTAGGATTTATTAAAACACTGAACTAGGAGAATATAAAGTGAACATTCTTAAGAATTATACATTAAGGGACAACATAGCATTTACTCAGCTAAAAATGAGATACAAGGTATGAATTTATCATCAGTTGTGTTCCAAGAGAAAACTGAATGGCTTTGGTTTGGACTGTATTATTTTTGGACTCCATTTTCATAACATTTGAGAAGCATGTTTTGATGAACAAAATAAATGTAAAGCAGTCCTGGGAACTCTTTAATTATATAAACTCAAATAAAAGGCAAAATCACAAACAAAGAGATTACAGATTAATTTTCTCTTGGCACCTATAAAGCACAAAAGTACTGCAAAGTAAGTTAATATGTTTTCTGAAGTAATTAGATTCTTCTACAACGTTTATTTTAGCCCTTAATCATACCTGCTTTTCCTTGAATTTCTTTAAAGGTATGGTTGAATGAGAATATTTAAAATAACAAATGGAAAGAAAAGTAGAGCAGAGAGTATGGGTAAAAGATTTAAAAAAAAAATTGGATATGAAATAAACAGGCTACAAGTCAAACCAAAAAAAGTTCAACTTCACTCTGTATTTCCATAGTATTTTCTGACCATAAATGTAACTACTATAGTGGAATACAAAATGCCTGTCTTAATATCTCTATGATTCCAGTCTCACCTCTCAACTTTCTTAATTGAGAGTCTCCTACACACTTTGTGTCATCAAAACTGAACACCAAAAGCAATCTCTTTTCTAGTCTTTGTCCCTATCACTATCTGGAGAAGTACCCTTGTCACTTAAACTAGAAATCTTGTTCCACCTCTCTCATTCCACTCTGCTAATTGTGTCCCAATTTGATTTTTCATCCTTCTTGACATTCAATATAGACACCCTTTAGCTGCACAGTAAATCCTTCTGACTAATACTTCACACTTTATTCTGACTATTGCCATAGATTTCCCTCGTCAAAGCCATTCTCTGATTTTTAGTTTTATTTATATATTTTTTTTTGTTAACATCTGACCATATAGTACGTGTACTCCCTGCTGGTTTACATTTGCCTGGTTTTAGATGTTATGAGTTCCACTGGATAGAAGTTCTATATTTTGTTTCTGTCGGAATATCATACATGTTTTAAATTGGGAAAAGCAGGGCAGATGTTCAGAAGCACCAGTAGTAGTAAACTCTAAGGACATAACATTCAATCCAGCTCCTTTTTGTGAAGGTGTGATTAATGACCAAGACCTTCCTACTAGTAAGACCAGATAATCTTGCCAATCAGTTTTGATTTAACAGATGACACTATACAGTCTATTACTTGTTTAGATGTGGAATAATAGCATTGTTAAGGAACAAGCTTCTACGTAAACCCTTTATGAAAGTTAGACAGAGAAAGACTTTGATGTATTGTTTACAATAATCATTGTGTAGCTCTTAAAAGACTTTTTAAAAATTGTTATCAGTCATTAACCTGTCTGTCCTTTGTTTGTTTTCCAATTAAAATCTCATTAACATTAGATTGCAGTCTAAAGACAACCCATTGATAGACATAAGGCCATGTGCAATTATCACTGCAATTTGAGGAATACAAACTTTTTTTTTTCCCTTTCAAACGAATCCTACCAGCTGGGGGACCCAATATGCAGTTCAGCATAGCCTCATTACTGAAATATTACAAAACAAAAATAAGTCATGCAATCTGTCTCCTAGTTTCAAAACTGAGATGGGCATCCATGACACAAGTCTGAGAACAAATCCTTTCACTACTGTTTTTTGTCTCTCAGTTCATCTCTTACAATACTTAAAATCGTTCAGGAAAGCCAGTGAACATGGACTCCTCAAGTGAAATGCACATTTGATAAATCTTAGCATCCTACTCCAACAATCATTTTTTCCTTCATTTATGTTTTCGTACAATTGGGTGTGAATAAATTCTTCCTGATCCTCACTAGTTCCCTAAACTAAGTTTTTTGTGTGAACACACTTTTTTTCTCCCAATTTCAGAAAGTTGCGTTTGAATTAGATTTCTCCAGAGACCATTGAAAATATCAAGGAAACTAATATGTGTTTCCAACATGTATTAAACTTAAATGCAAAACAGTTCATATTCTAGTAGAGTACTGTTACATAATAGAATGTGTTTAGCCACTAAACTTGTTGCAAAACAAAGGTCAAAGATACAACTTTTATTGCACAAGAAGTCAGGTAAGTATATCACCTTGGTATGCTCTGTAAGATGATACTTTATTCATATCATGCATGTATGGAATTCTTTTCCAACTAGTACAAAAGTGTGATTACTTAACTCTATTTAAACAGGATGCTCAAATAGTTTGTTTAAAATTACCTAAAACTACAGCAACTGTCCCACCCCTCAGAACTTAAATAAACATTTCCTGCTTCTGATGGAAATTGCACAGGCATACTGTACACAAAACTATATGCAAGCCTTCACCGCCTGGAGCCGAAGACTAACCAGGATAGCAGATTCATTTTCCACAATCCCAGCATTAGGAGGGACAAATATAAAACCAAGAGAAAACCCAGGTACAACACTAAGGAAAACAACAAAAAGGTCCCTCCTGTTCATGTGATTTCTTTTTGAAGTTTACAGTAACAATCTCCAACAGGACACTACCACATTATCTGTCTCTCATTTCAGTGTTTATACTCATGGCTAATTGTGTTGTTTTTCCTGTTTTGTACCAGGGCTTTCATGGAGTTCCAAATAAGAAGGCAGCAATTTCTATGAATCCCACATTTCTTAGAATAACTGCCCTGTATGTAGGGACCACTATCATAAATTTCACATGGGATATCTGAATTTTCCACTTAACACAAAATGCATACATTCAGATTTTGTATTAGAGGATTTTTTTGTCAAGCAGACATTTGAAATTTCTCTCCAGCTGGTGAATACTATTATAGGTAGGGCTTACTGCTCACTTTTACTCAGCTTTGTATAGTACTTAATTTCAAATCCATTTTTTTTTTACCCTTGAAAGAATTACCTCACAGTTAAAACACAGACCAGAGAGAGTCAGAGAACCACACAAAACTGGATAAAGAAGTCTTGCAAGATCATCTAGTTTATCCCACAGCTGACAGGCAACATCAGCTGTACCTAGCCAAGGGGAAAAAACCTTTTCAATGTTGCCAGGCAGTCTCTGGGCACTATGAGCCAGCGGTCTAAAACTGTGAACCTGAACAGCTCTGCTGAGTGGACTCCATTTGGCCCACAAAGACCTAGAAGCAGGAGTCTCTGCTAGTCTGGTCTGCTGGAGGGCAAGTGGGTTTGTCTGCACTCCACTGCTGTAGAGTCTGCCAGAAATGCTCTGCTCCCTTCTCAGTCCTGTTGCCAGCAGCAAAAGCCAGTAGTGAACAGTATTCCTTGAACATATTCTGCCTCACAGGTCAGAAAATTGCATCAGATACTGAAATTAATCTGATCATCTCTTAAAAATCACCACTGATAAGCACTCCTTGACCTCATTTGGCACCCTATTTCAGTACTTACAGAAAATACCACTGGGAACTCTTTTCACTGCTGCAAATCATTTGCATTACTTCTTATGCTGACCTTACCCAAGATATCCATTCCTAGCTGTGTTGGAAGCTATATAATACCTTTAGAGAAACACTTCCATGCTTTCCACCTTTGCTTCTTATGCAAAGAACTGCTTACTGTTTTTTCTTGATTTGACAAAACCAACTACAAAATATTTCTATTTTGTTCACAGAGACCTCAGATATTACGTTAGCTGAGAGCCTGTGGGATAAAAAACCCTTGCAGAGTCTTGAGAATGGTTTCAAAAATAGGTGGTCCTTCTTGAGACACTAAAATAGCTCTTAAAAAACCCTCTCTACCCCATCAGACCATACCACGTGCAGAGCCAGAAAAAGCTACAAATGGAATGCAACTGGATTTCAAACAGTGCTTTCAGAATCTGTACAGAGCTTCTCAAAACCTTTACTGTGCATTACTGTAAAGACTTGCATTGCAGCCTTTAGTCATCTACAATGTGAGCTGCTGGAAAGGGTTTTTTAAGCAAGATGTTTGTCTGAGATCTTTATATGTCATAAAGTAGTCTTGGTATGTCACTTCTGTCATAGGAGATTTATGTTGCCTCCCTGTGGAATATCAATGGATACTGGAACAGAATGGGATTCTTAACATGTGTTTCATGCCCCTCACTCATCCCATAGTACTATTAAACAAGGAAAATATGGCTATTGTTATGAACATTGAGATAAATTGGCTGACTGGGGTGGGGGACTTACTAAGTGTCAGCAGCAGGTCACAGAATAATGGAAATTACAAGTTAACAATTCAAAGCAGGAAACATCACCCAGGACCTTGTGGACATCACCTATTCTTTCAAAAAACTTCAAGGGATGATTAGATTTTACCTAGACTGGAACTCAAGAAGAAAGTTTTATTTAATGATTTTTCCAAAGACATATCCAGCAATACCCTAAAACTGTCCAAAATGAAGAGAAACCAGCCTGCCCCAAACTCCTAGAGAGTGAAAAAATATGTCATTTGTTTATCAACTGAGCACTAATACTTGTAGAAAACTTTAGTTGATTGCTTCAATTACTGAAAGACTCTAATCCCACATTACTGTGGCAAGTAAAAGTCACTGACATTAACATCACTTTGGAAATGTGACCATAAATGTTGGAATATGAGAAAGTATGAGAAGTTATGAATAAAAGCTGCAATTAGACTCTGCAACTAGCAATCATATATACATCAGAGCTTTTTCCTGTGTAATTTATGAACACCTGATCTTTGAATAGAGTTTTCCTACTGTTTTTTCAGATAATGAATTCTGACAGACTACTATCTCACCACATTTACTATGCATTGGATTAGTTGGTGTATACAGGCTTATACCAGGTCTAGTAAAAAGAAAATATGGTTTAAAATTTCATTAATCCTGTTTTTTTTTTTTAAATGAAGTTTAGAGTAATTCAGTGTAGCACAGAAACAGCAGGTGGAGAGTTGTCAGCTTGCTCTCCACAGAGCTGTCATTTTACCCACTGAGAATGTCACAAAAAATTCTAGCTCCAGTTAAGTTTCTTGACTAGACAGAATTTCACATTAAGACCCTAAAATATTATCATGTGAGTTCATTTTTTTAGTTCCTTCCCACTTGAAAAAATAATTACAGTTTTCATTTTTGTTCTTCTTGGTCACTAATGGATAATATACCTCATCCCTATGTGAATGTTTTCTGTGACACCTGTAACATAATATCTAATGTTCTGACACAGTATCTACAGGGCTTAGTGGTGAGATTCTCTTCAGATCAAATGGAGTTCAGATCAGGATTAAAATTTTAATGCTGTAATATGTGGAATTTATTAGCCAAGGGCATGCAATGAAAATGCTGAAAAAATTCTATGCGTATGCATTTCATCAGCTCAATCCCCTACCATTTAACCTTAGAAATGAACTGAGAAAAAAAGGCTTCTAATTTTGGGGAAATCTTTAACTCTAAATTATTATTATGTGTTCTGATAGATTTTTTTTTGAGTCAGTGCAAATCTTTTAGTCTGTACCAAGCTGCAGTGTTGGCAGCCATGAGCTCCACAGTGAGCTCAGGGAAGGTGTGCTGCTCCCTGGGCAGCAATCCTGATCCCTGCCTGCCCCCTGAAAGCCCAAGCAAGCCCCAAAAGCAAGGACCCAGAAGTGTGCCAGCTGGTGTAATACACTCCTTGTGCCCTTCCTCTCATATAAGTGAGAAACACAACTGGAATCCTCTACAGAAATGGTGTGTTTTGTAGTTCTAGTAACTTCAAAAGGGGTATCAAGTAGGAAAAGCTTCTCAGGCCATTTCCCTAATACCTTCATTTGATGACAGATAAGCTGTGAAAAGCGCCTTTTATGAAATTCTTTGATCTCATCTTCTTTTGGTGTTGTTTGGAAAAAAGAACTGTTCTGGTGAGATAATTTTAAAGACCTCTCATTTAATGGCCTGATGCACATGGTAGAAAATTATATCAAGCCTGTAAAATGTCATTATGCAGAAAACATTATAATGTGCAGGCAGTTATTAATATTCCTTTGTTCTGATTCTTACAGGAAAAATATAAACACTGTCTTCCAAATAGAACTAACTATAAAGTTTTTGAAGGCACCTCAGCACTTCTAAGAACAACTTTTAACCTGTTTACGTTCTCCTGAGGAGCTTAGATAGAGATGGCACGTGTCCTAGATGCCTCCTCAGCCCTTAGGCTGGCTCTGGTACCTTCCTTGTCTTTATAATTCCTGTTTTCTTATGCTGTTTAGGCATCTACCTTATGTCTTTGAGCACACAGGGAAACACATCAGATGCTACAAAAGTAATAAGGAACACTCTGGGGAATGCAGCCAGTTGGTCCAGCAGCAGTGATATCTGTAGGAAAAGGAATCCAGTTAAGAAAGATAATGAAAATGATGGGACAAAATACTCATCCAGCAACCATTTGCAGAGAAATTATCAGGTATTGCTAAAAAAACCCCAACCTGAAGTAATTAGCTGAGTGGGCAAATTGTTACATCATAGTCATGATATATCGGCAACTGTGCTATCGTTTCTAGGAATCTCATCAACTGACCAAAAGGCAGAAGTTGTCTTCTCAGATTTACCCAAATGGCAGTTGTGATCCAGGAGGGAACTACAATGTCTTTACCAATGAGTAACTTGTATAAAAGCTATCAAGAGTTGTCTGCTGAGATACGATTTCTAGTCACGTATATCAGGACCAGGCACACCGAACCAAAACAGGCAGACTACAGCAGAAATACATGAACATGATTTATATTTAAGTTTCACTGTTCACATTTTCAGAATTTGTAAGAAAAGAGAGCACAAATGTATAGATCCTTCCACTCTCCTCATGCAAGAATAAATTCTTGTCCTTGCATTAGCCTGTGAAAGAAGAGTTATCTTGCATTACAGAATTTAGTACTAGGAAAATCTGCACCCTTTTCCAGCTCAAAACTGTACTTGCCCATGAACAGAACAGTGAACATTGTAGAAAGAAAGAATGCAATGAAAACAGGTACAAAAAGTTATTCAAACATTCAATATGTTGTATTGTAAGTTAACTCGGCTAATAGGAGCTTGATGTGAACATCAGTGCATTTATTAAAAAATAAGTAAAACAGAATTCTCCAAAAGCTTCCAAACTTCTATCCTGTAATGTGGGAATGAGTGTTGGAAAACAGCTACAGCAGCTTCATTACATACTGCCTAGATATTCTATCTATGATGTTCTATGTGATAGAGAAACATTTGCCACCAGATGTTCTTTATCACTTTTAAATTGTTATTGTTGCTAAATGAAAAAGAAGGATGGTGAAAAGACTGGTATTTCCCCTACAGCAATTTTGTTTTTCTGAAGAAGAGTCAACAAATGAAACTCAGAAAACAAAGTATGAGCATTAAAGAGAGGGCTTTTACCAATTTCTTATTCTGTACAAACTTCTTATTCTGATAATTTCACAGCCTGTAGCTAGCTAGCATCTCCCTTACATTCATCAGCAAGTCATTCATAACTAACGTTTCCATCAAAGTGCTCCTTTGCGTATTCTTTGTACTTCCTTACTCTTATAACCAACTCAATCAATTTGCACTAAGGGAAAAAACCTCACAATTATTTATTGATACACCCAGCAGCACACAGTATCTTGTAGTCAGCAATTTTACACAAGTTAGACCACCATAAAACATTCTCTGGCCTTGTTTTAAGACTTGATTTTCTAACTTTTGTACTTTAAACCAGGCCACTGACTCCTATGGGACATTCTGTAAGTGTTAAGAAATTGGTTTATTTATACTTTTAGAAAGTTCCTCCTAGGGGAGGACAGGGAATCCTGTCCTCCATTCAAAAGAACGAGATGAATGAAGTCTTTGGCAACATAAATATATTCACTACCAGAGAAACAGCTCTTCTCTATTATGTGAAGCGTTTCAGTAATGTTCCCATGTACTTAAAAACAAAGGTCAGCCAGTGACAACAGTTGGTTCTAGCTCAACAACACAGCAAGAAACTTCTCCTGCACTGTGATCATCCAGATGGAAAATTTATATGAGATACTGTCATATCAGTTCACAAACTATGCCCTGGATACCAGAAATAACTAAAAGTCTAGAGTTTACTTGAACATGATGTTCTGAATAGAAAAAATAATTGCATTTGTACTAACAAAACCTTGCTGAGGATTTCAAGTTCCTGAAAACGAGACATTAGCATTGAGTAACTGTGCCTCTGCTCACATGAAAGAAAAACAGCAGAGTATGTTTTGCAGTCTTTACCAAAGAGACATTCTTTTGGCTGAGCCAGAAAAAATTAATTATGACACCAAAAATAGAGGTGTTGCTGTTCGAAAGTAAGTTAAGGAATGTTTCCATTTACAAATGTCTAATTCCAGATTTTTATTCAGGACCCCTCTTTTCTTACAGTTCATAGTACTGTGAGAGGCACATTAACATGCTGATGTTCATTTCCTCAAACTCAAGCTCAGTCATTCAGATGAGACACACAGAAAAAAAAATTGATGTCAAATGTATACTATTATTAGTTGTAGTAAAATACCATAACAAGACCCAATGACAGACCAACTTTCCATTGATACTGCACTTAGTAATACAGACTGAAAGCTTCTCTGCACACGTACTTGGTATATGCCAAAAAGGGATGTAATTAGGATGCACAGGGAGAAACAGTAAGACAAATGGTCATACAAACACTGACTGCAGCAATGACAGAAGAGATGCTCATCTACACCTAGGGAAGTGTTTCCTTCATTGAGAAAGGATAACACAAAGGTACCACTGAATCAAGCTATTTGAGAAGAGAGAGACTAAAAGTTGCTAACTTCATGGCTGATGCAAGGCCAAGTGCAAAACTGTATATCCTCTCTTTGTCTCCTCATATACTACTTTTCTTACTCCTAGGCTGTCCTAGGTAACAGTTAACATAAGTTTCATCAGGTAGTGATATTGTTTCTCAAGATTTTCTGTGCTCTTCCTGAAGCCTCTCCATGGAAACACGACAACAACAAAATTCCCTTGTCATGAGGAGATGGAGGTGAGTACGAAGAGCAGCTCTAGGACTGAGCTTCTACCCTGGGTAAAGGTTCTGAGCAAATCCCTGTGCAGCCGCTGTTGCTAAGCAGAAACCAGATAACCTGCTCTGCTGGAGAGTGGCTGCCAGAGAGGGAAACTTAACCTTCATATGCTCTCTCCTGTGTCTCTTGTACACACTACTATTCCACTCACAAACCCAGTGTTTCATGCTCTGATTTGCTCTCATGCAGGAAAAAACCATACAACAAACCCACAACAAAAAGGGAGAATGAAAAAAGACCAAAAAAGTTAACATTAAGCATGATTGATACAAATTCAAATAGATACGTCTACTTCAAAATAAGTAATATATGTACAGATTCTCCTACTCAGTAAACGGTAAGAGGCCAGAATATATCGTGCTACCACATCAACTGATACAGCGAGATGAGGACCATGACAGACTAACTCAATACAAGACTTTCAGATGAGGTGAGCACTGTCACCCTCTGTAGTCTCAAATGTAGCATTTAAACTCCCTTTGCACTTACAAAATTGCTACTGAGAGAGTTCAGGGCTCTGAGGGCACTTCGAGGCTTCAGTGTCCTTTCTTAGTCTCCCCTGGGGAGGGACAACCCCTCAACGCTGCCTGTGGGAGCTGCATTTTGGACCAGCTCAGTGCTGTAGGGGTGCACATCTGGCCCTGGCTCCTGAGCAAGCAAACCCTGGACCTGTTTTATACCCTCACCATGCTGGGGGCTGTTGATGGACACCCTTACCAACAGACAGTTCTGCTTGTCACATCTGGACCCCACGGGTCTGCACTGGTTGGTGAGGGTGGCCTGGGGTGAGTCACCCTCAGTACCTGGTGCTCAGACCGGCCCTTACTCTTGCTGACAGACAGTCCATAACTATTTCCAAAGGTATGAACAATTTTAAACCAATGGTGATTAAATTTATACCCCCATAAGAAGGCAATTAATGTTGGTACAACGTGCCTCCCAGGAATTTCTGGTACAGATGTTCTCTCTGAAGCACAGGCTGTCCCCTGCATGACTTAATCACTAGCCAGGCTGCTTCTGGGAAAGAGAAGGGAGGGATAAATGGCTTACTATGCAGATAGCAAGTACCTCAGAGGTTACAGATGAGGACTTTGCTCTGGACTGAGTAAGGCTGAACTCCCTCTAAGGCTCAGTAAAATGTTAGTAGGTTTTAAAACCGGATCAGCAAGTTTCCCTTGAAGCAATGACCAGAGATGGCATCAAGGGATGCCATGAGGACATTATCAGCAGTCACTGACCTCTGACTTGGTTAAAGTTTTTGTGGTATCAGATTTGCACTTGCTGTTGGAGCAGTGTATGTATGGAAGCTTCAGGTTCCATATATTCACTGGGCATCTTAAGTGCACACTGAAGCGTGGTTAATTGAAAACATCAATCCTGTAAATAAATGCTTGTATGTGGATATAATTGCACCTTTTGAATACACATTTATTTTATTGATGAGGTCTCCAAATTAAGTTTGCTAGCTGCTCAATGAACTTCTAACTTCCCTTGGAGGAAAAGTTTTGTTATACACAGAAAACACAGACTTCAACTTATCTACTGTGTCTATAGTCTTTTTAAATTATCTAGAAAACTACTTTGGTTTGTTTTTTAGTTGGTTAAAGGTTGAAAAGCTTTAAAGAACACAGCATTTATTGCAACATCAAAGATGATTACAGAATAGCCTGGCAGTTTACTTCTCTGCAGAATGCCCATAAAAAAGAAAGATGTGCGCATCAGGAATTTGTAGAATGTGTTGTGCTATAAGATAAACTGAAAAAGGAATGTGTATGTGCATGAATATAGTAAAGTTCCTATTTTGACAGTCACTGAAACAGCTTAAGTGGTAACACTTGTTTTTGTTAAATCTAGAAGGAAAGATGTTTCTGAAAAATACTTAAAGAGATGACAAAATGAATCCATGTCAGAAAAGTTTCATTCCAAGTTAAATAGAAAATGTAACATGCTTCAAGTCACAAGAGAGAGAAATTACAAGGTGGAAACATTCAATTTACACTAGATTCTTGGTATTTTTACAGTCACAAAATTTTCAGTCATCAGGTGCCATTACAAGCAGAGAATGCTACCAAACAGCTGGAACAAATTAACCTCAGAAGCTAAGACCTGGCCATGGTTCATGAAGTTTACAAACATACCTTGCTCAACAATTTCAGTGAATAATAGAAGTAAAATCCCCTCAAAACTACTTTTTATTTATTCATCTAAAACAAACGAAATGTAAACTCATGTAATGTAAACTCAAGTTCACATCAATGCTAACTTGCAGTAACATGCGCAGGATTCCTAGAGTGGAAGGTCCACTGCATAAAGGACAGCAACAATAAAAGTGAGATTAAAATAACCACAAAAATGGTGAATAAGCTAAATGTGGAACTGCTGTGCACCAAATCCTGCAATATTAGAACTGGGACATTGGTAAGTAGTAAAATGGGTCTTCACACAGTAATTAGAGAACTTCAGTAGTTTTCCGCTGTAGCTGTGGAGGTAGACTGTACCAGCTACTTCAAATATGAATTTTATGGACAATAGATTCATAAGCAGATACTAAAAGAGATAAGGCAGAAAAGTCCCTTTTAACATCCTTCTACAATTCTGGATGCTGGTGGAGTATGAATGGAAACTACACACCCTCTCTAAACCTCTCTAACCTCTTTTATTTTATCATGTCAGTAGCAACAAAATGGATTAGAAAGACCACTGATCCTACTTGGTAGAGCAGTTCTTAGTCTCACAGGTTACAAAAACTTTATATGATATATTTGTATACACACATATACAAAGACATTCAGAAAATGGAATTTAGGTGGCAATCTATCTGAAAAATAATTGTATTATTATAATATTTAGTTTAATAGAGTCAGAAGAAGGAGTCAAAATATGATTGCAGCAGCTTGAAAGAAGAATGACATCATAAAACATAAGGGTCATGTTCATTCTCATTTTATTTTGGAAAAAAGACTGCAGATTACTATGCTTCAGGCTTTCAGGCTCTGAAAATTTTTTCCTTTAGGATTCATGAACTAACATCAGCATATGAAAATATATTAAAAAATAAAAAAATATTTGGAAAAACCAAGAATGAACAGGAGCTGCGTGTATCAAGCCTTCCAACTTGGTAAAAGAATTTAAAGGCCTTTTCCTCTCCTTTTACCTAAGAACTGTGACATCTGCTAATGTGAAACAATGCAAATCAAATGGAAAAACACAGTGAAAAAATTCCATTAATTAACCACAAGCTTTCATTAAAAGCCTGTGCTTTAAAGAATGTAGTGGGATAATAACAAAAAAAAAATCTCCTTTAGAATACCATGTTGTGAATGAAACTCATTATTGTTCCAAGCCTCCAGTCAGATGGATTTATAGACTCTGCATCAATTGAAACAACAATTTGAGTAGATTTGACTGCAGAATGGGACTTAATTTTTTTTACTATGTCTTTTACCTGTACGTATTTTCTGATCACACTGAAATACTCAGAACAAAGCCAGAGATGTACACCCACATAAATGTATTGATTTCAACCTGCAGGTTAAAACAAACAAACAACCCCTGCTCCAAAACACCAAAAACCTCACTACACAAAAAAACCCCCAACCAAACCAAAATCAAACAAAACCACTTAGTCTTTCAAAGTACAGGTATTTATGTCAATTGGAGCTTTACACAGATTCACCTCATGCATTGAAATATTATGATTGTACAGGATTATCCTCCTAAGAGAATACTTGAAACTAAAAATGGCAGAGGAATATTCTAAAGTAATTTTACAAAAATGCATAACCACCAAAGTATTTTTAAAAATGTATGCATTTTAGTTTTGTGAAATGGGATTGCCTTTAGCTTCTTATTGTTCATTGAAAAAAAATAAAGTTGAAACTGACTCACAGAAGCTCAAATGCCTTTTAGACAAAAAATGTTACCATACTCCCATCAGGTGGGCCTTTTTTTTTCATTCTAACTTTAAAGCCAAACAAAACATATTTCTATGTCTTCAGTGAGCAGGAATAAAACAATAAAATTATTTCAGCTGCTGGAGTTCAGGAAGTAAAACAAAAACATGATGCCAGAGCAAGAAAGAACACTCCCAGTTTTCCAACTCTTTTTTTCTCTTTCTATATTTATTACCCTGCTGCTAAATTAATTACTTAGCTAGAATCAGACCTTCATTAATATTTAATAAGTAATTTTTTAGGATGATATTGCTTTGTTAGCTTCAAAGTGCTTTATGGTCAAATCATTTGAGTCATGTTCTTATGAACGTGAAGTAAGTCTGTGAGCAAGGGCACAGACTGCACTCAGGGATGTGTATTTTCTGAGAGTATGTGCAGTGGTTTACATGTTGCATTAGTGCTGACATTCTACAGAATATGAAGAGATTTTAAAACTAAAAGCACAGCAGAAGGGAAGGTCTTCAGTCTGGCAAATTCAATCATAAGACACCCTAAGCAGCAAAGCAGCCATCAGAACGAGGATGGTCCCTCCACTCAAAGCAGGAAATAATTCCTTTATTTGAGTGTCATTTAAAGCATCATTTTTATGTCCTGCCTAGCTGTTTAACATCACAAACAATTTACTACTCCTGTGGAATCTTTTCAGACTCTTCATTTTCCAAGTCATTTTAGTTTTTGGAATCGGTACAGCAGTGAAATCGGTGCAGTGGGGTGAATTTCCAGTTTAGGGCAAACTAACAAGGAATTAGAGCCGATTAGCAGCTTCTTTTGCACTTCTCATATTATCCTTACTTGTAACTGAGACAGCAGTCTTATTCTCACCAAGACATAGTGACAAAACAACTGCTTTTACTAAACATTTTAAATTTTAAATCCTGGAAACTCCACATTCATAAACCATAAAAACTGCAAAGTAGTTAATTTTGATCCAATGTCAACAATATAATGCCCCACAGCCGACTGAAAGCAGATGCCCTTCTCCTCCAGCCACCGAACTTTAGTTAAATCCATCCTGCCAGAAAAAGAGTCTAAGTGTAATATCAAAGGTTTCCCCAAGAGCCCTAAAGGCAGTCTGGTAACAATCACTAAGGGTCCATTTACCACTTGGTGATTGCAGGAGTGTGTTATTCTTCATCCTACTCCTTCTAAGGCCTCAAGGCAGCCACTTCACAGTGAGCAAACCAGGGATCTCAGACTTCCTCAGGTCTGTTACATGAGATTCTACTGTACCACAGAAATAAAACCAAACCCAGGAAGATGCTATTCAGGCTCACTGTTATTAAATGATGAAAAAAAAATCCACCTAATTATACAGAAATTAGAGGATATGATGGCTAAAATAGAGTGAGACAGGTTAGACCTGGTTTAAGTAATCTGCCCTTCATTTTTTCTAAATTCTGTGTTAGCCAGCACGGCAAGTCTTACCACTTTTTCCCCGGTGAAGCTTAAAAGTTAGCCCTTTCACCTTACTTAAATGCAGTCTTGTTTTATTGAAAAAATATTTATCATCCTGGACAGTGAATTGGTAGCTTCCAAGTGCTTCTTTCCATCACAACACAATGAGTTGCTGGACTTTTGCCAGTGATCTTGGCTTATGGAGGGACAAGGCGCTTTAACTTCGGACAGGGGTGGCCATGGAAGTGTCCTGAGTTGCACTGTGCTCTCTGCAGCTTGCGCTGTGTTCCAGTGCTGGTTTATTTATGTCTTACCAGAGCAGAAAACATGCAAGTTTAAGTAAATTGAGGTCAGAAGATGCAGTAAGCTTCTACAAATCTAACTCCTACATGGTTATTAAGTTCTTGGCAAGTTTTTAGTAATATGATCTCATATAAAAAAAACCCCAAACCCTATTCACTGGTATGAGCAAGTCAAAACTCTCTTGAATCAATGGATCTGTGATTACATGGCCCTGCCATGAAGCTGATATATTGTGTTTAACAGTACTGGACACTGACCAAGTAAACTGCTATAGTACTGGTACTTGATACTATTGTCTGTGTGCAAACATCAAGCTGAATAGGACAAAATACTGACTCAAGCCTTTATACAATACATAAATTGAAACTTCCTTTGAAGGTTAAGAAAATTATTTTTTCTGTTTTTGCTACTGGTTGCTCTTATTAATCTGAAAAGGACTGGCAGCTGTTACACAAGATAAAGAGTTGCAACACAAGATAATTTTTTTCTAATCTAACTAGACAGAGAAAATACTCTGACATGATTCCCACTTGGAACGGAGAATAAGAAAATGTCTATTCTGTACTAAATCAATCACTACTTGTTTGCAACCTGTTTAAAACTTTACAAAGCTCCAAAAGCCTTTCACTCTCATTGAATCCAAAAGAGAAAGAAAACCTTTGTTCAAAAACCACAAAATAAAATCACAAAAAGAGTGAATTATGTAAAACCTAATAATCTGTAACTAAGAATTCTGACAACATAACAGTTGTTTTTGGTTTTTTTCTGGTAGCATGACATTCCATTTTTTCTCATTTTATGACACTTCACTGAGATTTATACGATCAGTTATAAAGTAGTTGTCTTTTTTTTTTTCTTGGATATCTAGGAAGTATTTGCTCAACTATAAGAACACCAGAATACTCTTTTAGTATATGTTCTTTTTCCTGGTACAAAACTAGAGTTCTGTTGTTGAAAGAATGATAACAGCATTGCTAGCCTTGTGATATTATTTAACTGTGGAGAGTTGCCAGCAGTAAAGAGTTTACTCTCTAAGTGGAGTTACATTTTGATGCAGACCCCTTGGTATCTCCTGGAATGAGGGAGGAGGATGAAAGAGAAAAGTAGCCAAGGAACAAACTTACTGAACAATACTTTCCAGATCCAAGAAATTTTGCTAATTATACAGTCAGACTTGGCACTATTGATTTCTTCGTGAACAGAAAACAACTTGCTTTTGTGTGACAGAGAAAAACTAATATATAAGGTTCAACAGATACTACAGATACTGGTAAAGCTACACATCCCATCACCATCACTTTATACTGCAGAAATAAGAAATGCACATAAATTTAAGTGTAATGTTATCCTGATTGTTTCTTCTTTTCTCAGTAAGCTTCAATAATCACGTATCTGGTGATGCAAGCCCTGGGTGTCACATGCTCTCTGTGCAGTTCTCATTAAGGTATCAGCTCTGAAGCATCCTAGTGAGATGAATCAACATCTCTTCCATATGAAAAATCAGGTAAATTCTTTTCTTAACAAATGATGTCATTCATTTCTACCTGCGGACTATCTCACAGGTGAGAGACAGAGGAGTTCACTGTTTGATTTCCTGGGCTTAATTCTCCTGCAGTCAGCACATTAACAAGAAATATTTGAACTATTATTTCAATATTTCTACCTCATGCTATATGCAACATTCTGGCAATTGGAAACCATTAAGTTAGTGGCTTCTATTTGTGAATAGATGTTCATCACTTAACTGAGCTGACGGTATTTCAAGTGTGATTTTGGGTTTAAATAGAAAATGGGGGGTTGTTTTTCTTTAAATTTTGCTTGTAAAGCCATCCTCCATCCTCTTTCATTCCTGGAAGATGTTCATGACACAGTCACTTGTTCTACTGACTCTCTTCTGAAGAGTTTAGTAGATAATTTTTCTGAACTACTTATCTGTGAGATAATACATCACGCCAAACATTTTTGGTTTTTTTACCGTTTTCTTACTGAGTTTCACAGTTATGGTCTTCACATAGATTTAGGCCTTTTTTCCCATTCATGAAACAGTCTGGGGAATGGCTAAAAAAAATAGTGTCAACATTTTTACCATCCATGTATTTTATCATCAAGAACAGCATCAAGGTGGTGGGTATTGATGGATTTGCTTCTTTTGGGCAACTGACTTCAAATTATCAATATTATGATGCAATATTACTCTGTTAAAACCTTCTGTATAAAACAACAGTCAATTATTTTAATATCATACTTAAACTTCTGTCCTGCAGGATTAAGACACCGGAGTTTTCGTAACTTTTCAAAAACTTGCCCATTTGCTTAGCTATCTTTTAGGAACTTGGCCTTAGGAAACCAAGTTTTAAAAATCTTCAACTACAGCTCCTATATAGTTCCAAAAATGCTTTAAGAAAAACAGAGCAGCTACATTTAAACACAGAGCTTTCAAAATTAACTTATTGTTGGACAGGGCTTTTTCTTAGCTTTTGAGGACTATCACAAAAACTTAATAAACATAGCTTCAATCTCCTCTCACTTCAATGAAAGTGCAACATAGATGAATAGTAAAGGTAGCTCAGCACACTATGTCCCACTGACCAGGCAGGAAGACCAGACAGAAATTTAGAAAAAGCTAGCAAGTTTTTTTCTTTGTTTGTTTGTTACAGATAAACTTAAATTAACGTTATAGACAGCATTCTCAGGATTCCATGGGAGAGACAAAGGAGGTTCCATGGTGGTTTTCTAGGAGAGATGTGAATTCAGAACCATTGTTCTCAGGAGAAGATACAAACCCATGATAGATGCCAGGACTGCAAATAATACTGTGAAGGATGAGTGCTACAGATTTACAGCAAGCCCTGCTCCACGAAAGCTTTACATGTTACATGCTATTAATTAGGCACTCTCAAAAACACACAGAATGCTGCATATAGAAACACCACATCAACATTACATACAAATATGTATCCATTCCTATATAGGAAATGACCTAGTGAAAGATCTCGCAAGCATCTAATTTTACTTTTCAGTTCTCTTGCCTCTAAAAAGATGTGAGGATGTATAAACTAGGACGTGACAATAACACTTAAACTCTTCTGTCATCAAATCATGTGCCATTAATCACAAAACAGTACATATGTTACTGAAATCACTCTGATAAAAAAATTTATGGGAGGCTTCAGATATTGCTGTAGACTTCACTTTACTGGTGATTTAATATATATTTAGTAAATGTAGTCAAGGTAAGCCTAAGAATAACTGTCCCTGAAAAATACAAACAATACATACATGAAACTGCTTAAAGACAAGAGGCAGCTAAAACTAGGCCCAAATTATGTACACCCCTGAAGTAAGTAAAATTGCATATAAGAGTAAAAGATGGATTCATGGCTAATGGACTAAGCTTGATTTCCCATCACTGTGAATATACATATGCATGCAAAAGTGCAATGTCTCTTGTAAATAAATATAAAAAACACACACAAGAATATGGAGAATAGCAGTACAGAAGCAGTCAAAAACTCAAACCCCAAGAAATGCTAGAATTAAGAATGCTCGTATACCCTGACCTACTCCCCATTTGCCTCTTTAGACTGCAGCTTGATGGCATTTACTCATATGATGATTACATTTTCTTCTGAAACCCCAATTTATTAATACAAGAAAACTTAAAGAAATATTGTAATTTAACCTGATTTTTAGAGAAAGTATCCTAAACAAGGCATTGCACTGACTATCACACACACAGAAAAAGACGCCTCCTCTTTTATGGTCTGGGATAAAAATGCACACAATTAAGGACTGCATTGAATACTCAGAAAGCTTAGTTTCACAGGAAATCTCAGTACAGCAGTGAATTTTCCTAAACTTGTGTTTGGCTATCTGACTTTACCTCAGTAATTGCGTAATACACTTGTATAGAGTTCATGTTTTTAAGCTAAACGTTTAAAGGCTTTAGTGATCAGTTTCTTTAAAAGTAGCTGCTTGAATACAGGAGGAAGATATTAATGTATTCTTTGCCAATCACTACCTATTGGATATAAGTGTGGGTGAATGACAGCACTAAAACTATTCAGGGAGCTATAATGCAAACTTCTGTATTAAAAATTCCAAAGTACAATATTTATATTCAGAGGTTTATATGGAGGAAGGAAAAATATTGCTAATCGCAACGGTGATGAAGAGAATCAGGCAAGAGTAAGAAAACTAAAATTAACATGTTCCTAAAAGTCCTCAGTGACTTCCACAGTGCCTAAATTTCACCTTGCACTACTCTGAGGATAGGAAAAATCCTGTAAAGGAATGGAAACTGATCTTGGTGTGGCTGGCTAACATTAAGTCAACTTTAAAAGCTGTTGCTATCATTTTGCTTTGTCAGCAGGTAGCTTGGTCAAGACTACGTTTATATCCTTGAAGGCGTGCCCACCAATATCTGGGGACACATTACACTGGAGGTGCTGACGGAGAAGGGACATGTTTAACCTTGGCAGGGGAAAAAAAAGGAACTTAACAATAAGTAGTTTTCTTTTAAGCAGCAGCTGGTTTCTTGAACTTCACTTAAGCAGAGGAAGTAGCTTCCAGCTGGGCTATTGCTATAACAAAGGCCTTCACTAACACAGAAAAGGGGTTGGGCAGAAAAAGGAGGAAGAAAAAAAAATACAAACTCCAAGATCTGACTTCATATATAAGTTACTTTGTATGCCAGCACAGTTTCCAGAAGGTATTCGTTGCTGGAATCATTTCTTCCCTAAAACTGTTGCCACAGAAAAATGGAGAGTGAGCAATTTCAAAGTGTTGCAAAAATTGTTTCTAAGAAATAAAAAGCAACTAAATATCATGATGCTGCCTCATAGAAGAGGAATGTTTAGCACAAGCACTATTGTGATAAGTGCCATGTAAGGAGATACACTCAGAGAAATTGCCCCTCACCCCAACCCTCCCGGATTCTTGGATACCTCAGCAATATTTATTTTAGGTCGATCAAAAATAGAAGGAAAAAAAGCAGAGGTGGAGGGGACCAAAATGAATGCCCTGGCAGCTCTGAAGGGCTAAGAAGTCACTCTCTCCACTCAGAGGTGATAATTCAGACGTGGCTGTTGGCTGAAAATTTGAACTCCTGAGTGATCTCCTCATATATTGCTACTACATGTTACTCTTACGTATTCCAAGCGAAAACAAATTAGAACTACTAAGACAGTAAAAAGTACTGAGAGATTGCCCATTAAGAAATAGTCCTGATAGGAGAAGGTGAAGTGCACATATATTCTAAAAATAAATGAAGATGATCTTTGCAGTCTGAAAGCAGCAGCCAAACTCCTGACAGTCCTTGTCCAAGCAAAGTTCTTAAAAATCCACTTTAGAGGAGACTGCCAGCTGTACAGACAGGGTTTTACAGTCTGAATGGAGACTCTTTTTGGATGGACAACAACCACTAATGGAAAAAGGATTACAAAATGAAGTGCAAATGGAGAACTGGCCAGGAAAGTCCCCTGCTTCACGGAGAAGAACTGTGGAAGCCCCTGGGCTCCTGTGGTAGCCACAGTGATACAGGGATGTGACTCCTACTGCAAGTGTTCACTGTCACTAATTACACGCGGGTGAGTTTTAAAGCTCTAACAAAGGGGAAATAAAACAATGGCTTTCTGTGTTGCTGTGATCTTCAATAAAACTATGACGTGGCAACCATCAAAGTCCAGAAGTTACACAAGCAATTCCCATTATCAAAATGAAAATGTGACATACCCCTCAAAATGCCCAGATTATTCTTGACTGTAATCCAGAAACTTCAAAGAGAAAACACACAAGGACTGGAAGTCTGGATATCTATTAAAATAACCAATATACCCATTCAAGTATACTGGTTTTAAATATCAACAAGTTTTGTGTCTTGTACTTTACAGATGTGGAGTTCATATTCACATAATAGATTTTACAAGAGTTACAAATTAATATGACAGTGGTGGTGGCTTAATGGCAGCTCTGACATTCAGATTCTTTTGAGTCCAGACAATTTGTCAGTTTGTAAAACATATGAGTTATTCACCAAGAATGATGTGCTGGTCCAACATATATGCCATATTTTCCATTACTCCTGATGGCCTGAATACTGGTAAAAATGCTTATACATCAGTTTCATTTTGACACTCTCTTGTCTGTATCCACAAATATCTACAGCTACATATAATTTCTGCAAAATTATTCAACAGCCAACATGTTTCTGATACATGATGGAATTTCTCAGAACACTTTAACACATCATTAGGCTAATCCTACATAAACTGCTTTTATTATGCTCCCACCAAAATAGTTTTGTGAACGCCTTGACTTAGTCTCACATTAAGATTTGCTTCTGCTATCAAGGTGAGAGACCATGTGGCTCTGGGCAGAATGATCAAGCTGATCAGCCACTGCTTTTCAGAGTGTGTGTGCCTATCTGTGTTGTGCAGACAAGTGCATGACAGGTCAAGTGGTCCCTTCTGAGCCTAAATTTTATTATGCTTATATGAGCTGTCATGTGACATTAAAAAAAAGTATTAAAATATGAAAGATTTAAAATAAAATTGAGTCTGAAGACATAGAAAAAACACGTGCAAAATAAACAAGGGAACTTTATAAACAGAGTTAATGAACAATTCAAAAAGTCAGTAGCTCTTACAAAAATGCCCTTAACCTATAATACACACACACACACACACACACACACACACACACAGAGGATTTGTTAACTGCAAATAAAAAACAGTTCCTCCTATTTTTTCTTGCCTTTAGCATTATGACAACATTAATGATGAACCTTTCCTTCTTTCAGGGACCCCACAAAAGGAAATGCAGACACCCTTCACAATGTGAAAAGACACAAAGTAATTCTGACTCTAGCTGGGTAAGCCCTGCAGACATAGATTTTTACAACATGCGTAAATCCCAAATGGTTTTTAGTTCTATATGAAAACAATAGACTGACAATTTTCTAAATTACAGACAGAGGATGATGCAAGTCATTCTATGGTACATGTTTAATCTGCTAGAACCTGACCTCAAAAGAAAAAAACAGAAAGTTTGCAATAACTTCAATTTGACAAATTCAAATTTACTCGACTCCAGTCTTCAGAAATCTATATTTTTCAGAGAATTGGAATAAACCTATTATTTGTGTATCTCTAAAAGTTTCTTTTCAGAAAATCAGATCTTAATTGTTGCTTACATGACTTTTCCCCTATGCCATGATTGGACTGCATAATGCTTTTACTGCCACATAAGCATGTCTATAAGAAGCCCAAACAAGTTCAGAAAGAGTTATATAACATTTTTTGCATTTTTGGGGACTATAATTAAAGCGATAAGATTATGGCAGAGATCCTAGAACAGATTAAGCACAGAATTCTATGATGAATGAAAGTTTGGGTCATAAAAAGTGCAAACCTAGATTTTTTTCTTTAAACCACACTGAGTTCAACATGTAGAACATAAAATTTTGCACTTAACAAACACCCTTAATGGGGATCAGCAAGAATACTGCTGTATACATTAAGGAAAAACAAAAACCCAACACAAAAAAAGGACAAAAAAAACCCAACACAAAAAATTTCTAGTAACAAGCCTGACTCAAAAAGTCTGTGCTGTATCTAGATTGAAAGTAATTACATGGAAGAACAAACCTAATCATAGATCTAAGAAATTTACGGGAATCCTTAGGGGAAAAAACCTTTCTAAGAACTTCTGACAGAGATAACTTTGATGTACACAGGACTTAATCCACCCTGAATTCATGCAAATCAATAGTTCCATAGATCTTGAAAGCTGACTGATGATAGAGCTTAATATTTACTTTAACATACTGTGTGTTGGAAATAGAAAGCTAAAAGACTCAGTGGTTTGAAAACTGGAAGAAAAACAGCCACCTACCCTCCAGCATGTATAGCAAAAACAGCCTTTCTGTCAAAATGAACAGTTTATCAATATAACATACTCTTCTGTATTTCTCTTCACATAGATAATTTCTCTCTGTGTTAAAAATCTGACTGTATTGTAACACAGAAAAGTAACCACATGGACACCTGCTGTGAAGCTCCTCTTGCTAAATGATGACCAGAAAGTATCATTTCCATGCATCATCAGTCATAAGCCTTCAACACGAAGCATTCTTCTTCCCAGTGCCAATGACATTCAGTGTATTTCATTTCAGTCCAAAGCATTTTTATGTGGGATTTGAACTGTTTATTCAGTATTGGGTTTTACAAAAATGTTAAAAAAAATCTTTTATTAGTACATGTTAAAGAATTTAAGTAGAACCCATGTTTAAAATCATTGCAGTGGATCTAGCTTTCATTGGTAATGTGAATGTGGGTTTAATCACAAATATATATATGAAAATTCAAATCAACTCAAGAAGAAAAGACAAGCTCTTCTTGAAACAGTAAGAAAAAATTAGAAGGACAAACTTCTTTAAACAGCTCCAAATTTTAAAAACTATAGCAGATGTATTAATAAATGTTTAAGAAAATAACTAAGTGTGCACAGGGGAAGCTGAACACTGAATTACCAGGACAGAATCACATTCTAGAAAAAGTGTATGTGCTTTGGGTGCATGAATATACAAACATGTTGCTGCACATGTTTTATACACATGGTTTGGCCAGAAAAACAATGACAGACTAACCTATTTCTGTCTCCTGAAACATACTGTCCTGAATTCTCTTTTCTGATTTAGTACAGGAAGCAAAAATTGTTTCAAAAAGTAGTCAAAAGTGTGTACAAATACCACTTCATGATACACGATCAAAACAGCCATGGCAAACTCACTTGTGCATGCCTTTCATGTCTATTTGACTTTCCTATTTTATCCATTTCATCCCACAAACTGCTGTAACAGTGAGTAAGGCACAAAGTAAGTGTAGCCAGCAGGTTATGACTTGTATCTATCTAACTGAGCAAGGTCTTGTTCAAACAGGGGATGTCAAGATTGCAGACTTCAATCCAGCAGCCATGCACTTGGCAGTGATGCAAAGCAGAGCAGCGGTCAGTGAGCAGGGCTGATCCTGCCTAGAGAGCTCACAGTCCTGTGAGAAGATAGTGACAGGCAGTCACAGGGGATATCTGATAAAGTTCAGAAAAAATTGCCTGAAGAAAGGAGAAGACACAAGGACGTGCAAGTTCCTGAAAGATCTATGTATCTGGAGAGTGCTAACACCAGTTATTATTACACAAATACTCTGCAATCTCTAGCTGTTTTGCAAATTAACTGCTGCATTTGATATATGGAAATCTGTATATCAAATCTAGCCAATTTTTTTTCCCATCCTTTAAATATAGACATTCAGATATTTTGCACTCCATTTGGGATCAACCATTATAAGTCCTCTACTGCATAGGTAACATACTGTTTAATCCACATAATCTAATACTGTGCAGAAGTGAAACAAGTACTTCCAAAGATAGACATGGAAAATTATAGTATGTCATCTTAAGACTATTATCAATTTATGTCTAACAACTACTACTGAGGTTTCATTGACTACAGACATTAGACCAACAAACTAAACTAAAAAATCCACCAAAACGCAGAAACAAAACAGCAACTGCACATGCTACTCACATAGTTTCAGTGCCAAAAGCTGAATTTCTAACAGATGACAAAATGACATCTCATCTGCAATACATACTTCTTTCTGGTCACGGCAAAAAAATAAGAAGGCTAATGTGTCTGACCCTTCTGAAGTCAGTGGGAATATAACCATTATCTTCAAAAGGATCAAAACTAACCCACAAATCTTGTTTTCCATTCTCATGAGCAACTTAACAGCGATCATGAGAATAAAGAGTTTAGGATCACATCTAAGGTGATTACAGCCACAAAACACCACTGTGAAAAAACTGCAGTTGAGATTTTCTTTTTTCTCTTTTAAGAAGAAAATCCACTGCTCTCTGGATAGGCAGGGCAACATGGGATTTCCCAGCTGGCTTACTGTCCCAGCAGTGAACTGCTACAGAGGAAAGTGTCACCCTCTTCCACACTTGCTGCCTCACAGGCACTGCTGAGTGTCCGGCAGGCTGGAGGTGCTCATTGACACACAGATTATTTTTTGCTACTTCAGTTTTCAGCTCTACCAGAAAACTGAATGAACTCATCCATATTAAGGCCTTACTGGAATAGATGTAATGGAAAGACTGGGTAGCCCCAGCAAGGGGGAAGCTGAGGGAAAGACACTCTCATTCACCAGCATCAACACAGTCTTAGATCAGTGTGCATATATCATGAAACTTCACTATTAATTGGTGAGTGTTCAAATAGCCTGGAATAAAACATGTTTCATTTCTGTACAAACGAATCCAAACTGTGTTCTCCATTTTTCACCCTTCAATAGTTAATTTCACTTTTTCAGCTTCCTTGAATTAAAGGTTGTCACTATTAAAACAAACAAACAAACAAAACCCAATTCCGCTACGCCACACAACTTGGACAATATCCTGAGAAAAGTTTTCATCGACATATACCTGCCTATCAGATGCAGACTGGGTACATTTTTGGTATTCTTTTCATAACCATTCTCATCAGGTGACAGTCTGCAGCAATAAAATGTTATAGAACACTCCTATAATCTATACAGTGTCATCACACAGTATCTTGCTTTCATCATTGTGAGCCTGATCAAAAGCAAAGTTATTTCTGCAAGTACTGGATCAAATCACAATTCCAGTTACAATTTCTGTAGCATCACTTAATTGTCCCATGCAAACAATTATAACGTAAGGAATGTGAACTTTATTTTTTAAGACATGGCTTTAGAGACAGAGCTTCCAGTACCCTTTTCTCAATACTATGCCTGAGTATAAAGATCACAAACATGCAAAAATAAGTATAGCTCTTAATAAGCAGTAAGTAAAAATGAAAGGAGTCTATACATTCAGATATGTTGCTTACCTGTCAAAAATCCCATCCCATGTTTAAAACACCAGCAAGTTTTAAAGTAGGTTCAACAGCCTCTTATATTAAGAAAATAAGCAGAAATGGCCAGTGCCTTGGTGAGATTACAAGCATCAGCTACGAATATGTCAATGGTATTTACGAACAGTGGAGTGATGGAAGCTTCATAACAGTTTAAGAGGACACGGGAAATTCCTTTCAGGAATTTTTTTTCACCACATATGCAAAGTTAAGGCAAAATGCCTTTCCTTAAATAATGCATGAATAATGCATTCTCTCTGGATAATGCAAAAAGGATTGCAACTAAAAATTTTAAAAGACCATCTGTAATAAGTCTTCGTGAATTCCTAAAAATAATAAAAGAGTAGTTGTATCTAAGATTGCTGACACATTCTCTCTCTCCTTTCTAGTAGATATATTTAAGTTTGAACTTTTAAAAAAAATAAAAAAGCTATCTTTCTTTTCATTATAAATTAACTGATTTCACTCTGTGTATCAGAAAGAAGTATGATCGTATTTATTTTCCTATTTCTAATTTAAGTTTTATTTATTTATTATTAAATTTCAAACTGTATTGAAGGCTTATGACTGATGATGCATGGAAATGATACTTTCTGGTCATCATTTAGCAAGAGGAGCTTCACAGCAGGTGTCCATGTGGTTACTTTTCTGTGTTACAATACAGTCAGATTTTTAACACAGAGAGAAATTATCTGTGTGAAGCAGCAAAGCTTTTCAGCATATTGAAGAACAATTTCTTGTTCACAGTCATCAGTATCTTGAAAACAATAATTGGTTAACTGTATATTTATAGGATCACAGAATCAAAAAATGGTTTGGGTTGAAAGAGATCATAGGCAGGGACACCTCCCACTAGACCAGGCTGCTCAATTAAAAAAATGTTGTCAAAGGTTCACATAATTATTTTTAATATAAATAATAAAAAACCCAAATGGAGTAACTTCCAATGTATTTATCTTACTTTTATAGCAATTGTGGTATTATGTGAAACAAGGCAAAGAGAGGGCAAAGTTTTTAACTTCCTTAATTTAGGATCAAAAACTGCACATAGGCCACAAGAACTGAACTGACAGACCAACACAGCAAGCCAGTAAAGCAGAATGATGCAACTGGTGTCTCATAACTAAACAGATTTAAAAAGAAGTCTTATATTTTAGGAGAAAAAGAACATTAGTGGGATAACATTTGTCTTTTTATGATTACAAAATGTTGAACTTGTAGTTTATATTTGCCCCACTGATTTGACATTGCATTTCTACAACTATTCCTGGAGTAAAACATGTTCAGGGAAATGTAATCTGCTGTAACCAAGGCCCAGTGTAATATTTCATTCTAAGAAAAAGTATATTAATCATTAAAAAATGTTCTCTGGAATTAGGAACAAAAGAGCAGTGGGAACAATTTGCACGAACTTAGCCTTTGTGATTCAGTAAGTACACCAGTAGTGATTTCAGCCTTTCCATTCCGTACTTTGTGGTTGTGCTAACCCAGCATTTCAAAGCAAACTTCAGTTGCGCTGACACAATTTCCCATATCTTTAGTTCCATATGGGAGAGAAAGTCTTTTTGAAAATTTCACCTACTTTCACCTCGAGGGTTCATGAGACTCCTTTGAAGTTTATAACCTAAGGTTTCTAAGGGACAACAATTTACATAATTCAAAGAAGAGCTTTAAGGAATGATCACAAATTACTGCTTTCTAATTTAATAGACATCTACCCTTACAAGGAAAAAGAAGGAAAAGGAAAATGAATTAAAATCCTCAGAATTTTTCATTAACAGATTATCATGCTTTTAACCTTCTAAGCATTCTACTAAAACCATCAAATAATTTTATTTGTACTCCGTTTATCTTTCTGAGACAATCAGTAACTTGACAAAGGCAGTAACTTGCAAGCAAAACTTACCGGTAGGACCAAAAAAACTATGTAATTCTTCACTGTATCATGATAAGATCTGGCAACTTCCCCCCCCCCCGTAGTTCAGATTTCTTTATTCAAGTATAACAGAGTAAATTCAGCTTGCCAAGACATAATGTTCTCTCTGCTATTACTTGAATAATTTAATTTAGCATTTGTTTCAAGAATATTTTCAAAAAGAACATATAAACTCATATGTCCTCTAACCTCTTCAAGCAGTAGCTTCCGCATTTCCTCAAAGAATGTAAACAACTTTAAAAACAACATGGATACTAATGGATAAAACATTACTTTTCTCTGGACAAGGCCAGTAAACATATCCCTTTTCTGTGGATGCTATTTACAGAATGATGGTAACTGTGCAGATAATCATTAATGAATTTTAATAAAGCTTGCATTGTCTATTAAATCCTGAACTTGGTGATATTTAGGTTCTAGGGAGCTGCCTGTGGCTTCTTAGACTCAAATCATCAGTCTAAATTCAGTTAAAAAGCAGAGTGAAACAATACTCAGCTATTGGGTTACGCATGTGGCTGAGATTACATGTTCGCCTAAGGGATATTTGAACCACTTTGAGTGTTTTATATAATAATACCACATTGAAGTGCACTGTAGAAAGCATTTAATCTCCTAGGGCATATCACCCAGCAACAATTCTTTTCTAACTTTTCCCACAGATTCATGGCAAATTTCCAAAAGATCAGAGATTTGGTGAGTTTAAGCCTCTTTAAATTCAGATTCCTATCTAAACCTCCCTCATTTCTGATCCAGAAATCTCATTAGATATATCTTCCCATTTCTCATTGTGCTAGAAAAGCTCTGCAAGCTTCCTTTCCTATTGCTGCTGCAATACAGCAGTTGCCATTAAAGGACTTGCTCTTGAGTACTGCAAGCACAAGAACATGTGGCACAAGACTGTATGAGTGAGACCTCAGCAACATGACCACCAAGTTTCTCACATCCGAATGCAACCAAAAAGGACCTTCCAGGGCTATACTAAATTTTAAAGGCCTGAAGACAGACACTCTTCCTGCCAAAACTTATTTCATTTTTACTCTTTGATTCTCTTAACATACAACAAGTGAGATTTCTTGGATGTCCAAAGAAGCTAATTAACTTCTGTTTTAAAACTTGTTCTCCTACTGTATCGGTCCATAAATAAATCCATGGGTTATACACATCAGTATATCCAACACAGCTATTGTCCTTTCTGAAAGTTGTCTATACCCAATCTTTTCTTTAAGAAATGCTCAGATAAATGTGTTAGAAAGTGGTTGAAATAAGTTTAAAAAAACCCCTTTATTTCATTTCTACTTCATAAATTCAACAGACGAACACTGCACACTGAAAATTTGAAAGAGGATGGCATCACTCTTTGGCATACTCCTTAATTAAGTCTAATGCATTATGCATGATGCCCTTTTGGCTCTGCCATGACATTGCCAGCTGTGGTTCACTGCTTATGTTCCTGATGGGAAAGCACAAGATAATGTAACACTTACCTCTTTCTTTCAGTACCTTAGCTCTCAGTGATGGAAAATGTAACCTGAGAACTGTTCTATCAAATTTACTATGGACTGTTTACATGTATTACAGTATGTAATACTTTTTCTCACTAATGTATGGAGAACAGTACATTATGGACATGCATACTGAAATACCTATAGGAAATCCTGGGTTTTTTCCTATCTGACAAGTCTCAATAGATTTAGTTGCTATTTCCAGGTACTCAGATACATTATTTCACTACTCGAGAAAATAATGAAAAAATAGTGAAGCTACATCAGTTTTGAGTTTTTTTAATGGCATAGACACTACTTTCAGAAATATCATTAAAAAGAAATGGTATAAAGATTTATACTGCCCTAGAGGGCTGTCTGTTTGCAGAGGTATTAAGAAGATTTCTCCACTCCAGAGGGGTGAACAAAATGCAATGCTCTCCAACAGCTACATTTCCAAATAGCTTCTCACTCTAACACTTCCCACAAACCATATTATATGCAAAGCGCCATCTGATTACAGGCAAACCCACCATCTTTGGCTCAGGAAATGCCCAAGTCATCAATCTCATGATACTGGGATACCATTCTGGAAAAATGTCATGATATGCTTTACATTCTTCCTGGGCGTGTGCTTTGGCACTGCTAGAGACTGGGCCAAACGTGCTGTTGGTTGCTTTTACATTAGCATGTCTTCTGCAGAACTTCATGAGAACATAATTTATTTCTGTCTTTTCTTTGGCCCTTTGTAAAAAAACAGTTCTCAAAAGGGGATGAGAGGAATCTAGCAACAGCTTAAAATTTCACATTTCAAGAGAAAAAAAATGCAAACACACAGAATTAATAAAAACTTAATAAATACATGCAAAATCCTTAGTCTACTTATAAGGTTCTTTGTTCAACATGTTTTCATAACTCTTACTGAAAATGAAGGCCTTTATGAATATCCATTGATCTGTGTAAGCCCCACATACTGGCTTCTTTTGTTCTTATGATAAATACGACTTACCTGAGCCAGGTTTTTTCAATACCTATGGAAAGTCATTATTCATACACCTCTCTTCACTGTCTGGATTTCTGTAGTTCTATAAATGCAACAGTGACCTTTAAAAGCATTAATTGTATCTATTTTATTTTCCATACTTTCCTGTTTCCAGAACCCGATTAATTTTTGGCAAAGCATAGGCTTCATGCAGCGGAAAACCCTAGAAATCCATAAGTTTAAATTAGTCAGACAACAGGAAACTCTGTCCAAAATTCTGCCGTCGTTTAAGTCATCCAAACCCTCTGAAATGAGTAAGACAGCACAGAAGAAAATACTGTGTTTTATCTTCAAGGCATAGTTTTATCTACATTTCACGAAGGAGTTTTAAGTGGCAGAATTCTGTGTGATTAGTTTAATACTGGGTTTCTGAACACAGAAAAGAGAAGGCAAGCACCACTACAGACTTTTCAAGAAACTACTTATCAATAAGAGCATTTGAATTTAGTTATCTTGTGTGATTCTGTGAAGCTTCTAGGAAAAACTTATTTATAGAAGCTTATGAAATGGATCCCCTTCAACCTTCTATATGCTGAATGGAAAGTCAAATACCTAAAAGGATAATTTTCCTCTTGTGTACTTGTCAAGATGCAGATACTCTGTAAGGAAGAGCTGTAACTGAGTCTTCCTTCGATGTATGAAGGATAAAATAGGGTGATCTCTCTAGGTCACAACTTCAAAATTAGATTATGGAAATATGCAGACCTACTACTAGCTACACATAATTAAAGTAGTTAAGGTTGTAAGTTAACCTTCATAGTGCCTTCCACGAACACTCTTTGCATTCCTATGATCTACGGTACTAATAAGCACAGCCACGATCTGGGAGTAGTCTTTATTATCCAGGTTTCCTTAGTTCTGACCAATTACCTTTTATGACTGATCAGCTCACTAGAAGAGAACAGAAAACCATTAATGATGACATACAGTTTACATATACATGTTTTACAGATTTATGTTTACTGCTTCTTACTATTTGTGGAAGTTTTATATACTCTTCACACAGCATTTCAGCCCTGCTGTAGAAACACTAGCTCATAGGCCCTCAAGTACACACAGTTAAGAGAGTCACTTCTCTTAACTGCTCAGTTGACATTATAGACCATCTTCTACATCATAATTTTAAGGAAAATGCACTGAATAATTCTAAGCTTAGACAATGGTCATGTGGGAACACAAAGAGGTTCCTGACATGCTTCTCCACACACAAGCATGAGACTACAGGCTGGGCATCAGTACTCTTACACAGCCCATAGTAACTATGCAAGAATAAACCCTGCAGCCATCAAAAAAAAAAAAAAAAAAAGAAGTGTGTCTGTTTTTGCTAAAAGTACTCACCCACAAGTGAGATAAAATGGCATGAACTGGATTCCCTTAAACCTACTCACATACCCATTAAAAGTGTAAAAATAATCTCATGGTGCAATTTTGAGAAGAAGGGATAAAGAGTAACTTAAGTTATACCCTACTCAAGTTTGGCCCACCTCATACATGGTGCATGGAGCAGAAGACATGTCATGCCAAAACTAAAATCACTCCACGTACATGCTAAAAAAAAACAATGAAAATTTTACTAAATGTTACTAAAGATGCAAACCCAAATGTTTTGCCAGTTCCACTCCTTTCCCATGGTGAAATTCTCTGGTGTACAATTATAATTTACTAAGCTTACTGTTGTTACCAAAAAAAAAAAAGTTGTATTAAAGTGCCCAAATGTATTCCAAAGAGAATAATTTCCTGCATTTAGAAAAGAAGCTGCAGAAGAATCAAATTTTATATGCAGTTTCCTTTTTCCTGACTTTTCCTTTGGGGTGCGTTAGTTGTTTACTTGTAAGAGCAACACCTAACAAACACAGCCTTAAATGTTTCCCCACAATCTCTTGTGTGACACAGGTTTTCTTTAAATAGCTTTTAAAACAGTGCACAAGCATAAATGAGACATCCAGACAGCTACCCATGTGAGTGTTACATTTCCACTTATTTTAAAGATAGGTTTTACATTTACAAATTCATTTTTATCCTGAACCCATTACAGACACATTGTCAATAGTGCTTTATGGCCACAAATTACAAGAAAAAGCACAAAGGGTGCTAGGACAAGGGACCAGTGGGTTCATGTAGGTCATACACTCAGGTCTCTTCTGTCCAAATGAGGGAACCTACAACATGTGTGAGGATGGTCTCAAGATCTACATACAGAGAAAGGACAGAAAGGAAGGTCACAGTATGTGGCTGCAGGGTAACAGATCCTGATAAAAACCAGTCAGGCACATTTCTTCCGAGGGCTGCTGCTATAAGTTATATCATCCTTATCCTTCCCACTTGTCTCTCCCTAGACAAAACTAAACTGAAAGCCACAATCCAGCTTTAACATGCAGGATTTCATTTAAAGCAGCATTATTCAATTATCCCCCTGGATAAGGAACAGTACTCTGTTCCCACAAGAGCTGTAAGATTAAGAATACCAGATGAGGAACCAACCAGAATGATGTTAACACAGCCATGTGCAAAGCTTATACAGAGATTCTGTGGACATGGTAAGGGATGGGACTACTCCAGTTTGAAAGTCTGCTACCCTCTTCATCCTGTTTGGATGACAATATTCCTTTCTCCTCTAATCTCTGCTAAAAGATAGTGTACAAGACAGACAGGCCTGCCAGGAAATTTACTGGCAAAGCATCTGGCAGGTTGTCTGAAAATTTCTCTCCTCAAACATGCCTCAACTGGAGAAACACACTTTTTCCAAGAGGAAAAGTGTGTAATATGTAGTTGCAGCTACTCTGTCCAAGAGATATAAAAACAGTACCTAAAAGGCCCTTAGCTCTACCTGTTATCCTAAAAATCTCCTGCCTGCACATGATCAGATGAGGATTAAAATCCTGAAGTTGAATTTTACGCTTGGCTAAACTAAGATGTCCGTAACACAGTGAACTACTGGCACAGTTAACTCTAAAACCCTAATACGCAGACATGAGGACTAAGGTAAAAAAAAATCAGTACAAACTCCAGCTTCCCCTCACCTATTTCATGATGGCAGTTGCAGTGAATTCTGGCCACAGACGCTGACTCGGGACTATTCCCGGGGTTGTCGAGGCCTCCGTTGGTTACAGCAAAGCAATCCATGGAGCTGCAGCTGCAGCACTCACTTGTATACATGCAAACTAGGAACAAGCCCTAGCTTTGAGAGGGTGTGAAAGAGTCCTGTTCAGTTTGGGTGCTACATCACAAAATAAAAGTCCTTCCTGTCTGAAAGAGAAGCATTTAGACTCTTCTGATTGATGCTGGAGGAATAATTTCTCCTACAGGCCCTTGATGAGCCTGGCTGCACTGATAGCCTGACTTGAAGTTTAACACCAAAAGGACTAATGTGAACAATGAATCTTCAGTGAGCTAACCAGGCTTTAATAATCCTTCAAGAGCAGCTAGCGATAACTGAGCAGCGTAACAGCAAGTTTCCCAAAACCGGGTCATCATGCTGGAAACAGGGGCTTGTGTGTGTGAGGGAGACAATGATTACAGTATTTAATCATCAGCTTCACCGTTCCAACTATTCTTGACCATAATGTCTATTTTAGACAATGCAGGGATCGCGGTCAATGCGTTCATACGGTGTAGCAGTCAACAGGAAATCCAAATTTAACATACACAGTATACAAATTTCTGTAAAAACTTATTCTTATATATCAAACCAATTTGATATATTCACATAAGTTCTTAACTGTATGATATGTGAAACATCACCAGATACTAATCTAACTTCTAGTGCTTCAGGAAACATTCTGAAGAAAGAGTCAAAATCAGTACATTTTAATTTCTTATGATATGAACTGCCTGTAGAAATCAGCTGGGAATTAAAAAACACCTACTATTGTTCACATTCTGTGTATATGCATATATAGCAAAACAAGTGAATAAAATATTAAAATGAGGTTTGAATATAACTGTGTATAAATGTGTATATAAAAAGGTACCATAATAGAAACGTATAAATAACATCGCTCTATGATTACCTACAATTTTATTCTACCTTTTTACCATAGCTAACACTTACCATTAAGAAATCTTTGTCAATAATTTTATATTTAAATTGTATTAAAATATTTTAGAATTAAAATAGCTAAAAATACAGAGTTCATTTACTCTTTTGTCTCACACATGTACAAATCCACTGAAGCAGGGATAATAATGAACAGAATTGGGCCCTAAAAAGTTCTAATTTGACACTAATCAGTAATAAAAGGCAATGCAAACTTGTGTTAAACTGATTACACCCATATAGCAATATCTGCATAATGGCTTTAGCTGCTTAGCAACAAAAGTACGGGAATACCAGATAAAATGGATTAAAAGCTCTGATTAGTCCCAGATGAATGTAACAGTGGCCAGTCAGTTAGGTTAATTTGCACTGTATATCATAAATGACACTCCTCTGAGCTATTATTGCAGAAGACATGTAATTTTTTGTACAATACACATAAGAGAAATAAGACTTGCTTTTACATTACCAAAGACAGTTTTGGTCGCACACTACAGTAATTCTTCGTAAATTAACTTAGAAAGTCCTTAGAAACTAGGACTTAAAGAAATCATTAGCACGTGATTCTCTTTTTCTTTTGGTGTTTCACATTTTCTTACACAAATGAAAGAAGTCACTTTAAAAATGGAACTCCATTTTACAGCTTTCTACTGGACTTCCAAATCCTTCCTGGAAACATTTAAATACAACTCATAGTAGAAGGAAGACTGATCACTCCTGGGTTTTAGAAGGATCTGACGCACAAAGAGGTTCACAGATTTGTCAGAGTAACGAAGGAACATCATGACAGCTGAAATAGAAATACAATATCCTAAATTTCAGCTTTATAAAACCAGACTTCTAGCATCACTCAGAGGGTGCTAGGTACACTGCAAACAGCAGAAAGGAATAATACCTGAACCACAGTACTGATAATCAAGGATAAACCAGTAGTAAGCCACTAGGTAGAATGTAACAGTTAAGGGATCAACATAGTCATAATAGGGTCACTAGAGCTTCTTCCTAGATGTCCTTCGGTTTTGCCACTGTCATATGGTTGATCTCTACCTTCCTACACCAGAACACAGGAAAGAAGTGAATGGCTTCATATGTGAGCCCAAGAGCTATGCTATGGATAGATAGGCTGATTTTAACATTGGATGGAAGAAGATTGTTTTTATGGGTGGTATAAGTCTATTTACCTGTAGTAACTGACTTTCTCTACCCTTTATTTAACTACTTGTTTCTTCTAACAGAAATAGCTATAATGTTGACTAAGGGTCCTTTACAAGTTCTGCAACTCTAAAATTCAAAAGGAACATTTTTCTGCACTAATAATACTCTCTACTATGTCTGTTGAACATAGTGCTATGAAAAGTGCTATTTTCAAATCTATCTAATTTCATAAAGTTGGATAAAAAAATCAAATGGCAGATGTTAAAAGCAGTAGCTCCCAAGTCTTCTAATTTTATAATGCATTACCATAATAAAGCTTTCACTGTCTTAAATAATTTTAAAACCATTTTATTTCTTAAGTATTAGGATAATTCACTATAAATTATAGGGTGTGCACATATATGTGTATGCATCTTATAGGGTAGAGGTTTAGAAAATTTTAAGTACTCTGAAGAAGGTTGACAGGGGTGTAGGAGGAATAAAGTGAAGTTAGTTATATTTTCTAGAACTTCCCATTAAAAAACACTTTAATTCTCACACTTCCAAAACTTCCAAAAGTGAATGAAGTATCATAAATACAAGAATGTCTTCAGAGAAAATAGCTCTAGAAACACTTGAAACTCCTTAGACAACACCTGACTGAAGCACTATCAATAAATTCTAACGTTGATACTGTTCCATAGTTGATCCTTGAAGCATGGTATGAGCTTGGAGTGAAGAGGGCCCTGAAGAGGGGAACTGGGCAGCGTCAGTATTACTGTCAGGTAAGACACTCCTTACTGAAAAATCAAGGGACCAAGACACAGAAGAAGAGAAGATAGGAGGAAGAGTGAAAACAGAATGAAAACAGCACTAGTCCTGAAAACTCCTGATGTTTTCTCAATAAATGACACAATGAAGTTCCGAATAAATCAAAGATGATGATAAGCAAAGGTCAGTTATTACAAAAATGCTGTACCCTGTATGCCAGGCCTTGGGCAAGTTTCACTATGGGAGTGCCAAATACAGAATACAGTATTCATCATTTATATTCCTGCTGACAGACCACATGCAAAACATAACTCAAACTTCTGAATACATTGATAGATGCAATGACCATATTCTGGCAGAGGAAGAAGGGAAATGCTACCATAGTATAAGAGTGCTGAAAACCACTCTCCAACTGTGACACAGTTTTATCAGATATGCTGCATTAAAATAGCTAAGCTCATTCCACGTAAAAACGCACATCAGCTGAGGTCCTCCCTGTAGATTTTACATTCTTTCTGATGTGTAGGACTGGGTTGTGGAGTTCATAGTTCAAACTGTTGCAGATAAAAACATCCTGCATCAGCTTTGCATACTTTATCTCAAGCTTCGGAACAGAACCCATCTCTCTTAATTTCCAGATCAGACTGCAGAAGAAAATAAAACTATTCCTGAAGTACAATATTTGAATATATAAAATCTTAATATAGTATGTTGATTTGGGCGGTGATCATTTTTTGATAAGCTTAAAGTGAATTGGTTTGGTCAAAGGTTGCTTTTGGACTAAGCAGAAACATGAGAAACGTCAGTTCCAAGAATATTTCTTTAAAATAAGGAAGTTAGATGGGATTGCTAGAAGAAATTTAGATATATAGGGCTAAGAACACATTAGTGTATAAGGTATGTTGGTTTTAGCCATTTTTTGGCACAATTTTTGAATTCTAAAATAATTTAAAATATGCTTCCTTACTTGCTGTGATAATAATAGTATCATTTAGTAAATGACACTAATGTTTGCACTCCATGTAAAAAATAAATAATACTGAAGCATACTTACTGTAAAAAGCATATTAGGCAACTTTTCCACAGCGTCTTCAGCTGATTACTGAAGGAAAACACTGCAGCATATAAAGTCAAACTTTTAAATCTGCATTTTTGTGGAAGGGGAACAAAGCAAGCAATCTCATTCCATGAAGACAACCTCTGAGTGCTTTGACAATGAATACTGAGTCAATCTTCCCATTAAGTCAGGGTGTATGCTCTACTTGAAATGTAAAATTTAATTCCAGCCTGATCACTACAGGGACCAGTTCTGCAAAGTACAGCAGCCATGGCACGGCATAAAATCACAACGTAAGTAACTACACGCTACTGTGAAACACATTTTAAATCCTATTGTACAACAGCCTTTGTCTCGGAAAAGCTATTTTAACCACAAACTATGTTTGTTCAAGCAAGTTTTTCTACCTGTTTTTCCACTGAACCAGAGCAAATCATTCAGTGACTAATTTACTCGGTACATTTTCATTTGTTGTCATTCATATATAATTTAAAGTTTTAGCAGATGTACTGCTTTTGCTTTTACATATTTTTTTGGTGTTTGGTTGTTTCGTTTCTTTATAAAGAGTTCTCTGTAAACTGTTCATAGGCCATGCTTAAAAAAATCCTTCAATTTTTCAACTGTGGGCTTTTAATGTGATTGGGTATCACCAGGTGTAGTTTTGGTTATTTGATAAGAGACACTAGCCTATGACTTGTAAACTATAAACCACTTAAGTATCAGTTCCTCTGAGTTCAAGAAAAGTCACAAACTACAGTTTCTCTCTGTTAAGAGAACTGGGAAGAAAGAAGATGGTGAGAAGAATTTCTGAACATCTTTGATGAATGGCTTTGGAGAGCAGGGAGGAAAGCAGAAAGCATGATACAAAAGAGGGGAGAACAGATAAAAACTACAAAAGGAAAGAAATGTCCAGGAAATCAGTGGAGTAGCAGGAGAATTTTCAGTCATAATTCATGTCATACAAAACTGATCTTTACCAATGTTCTGCCACATGATTCCCATCAGGCTGCTGATGCATTTATTTACACTTCAGAGAGTGCACTTAGTCATAAAGGTCCCTCTCTGTTCACATCACCCCAGTACAATCTTTTTATCATTTCCTTCATCTGAAATAATATGCCTAGTTCTAGTTACAAACTTAAAAATAATACACTAAAACAATTTAAGAGTATGTTCACACTTAAAAGAAAAGACTGAATGCATGAAACATTCTCCACAGACATAAATTGTATACACACCTTCCTGGGCCCCTGTTTTGTGACAACTTCAAAGCCTATAAAATGCTAATGCATTTTCACTATTTTAAGAACTGTATAAACATATTAAATGTTTGCTATTTCTGTATTTGAACCATTAAAATCTTGATCCTACTAGTTGTTTTTCAATGGCCTTCCCACTGCCTTATTTATCTTTCCTGACAATTTTGCTAGAAGATCTTTTAGTCACAGCTTTTCTGTAATTCTATGCACGTAAGTATTGCAATTGCTTACTTGTGACATACTTAAGTTTTGGTTACAGTATGTGAATATACAGGTATTTCCATGTGCACACACATACACTCATACACACCATTAGCAACTCTTAATTTTGTTCAACATGGTAATTTAATTATTCATTTAATCTTTCCATTAAATTGACTCAAATACCCAAATGTAGTGTCTTACCGAAAAAAATAAAACACCAACCCCACAAGTTTCAAGGAAGTTGTTTTCAAGTGTTTCATTTAAAACACACAAATATCTAAACCTATTCCTCATAGGTCAAAAATTTATCCCACTGAAATGAATGGCATTTTTACCTCATACAATCACAGAATGCTTTTGGTTGGAAGAGACCTTAAAGATCATTTAGTTTCAAATTCAGCTCAGCTGAACAACAAGAGAGAAATAAGAAACTACAAAAGGAAACCAGAAATATTCTGCAAACACAACTGGTTTCAAGCACTTACACTGACCGGATATCGACTGAGCTACACCATTCAAACATTCATTTTTATATAAGCAGCAAATCCAAAACATGCTACGAAGAGGAATTCTGTATGAAAAATTACCAGCAAGGAACACACCATGGTAACAGACTCATTATCAGCTCTCTCTGCCTTCCTTCTCCTTGCTCCTTAAGCACATGGGTGTCGTTAACATTATAGGAACTTGATAAGCATTATACCCATTTCCTTTCTTTTTTGAACATTTTTGTATACTACACAGCACAAGAAAACTGCAAAGATGAGTTCTGCTATAACCCCATTTCTAACAAGATTGTTTTACAATTTTTACTCTGAATACTGGCTGTTAAAGACGTTTGTACTTAATTCAATAAATGATGCACCCTATTAATATACCAAAGAAACACAGAAAACGGCACCTCAGTAGTTTTTGTGTATTTTTTGCATATGGCTTTCTTATTTTTTAACTCATTTACTGCCATCTCCTGGTACTTACGTGGTAATAGTATTTATGCTATTTAACAGCAGCTAGTACTCCAGTACAATACTACTGAAATGCCAAAAACTTACAGAAATATTTTCAAAATATTGTTGTACTTTTCATGTTGTTGTCTTTCAGTCTGGAAATAGTGAATATTGTTCCTTGGGCGCAAACTGGTAAAAGGCTCATGTAGCTTACCTTTGTCTGGAAGCAGCAGTAAAGTTGTGTTAAATATGGATGTTTCCGTGCTAATGCAAGAATTCTCTTTTCTGTCATTGTACAGTCTACGTCATCATCTTGAAGTATGACATCTTTCTTCAAGACTTTCACTGCGTATACTTCATCTTTACCTTTTAGCTCAGCTAACATTACCTAAAAGAAAGAGAAATTCTGTTTACATATGAACAACAGATGCCATACACGCAGGGTTGCATACGAGTTTGACTGCACTGGAAATTCAAAAACAGTTACATGCTTTCCTGAATGAAGCTGCAGTTTATAAAATAAAAAGTAAAGTACTGTAATTTTAGAAAAATATACTTCTGGTATTCTTTCAATTTGAGGGAGAAGGTATCTATTTTGTTAATTATCTTAGTGAAGTCTCAAAAGTTGATATAGAACAGAAATTTATTTCCCACTTTTATCTCCCACTTTTGTTAGTGAGATTTGAGTCTGATGAACTTAGTATACAATCCAAAGTTACCATTCCAGCTGCTTTCAAGTTGTTGATTTTTAACTACTACTATTGTTTAAAGTTTGGGCCCTATATTCTCTTTAAGGTCCGTTCTGGCTTGGAGCCAGGGTAATCTTCAGAGAAAGGATTAGAAAACAGGGAGACAAAAGAACTGCTTCAGCCTTGTTCCCTTCCATCTGCAGTTCCTGTATATCAAGGAAGGAAGAGTGTACTTCTGAAACAGATTCACATTTCAGTCCTTCTCTTTGATTCCACAGTACACAGCAGTGTGAAAAGAAAATCTATAAGCCCTGTAAATAAAGCAATTCCACCCCTCATCAATTCCCTACTGTGGGGAGGTATCTGGTGAGTTACGTCTCTGCTGCTTATGTGGTATTTTGGTCAGCCGTCTGAGCCCTTGTCGTATCTGAGTGGAAATGCTTCAGTTCTGCTTCCTCCAGCACTGAACACACCCATTGAGGAAAAACAAACACACAAACTGTTCTGTGAAATAAGTAAACTTGAACTGGGTATTATCTAGAAAGTGAAGTAACTCCACGGCATTATTACTGAGCTGATTTTTCCTCCTTGACCAAAAGAAATTTAGCTGAACAGTGTGTATGTAACTGTATGCATGTCTTTATTACCAATATCCTCATACAACGGAACATTGACGCTTTGTTTCAAAAGCCTTGACCCTAGTTAACAAAGTGAGCTAAAGCACAGAAAATGCCAGCTCATTAGGTGGCTGGTATTTCTGATTTGTTGGGTAAAGTACTTTCTGAATGTCCCTATGAACATTTCCAAAGCCACACAGTCAAAAACCCCCTGCACACCAATTTAAAAAAAAAAAAAAAGAAAAGAAAAAAAAGCTACCCACCTTGCCAAAGCTGCCTTTCCCTAATACTTTGATGAAGTTGAACTCTTCAAGGCCTATTCGCTTGCCCTGAGCCTGTTTGACCTCCCCATTTTCACCATTCTCCCCAGGTTTGTTAAGCTGGTTGTCTGTTGACGTCGTAGCTGTTGCTCTGTGTTCCTCTCCCCGATTGTCAAACGATAATGCTTTCCTAATGTTGTTTTCCAGCTCCTTGATTTCTGTCGAAAGGTGAGGAGAAGTTAGTTTTAACTAACCATCAGAAAAACAGCCTCTGTTATTCTGATTCAGTGTGGGAAGGGACATTCATCATCTCTGAATGCTGTGTTTAAGAGCATTCTGTGGTTAAGAATACATATTTAGCAAACTGCTTCTCCACCTTACAGTAATCAGCCAAAACCCTGCTCTAACAGGAAGGGTGGCCTTTTAAAATGAACCTAAGAGAATGACATATCAAAAACTTGAAAGATAAGTCAGAACAGTAGCCAAATAGTTGTTTTAAGTGACTTTGGGTGTTCCTGTACCACAGAGAAGTACTTTGTTTTGAATATCTCTATCTTCCTGCAGCACTTACTCATCTTCCTGCTTAAGTATTTTAGAGCTGTGTCTTCAAAAGTTCAAAGGATAGTTGGGTGTCCCAGTCCTTGAAGTCAACATGAATGGAGCATCTTATTCAGCTCCAGCTGTTAGCAGATGCCTGCCAATAAAGTCTTTGACCATTCCTAGTGCTGCTTCAAGCAGCAATTGTGTAGATCTGCTAAACGGTTCTGAAGGTTTCTCAGTGTTAAATATAGTGAGTCTTGGTGACTAACGGACCTTGGGGTCTGTCCCAAGCTTTGCATGTTACTTCTGCCTGATGGCCTTGGAAGCAACTTTACTGGACAGCTAAAGAAGTGAAATTTAAGAGAGAACTTGGATTCTGACAGCAAAACATCAGATATTTAAAAAATTGTTATTTAATCAGAACAATTTCTGTGAAACCAAAAGGTTGACAAATTTAAATCAGTTCTGGATGCAGAGGTTTACAGCACTTAATTACAATGGAGTTTTGGAAGTGTCTTCCTTAAAATAAGGTTGAGAAATGTCTCAACTGTAAACAACTTTCAAATAATTTGACACAAAAATTTCTGTCTTCATATGTCTTGGTGCAAAGATTTTTCATTTGTCAGATTACACACGTTATGGTACACAAAATACCTCACAAACTTCTGATTTTTAAAAACAACAAATAAATCAGACTCAAAAAGTGCTCCTGACATACACACTCAGGCTGTTCATACATACACAATTGGTTGTTCAGCTCAATGAAGTCAGGTGGTATCAGTGAAGATTAAAATATTTTTGTCCAAATCTATGCATTAAAAGAAAATTGCTGAAAAGAAACACAGCTTTATGAAGCCTCTAGAGACCAGACATGGGAGCATAGCCTATCTGGGTGGAAGCTTTTGTTGTCACGAATGTTCAACACGGAATTACAAGGAGTCAATTTTATCTCAAGAAGTTATTAACAGAGGATTTTCAGATAAATAAAGGTTCTCTCAAGTTCTGTGTTACTATTTAAAATGTTCTCACTCTTACAATAGAATGTATAAACTCCTTCCATAAATGTATTTTGTTGACAAGGACCCATCTAATAAACTTAATATTTTAAGATGACTGTTTTATAATTTACCCTTTGAAAGCCACTTTATTTCACAGATTTAAATGAAATGAGAAGCAGGCCTTTTAAAAAAGATTTGCAGTTCATAACTCTAAGTGCTTCAATTTCTGGTGGTAACTACTTCACTGATTTGATTCTACAGAGACTGGGGCTCATAGTTTTAAGCCCTCATAAAGAAGGAAAATGTGTGACAAAATATGTCAGTTAGGAAATAAAAAGATATGTTTGACCTTGATCACATGGAGATGTTGGTGCTGACTTTGACCTATCTTCTTCTGATGATGCACTTCCTGGAACTGGTGGTTGAGTCTCTGCACCTGCAATTAGCTAAGAACAATTCCAAAAGGGGTACTCAGCTGTGAGATCTTCCCATGCCATGAGGAAATTTAATTCAACAACTTTAATTCATAAGTGGAAGTATCAAGCAATGTGAAAGTGTTCTAGCCCTATGGATTCTTACTAGTAGAACCTCAACCATACTGTAGATGGCATCACATCAAATGGAGACCATAATATAAACACTGAAAGAACAGGCAATTGAAAGAAGAACAGGTTCTTAAGATGAAATAAACGCAGCAAACATACCCAGTGAGTGGGAAAGTTTTGAATAGCCACCATGAGTCTGTATTCAAGTCTATCCCATAAATATGTTTAACTATAACAAGTATCAGCAAGCACTGCAAACTAACTCATGAAGTAACAACATGACAACAACTTCGCCCAGAAGAGTCAGATCAATTGATTTATTCTTGAGTTTCCTATGTTTCTGTAATATTTTAAACAGTGCACATGGGATCCCAGTGTGCAATAGGTAGGAAAATGAAAAGAAGCCAATGTCAGTGTTTAAAGAAATTATGGTAAAAATTGCCTATTTCTGTAAGAGAGAGCAATGTGTCTGTTATCACAATCATACACAGATATAAAGTGTGGGTTCATTCTGATCCAGGATACATATCATCAATCCAGTATAACTCCACTGGCTTTGGATGTACTTGGGTGACCTATGCTTTTTATTTCTAAAGCAGCCTGGTTCTTCCTATAATAGTGATGATAACTGTGGAACTGTCTCTGGCAAACAGCTCCTCTTCATGAGAATCAGCACATTGCTCATTTATCAGCATTTACAATACTATGGAGTAGATCTGTCTCCCAGTCAATCAATTATCCACTGCCAATTCTGAGCCAAACAGGTATCTATGTTTTTATGAAATGTTGTGTCATACACTCTTTCTCTGTCAAATCTCCTTCCCCAAAATTAAAAAGGGAAAATTCTTCCACATGTTTTACAGACTCCAGGTTTGCAGCATTGTAGCAGGTCAAAATATTTTTCAAACCAAAATTCAGAATAGATGATTTGCACTTATAAAACAAAAGCCAAAGTCTTAGATCTGTACTGACTTAAAAAAAAATATCGTGCAAGTCAGTTCAGTGGGATTGAATCCCAACTAATAAAGTTACAATACAGTCATACTTATCTCTTTTTTCTATGATAATTCATAGTAAAATTACCTTTTTCCTCCTCTGCCCGCTATTAGTGATCTTATCTGGAGTGACTCCAAGATCTGCAAGAACTTTAGCTATGCCTCTAGCATCCACTCCACAGTTTGGTGCCACATTTGTTTCACAGCGTCGATGTACATTCATCTTGCAAACTGTAATGAGATGTAAAGTAAACTAAATACTACCTTGGCATGCATTGGTCTTACCTAAATCAGACCTTATTGGACCTACCAAGAACTTTTTCAAATAAATACGATCTCAGTAGGAAAATACTTAGCTGGATTTGAAGGTACACTTCAAAGCTAATATAAAGTTATATAACCTGGTTATCATTCTGATATGATAATGCAGAATAGTGTTTTCACTCAGTACCCAGAACAGACACGGGAACAAATGAAAATATCTAATGATTATGTAATTCTTAAATAGAATTTGAAGAAAAGTCCTTCAGAGCTTGGATTTTAACAGTCCTCTACCAAGAGCACAACATTAGATCCATATGTTTTATTCCTTCTTACTCTACTCTACAGAATTAGATTAACTTCTAATGCAGGCAATCATAAAACCAACAGTGCTTTAAGTTTTAATAAAAGTGTTAGACACCCACTTTCTTTAGATGGCAATTCAGTTACTAAGCTCTTTCTCTTAAATCTCCCGAGATGAGCATACCAGTAAGAGGTGAAAAAAGTTACATTGCTTCCAGATTATGGGGCAGGGGCAAGAACACAGTTCCACTGAAACTCGTGGAGCACGGTTTTGTTGGGAGCAGGTGACATATTTTATCTGAGACTTCAGTGCCCTCTTGTGGTAAAACTTCAAGTGTAATTAAATGCTAGATTAACATTCAATTGCTCAAATTACTCACTTCACTACTTTTCAGAGAAAAGAAAATAAAAAGTATGTGTTTATGAAGTTGCATTTCACTATATTTTTCATCAATGATGCTTCCACTGTACAAGCCCTAAAGAAAGAAACACATTTGCCTCTGGGATTATATCCAGGCACTGTATCTGGCAGTAACCATGGGCTTCAGAAAGCCACTGCCTTTCCTCTTTAAATATGTATCAGCTCACAAGAAAAGCAAAAAGAAATTATTAAACAGGGTATTTTCAGTGAATGTATATGCAGTGAGAAAACCTCAGTGGCATATAAAACATCTGACCTAGGATCCAGAACAGTGGACATTGAGGAACTGAACTGCTTGAAGTAAATAAAGCAAGGAGGAAAATTTTGTACAGTCCAACTTTATGAACAAATTTTGTAATAAGATGCACAAGAGTGACTAGTGAAAAAAAAAACAAACAAACAGAAGAAGAATAAACCTGTGTTATACACTTCTTACGGTGTTAATAAGCACACTGGGCAAGCAAGTACATCTCTGAAGAAAGGAGTCACTCAGCACTTGTTAAAGAGAAAAAACCAAGCACAGAGAAAATGGTATTTTCAGCTCAGGTGAGTTCTACATTTCATGCAGACAACAGTGCATTTTTATAAGCAATAATTTTATGAACATGAAGAAAGCAACATAGCACTATTTTTTCTGTGCATCTGCTACACAGTAAATGCATATATATGAGAAATAACATAATTTTTTACACTTGGGAGCAAATGAACTATTATGGTACTTGAGACAGAATACGAATGCGAACTCTTATATTCACAGATTAGGTGGAGAGATACTATAGCTCTGGCTAAAAAAAAAAAACAAAGAGAAAAAACCCTGGTTTAATTGAAAAATCTTCACTCAACATATCTTCACAATAATTAAGATAATTTGCATTTGTGCAAATTTTCAATAGCAGTAAAACAATAGTATTTAGAGCCTAACATTTCATCACTGGTCACTAGATAGAATCACAAGGGAAGGTCTGAACTTCAGAATACTCTCATTGTACATAACTTTGCCATGGAAGAAATTTCTTCTTTCCCTTGCTGCTCAGCAATTTTGTGACATGAAACATTAGGTCTGACCTTCACCGGTAGTTATGTCTCATCTTAAATGCAAAGGATATATTTAACAGATAACATGTTTATACATATATGTGACTCCATGTTTCTGCTGCTGAGAAGTGTACATAACATGATTTTTGTATTTATGAAGATGGACCTATCCATTTGTACAGTGTATCAAAACAAAAATGCTTATAATTCCACCAGGCACTACTTTCTAAGAATCTGACAGTCTTCATGACATTACTCCCTTCAACCCAGTAACTGAAATATTTCATTCACTATTTCTAAAATACTACTTTCCTTTGGAACTGTTTGTACTTTTTTCTCCCCGCTTTGGAATATATGGATCAGTTCTAAACAAACAGATACAGAACCAAACATTTTTGACAGCTAAAACGACATGAATGCACCTGCCAGCCGTAACATACAGTTACTGTACAGAGAACATAGCCCTTAAGCTGCAGAACATAATGAATCCTTTATTTTCTGGAATAGAGGGGTTAGGCAGACCAGCACAAAGGATGATTTAGCTGGATAAGAATACCTCATAATCTGGATATGGGCACACAGGACTGGTTCTACCTAGTCTAACCAATACATAATAGAAATTTTTGAAGTTGATATTAAAGGGAATAGTAGCTGGAATAATGATGTTTAAAAAGTTTAACAACCTGAAAACACAAAAGGCACATAATCTGTAGGGATGTACATTCTCATGCTCCTTATTTTCTGTCAACTTCTAATATCCTATGTGGCAATAAACCTACGGCAGTGAGTGCAAAATGTGTTTCTTCACCTCGGTCCTCTGCATCTGTCACTGACTGGTGTTGGTAAAGGACCATTTTCTAACCATGATGGCAATCCTTACACTGGTCCACTACTTACTTTCTATTCATTTCTGTACATTTCGACAAAGACAGAATAACTTGAAGTCTTTCCAAGTCTAGAAGTCACTCACAAACAAAAAGAAAAGCTCTGAAGTGGCGCCTTACCTTTGCATTGTAAACCTTGTCTCAAAAGACCCCAGAGCAATGAACCACAGTGGTCACAGAAGGTGGGCACTTTGTAATTGTGAATGCTGAACTTGTGAGGCATGTTGACACTGAAACGCTGGGATCCCACTTGCTGAAAAAGGAGAGCACAGCATATTTAATTCTCATTAATTTCTTTGCAATCACTGTATGCCAAGGCCATGTTATGTTTTGAAACCACACAGAATTCAAACAAGATTAAATAGGTCTGTGCTCAGATGATGACCATTGTTATTAAATATACTTCAACTCCAAAGCTGTTCTCACTACTTTATTTGGGGAAAAGAGGGGGAAGGGCTGCTGTTGTCCAAGAGATAAAGAGTCTACTTCCTAGTACTTCTGGGAACAACAAATACACAGCTATCAGGAAAGATCTCTTAATGTGGAAAGCAAGGAAGTCACTCCCAATTGTTTTAGGAGCAGGAGGTTGAGCTACTACAGGACTAAGAAAGAGAAATATACCATAAACCCTTTACCTTTTCATATCACACCCTTCAGATAATGATAATGATAGATTGTTGTGTTCAGGGATTCCAAGGTATGATTACTTACTAATTAAAGGATGTCATTGATAATTTTTATTAGTGGTCATTGCATAGCAGGAGATTTATTTTTATGTTTTTCCTTCCCTTTCCTATTACCGCTGGCTTTTCTCCAGTGATCTAGTACCCCTTTTAAACAATGAGAGCATTATATCAGCAAAGTATGCAAGTCTCCACCAGTCTGGAGCCTGGGAATATAAACCTAAGCAGTGTTTTCTATCTTCCCATGAGTACTACACAAATCCAGCACTAGCCAAACACAGTCCTTTATCACAATCATATGCACATGATCACATTTCAGATGTAAAATACTGGTTGTGAACCCGATATTAAAGAATGGTTCCAGTAAGGAAAATGGCAGTGAATTGCACAGGGAGAATGAGATCAGTTTGTGCCTCACTCAAACTTCTATCAAAGTCGAAAGAATGGATTAAAACTGCTCTGTTGCATACAACTCCGTTTTCATATGAATGTAGGTTTTTAATAAACAAAATTAAGAAATGTATTTCTTTTCTGTGGCCAAGGACTACGTCCCCTAATCCTATGGTGAAAGACAGCGGGCCCTTGACATTGCACAAAATGGAACAGGACGGTGAGCATTCATTTGGTTTTCTGTTGAAACACAAATGAAAAACTTCTGTATAAGATAAAGCATTCACTGTTTACAGTTGAGGGCTAAAACTACCTAAAAAACTGTAACTACACTTCCCCACCTGCCCCCTATCAATCCAGCCTCCTCAAAGCTGAGGAGTCTAAGGGAGCTGAACACTACAGCAGTCACATTGCTGTCTGGTGTATCACTGTCCACAGAAATTAACACTGATTTCCTAACCTATCTTAAAAGGGTCATCTTAGCTGAGAGAGATCTCTAACTCAAATGAAAGGATTCCTTTGTTTTATCCTCTGATCCAAACCGGAACGTGCTGTTGGCAGATCATGGAATCATTGAATCGTTAAGGTTGGAAAAGGCCTTTAGGATCAACAAGTCCAACTGTCAACCTAGTACCATCACTATGTTTACCATTAAACCATGTCCTCCAGTGCTATATCCACAGGTTTTCTGAAGGCTTCCAGGGGTAGTGATTCCACCACTTCCCTGGGCAGTCTGTTCCAGTGCTTCACCATCCTATCCATGAAGAAATTGATCTAATTTATCTAATCTAAACCTTCCCTGGTACAACTTGAGGGAGTATTTCCTCTCGTCCTGTCATTTGTTACTTCTGAAAAGAGACTGACACTCCTTTCAGGTAGTTGCAGATATATTAGCTTCCCTGACAGTACAGTTCTGAAGGCAACTAATTTTACTTTCAGGTGATGTCTTCATTTATTTAAATGCATGATAACATTAAGCAAATATTGTGTTAATTCCGTTAATAAAAAAAAGCTTGCTTGAGATGGGAAGTAATGATGCTGAAAAACCTGTCAGCTACGCAGTATCCTGTGTTATCACTACTGTCTTATGTAACATCCACAAGCCTTCTTCAATACATGGATGGCTTTTGCTCTACATTTTGACAGCTTGGATGCAGCCTTTGTTGAGGTAAGCCTTTGCAAGCAAATTCTGGGTAGTCTTTTACACTGATGCAAAATACACAAGCATAGTGCCGGTCCTATCAGCTGTTAATGACTCAGCCACACCAAATGCAGCTAAAAGAGTAAAGGATCTCAGTTTGCTTCTTTTAAATTGAAACAAGAAAATTTATATTAACTCAGAAATGGAGAATGTTAAAAATGAAAAGGAGTGGAAGGAGCTCTCTGAGACTTCAAGCATTCAGATGTTATAGAAAATATACTAATTAGAAATAAATTGCTGCATGATAATTCCCACGTACCTGAAATTGTGATAGCAATCTGGCATTCCAAAGTAAATGCTACACCACAAGATGACCAGAAGGGCACAAAAAAGACTGTAACATTTATTGATTAAACAGAGGAGACGACACTACTTTGAAGAGACGAAAGATAGAGTTTTATTTAGAAAAATTATTTTATAAACATTTACCTCATCGTGAGTTTCCTGTTTTTTTAAGCCAGCACACTTTGTTATTATAAGTTCATGGCATCTCTTGTGGACTACACAAGTGCAAACTAGAAAAAAAAAAAGCAGATAAAAGAATGAAATTTCATGAAGATTAATTTGAAAGCAAAAGACTGATCTCAGAAGACTAGAAACACTGGGACTTGAAAGTGTGCAAGCGACTGACAGTGACTTGGTGAGTCCTATGAAATTAGTTGGTTTACAAAGGCAGAAGATAATGGACTTTCAAGAGACCAAAGAATTCTAAGACAACTGAAACATATCTGCCAAAATCTCACTCTATAAAACTATAAATTACCTTCCGAAATATTATCCACAATTTTTCTCAATTTTTACATATGCTATTTATTTATCTGATAAAGTCCACTATCTCCACATTATATGAGACACAATGGCAGAATTCCTGTACAAGGAGCTTCCAGAGGAAAATAGACATAAAGACAACTCATTGTAAAAGTCAAAAGAAAAGGAAAAAGAAGTCAAACATTCTTTCTGTAACACATTATCATAAGTTGATAACAGTAAAAGGTTTCAGGAGGCAAAATGCTTTGTCAATATACATCTGATTACTTAATCAATGAATAACATTTGCAGATTTGACAGATAAGATTAACAATTACAAGGTCTATCATACTGTAGAATTCAAGGTCATTAACTAAAGTAAAAGACCTCATTGTAAAGGAATGTATTTCACTTTCTCCAGTTTTGGTCACTGTTGTAAGAAAAAAAAAGAAGTCAAGGTACCACCGCTGTGTGTTAATACAGTAATTCTTATTCTATCATGTAAAATAGTAAAAAAAAAATTGCATTTATTTAGTTACAATGAGATTCCATCAACCCTTTTGTAACTGAAAAATCATCACTAACTTGATTGTTTCTCATCTTGTTAGATGAGAAAGAATAGTAAAATATCATCCCAAGAGGTGATTGCATGAAAAAGTAAGAGTACAAGAAATTGAGTTGAAAAATGTGAGTTGAAAATTAAGCACTTCTGCAGGCTTTGCTATAACGTTCTCTAATGATGACCTCTATAATTATCTCATCTATTTAATTACAGTCTTTGAAAATACCTGGAATTTTTAAACAAAGAATCTTAAGCAGAATAAAGAACTCACCATTTTAAACCGCAAGACTTGAAAAGTGAAGAAGCCAACATCTGCAGATATGTTCCCTTAGATGAATATACATTAAGAGATATCTAGGATCTGATGTTCAAGGTTGTTAGCTGAGCCCCTACTTCCTATATGATGCCCAAGACCAATGGTTTTGAAAAATTTTACTGTGACTTGGTGTAAGCATTGTGTATTTGTCGAGACAAACTTATTCTGATCATCTTGTGTTAAATTCTTGGCATTGTAAATATGTGATGCCTGATAAGAATATCTTAGTACTTATACATTTTAACATAATAAATATATTTAAACTGTTGATTTTCTCTTACCTTGACATTGGTATCCCTGTTTTCCTATTACCCCCCTGAAAGATAAAACAGTGCTTCAGAAAATGAAAAGGAAATATTTTTTTAAATGAATACATCCTTTTCCTCTCTTCACTGGACATGCACAAGTTTAAAGAATAGCTTCTCATAACCAATAATCTGATAACTGCATGCCTAGACTGATATGACTTCAAAGTAGGAATGCCATTTCAGCTGCTAGGAGGTGACAGGTAGGATGACAGGCCAAGAAGGAAGTCAGAAGACACATTTACTTTAGTGAAGACAAAGGCAAGGGTACATGGAAAGGGGACAAAATGGTAAATCGTCATCAAGCAGGTCTGTAAATAGATAGAAGATTGCATTTGTCAATATTATTGCTTGAAATCACCTTAGCTATCAAAAAGCCTAACCTCCAGACACTTTTTAGAGGAATGTAGAGTTCATGCACAATTCACATTGTTTTACATTAAGAAAGACTGATTCATTACCCATTTTTAAGAAATATTAGTTATAGATCACAAAAAACGTTATGTATAAGTCTGTATCTCTAGATCACTTTGGAAAACATCAAGATTTTCTGAAAAATAATCGAAAACAATGTCTCCACCACTTTTCCCTACCTGAAAATTGCACATGCTCAAAACTAATGTAAATAATTTCTAAAAGGGAGTTCTTGATGTAAATTGTAATAATAAAGACACTGAACACTGAGCACCCAAATCCCTAGATGATTAGAAGTTTATTATTCCTATATTCCATTAACTTCAGTAGGATGTACAGGAGCTTGGCATTTCCTAGGAGAAAGATGATGTTACTTAAGCATCTAATCAAGAATTCTGTCGTCTTGACAAAATGTAAAGATCTAATATTAGGTCTAAATCTACACTTAGGCACAGACATAATACTAGACTGGCTGTCTACACAGAATTTCTAGTGTGCACTAGATAGGGAAATATGGAACTTTGTGGTTCAGAGGAGAAAGAACACAAATAAAATAAATTCTAATTCCATGTGATGGAAGTTTAACAGTCTTCTATTATCACCTGAAAAACTGATGACAGCTTAATGTCACAATGAAGAGGAAAAGAACTACTACCCTGTGCCATTTTCACTTCAGCAAAACATGAAGGTATGTTAACTCCTCAATTCAAAGTTGCAAAGAAAGCAAAGTCGCTTCGTACCATATAAAATCTCTGCAGTGTGAACAGTATGTTGGTTGTCTAAGATAGGTGGCCATAAACTTGTGCCCATTAACCTGATGTACTCTGCGTCGCACAGCACCCTGGCGCTTTCTGGGGCGCATACGTTCCCGGAACACACGTTCTTCATTGTCTTTGGGTGCTGAAACAGAGGAAAAAAAACCAATAAGTGCCAGCTGTGTCACACACAAGTATGGGGAAGATCAAATGCAATGCATAATTAGATATTCTCCAAAAATAAAAATAATCCTCTCTAACTATCAGTGCAAGATAACTTTGTTAAGTAGCGAGTAATTTTTTTTTTTTGTTTTTAGCAACAATTAATAAAGGGCAAAGGTTTCCATTGCTTAGTAGGTGGACTTCTATTTCTTCTAAACCTTTATCTGTAAATTTTCGGTAAGCTGGGAGTAAATCTACACTTTATCACTATCGAGCCCACTGACAACCTCTTAACAGTAATTACACAGTTAGATTCTTCAAACAGCTCAGACTTTCATCTCATTTGATCTTCATGGAAAAAAAGGATCTCAACGTTCCCTGGTCCCTGTACAATCAGAAAGTGCTGACACAAGTGAAAGAAAGCTGAATACAAATACATACTATCAAGTAGAACAAAAAATTCCATCTAGAACTGACTATTTAGTAGAATTCATGATTAAGATCTGAACTTCAGGCTCTAGTAATCCACTTTGATACTAATACATGTCAAATGTTCCAGGGAAGGAAGTCGTTCCTCTCAACCAAGTCCTGTTCTAATTGTACGTGAGATCTAATAGCAGAGGAAGCACAAAATGAAGTTGATATATCTCAGAATGAAAACATTTGGAAAAAATTCTTCAGAGTGCATTGGGTCTTTTTCCCTAAAGTTTTATTCTGAAAAGTATCACTAAGCCCGTCAATAGTATTCTGTATGCATTAAGCAAAAGCTGAGGATGAATTAGCAATGAAGAATACTACACAGTTGTTAATGAAAGACATTTTACAAACATTCCCTGAGCCACTCATGTCTTGGCAAATGAGCACATCAGATTTGGAGGGGACCACATTCAGTCATCTGTTGCCAACTGAATCTATGCACTCAATACTTCGGTGGATATAACTCTTTGATCTGTAGTTAACACTTGTCATTCTTTGAATTTCAGCTACTGTGAATCACTACAATGGCCTAAAAATACCAACTTTGGTCTGTTGCAAGCTTTTCTGTGCACGACTGAGCTCTCCAAGCAACAGAACAGTACTTAATAATAGCCCATAGAAAATTCAAAGTCAGAGAACAACTCAATCTATAAAGGTTTCAAATTCTTTTACAAACATTGAAATAAATCCTATTTTTGAGGCTTGTAAAATTAAAACACATTGATCTAGGAATTTCTAGAAAATGATCTTAAATTAAGCCAATTAAAGATGGATATCCTGGGAAAATACAGAGCACAGATGAGCAAATCAAGATCAATGTCTCTCACTGCAGAGCAAGGACTAAACCCCATGACATCAGCAAATTCATTTATACACTAAAGAGCCAAAGCTCCATACACGTCTTACAAAAACTTCACACTCAGAGTGGGTTTTCACCATAAGATTTCCCATCTGTGGGATGGCCAGAATGGCATTACTAAAGTGAGCTCTCAGTAAATAAACACTGACTCATACACAAAGCTACTCCTTTTATTTATGCTGAAGAACAACCAAAAAGCAATGGTTCTAGGTCACCCATAGATAAAGAGATAAGAAATAGTTATAAGAAATACCAAATAGTTACAAATGATATTTATTTTTATGTTGTCAGTTATGTTTATTTTTAAATATTAAGTAATACTCTGATGTTTAATAAATATCACAGTTCCTCAAGAGAAAGACTGCCTTCCTCAAAGAACATGCAATAAGTAGCTGGAAATCCTACCAAAGACTCATATATGAACAATTTATTGACATGACAAAGCTGCTGGAAATCTTTTAAAAGCTATTATTATGGGAAATAATTCTATATTAACACAGAACTGTTCTTTTGGTTATCATTCAGATTGTAGAATTTGCTAAAGTATGTGTAGCCAGGATGTGAGAAAGTTAAAATCCAACTCTTCTGGAAAGGGTTCTCAAAAAGTTATCTGCTTATATGAAATGAACAAGATGTTCTGACAGTGCACAGTTTGCTCTTGATATGATAATCAGTCTACAATACCATTTTTCTCCTTTCTTCATCTTAATTGCAATTCTTCACAGATAAAGCACCTATAATCTCACAGAGCATGAAAAATCCTGATCTTGTTTTGGCTATATAAACACAGTATCATGACACTGGGGGATTTTTGTTTATTTGTTTTGTTTTGTTCCTACCAACAAAGTCTTAAAACTGATTTTACTGCATTACTTTCAGTTCTATATTTAATACATTAATGACATTTCATTTGCACTTCTAATACTTACAGTTTAAACAAAACAACAAAAAAGTGACTTTCAGAAATGCACTAACCTGAAAACAGATATAAGTAATACATCTGAAATTATCAGATTAAATGGCAGGCCTTGATTATCAATATCACTTCCATACAAAAAGTATCTCCGTGTATGTGAAGGATGCTTTAACAGCTCAGGGAAATGTAGTTTTCTTGGTCTTGGATAATGTTGGAGGTCTATTATCCAGTTCTCCCAATGGGAACAGCAGGCAGTCAGCCTGCTATTGCCCTTTCATCACTAAAGACTAGCACTTGGCCAAATCTCGTGCACCGTGCTCTGACTTAAGAGTCGAAAAGCACAGATGAACTGATGCTCAAGAGCAGTGACTCTGCCTCCACCTCACATCTCACTACAGTCTGCGCAGATTCTCCTCATCAGGTGGCAGTAGTACTCCTTTAGAAGGCTAGGAGTAGTACAGAACAATAGAATCATGGAATTGTTACAACTGGAAGAGACCTCAAAGACCACTGAGACCAACCATTAACCCAGAACTGCCAAGTCCACCACTAAACCATGACCCTGAGTGCCATATCTACATGTCTTTTAAATATCTCTAGGGATGGTGATTCCACCACTTCCCTAAGCAGCCTATTCTAATGCTTGACTACCGATTTTGTGAAGAAATTTTTCCAACCTAAACCTCCCCTGGTACAACTTGATGTCATTTCCTCTTGTCCTATCACTTGTTATTTGAGAGAAGAGATCAACCCCCATACCACTACAACCTCCTTTCAGGTAGTTGTAGGGAGCAGTAAGGTCTCCTCTCAGGTTTCTTTTCTCCAGGCTAAACAAGCATCTGACATTACCGTGCATGACTGATCACAGGACGCATGGACATCAGCCTTTCATCACAGCAGAGCAAGTCACAAGAGGAATTAACTCACCATGAGTTTTACATTCAGTTAGCACTAAGTTCAGCAGGCTTGTTCACCACTACCCAAAAAAACCACATAAACAATGCTTTTCCAGAGTCCTCAAGTAAAACACTGCCATGTCTTGCACAATTTTAGACTGGATATTAGGAAAAATTCTTTACTGAAAGGGTGGTTAGGCATTGGAACAGGCTGCCCAGGAAGTGGTTGAGTCACCACACCTGAAAATGTTCAAAAAACGTGTGCATATGGCACTTAAGGACATGGTTTAGTGCTGAACATGTCAGTGCTGGGTTAACAGTTGGACTTGATGATCTCAAAGGTCTTTTCCAACCTTAACAATTCTATGATTCACACTGCTGTTGTGGGCCACAGGCATAAAACCAGGCAGTAACTGTCCCAGGTGACTCAGAAGCATATGATCACATCTGTGCTGGCTCATATCCAGGATTCTGAACCACTTATTTCTAGCAGAACTAACAATAGTCTATATTTAAATTAAAATTCATTTATTCTACACTGAACAGCCACACCAGACATGCTCATTTAACTTTCTGAAGACATCTACTTAGAAAGGGAGCTACACTGCTCTCCCCAAACTTTTCTCATTGTTTACAAGCAGGACAGCAAAGATTAGTAAACGCTACCAGAAAGCAGGGAGTACTTGGGAAAATCCCCAACACCTCTGTGATAGCATTAACTAGTGTTTTGAAGATATATTTTAGAAAATACTAGCGTCCCAAACAAAACTGGCCTTTTAAATATATTTTAAAGAGAAAAAGCCTTACAGTGGTATATAGTAGATTCTAGAAAATACCATTAGGATACTGCACACTGTGCATGGCATTTCTATTCTTAGCAGAGGAGTTAAAATTAAGTGGATTTGTCATAGTCAGTCTATAAGTGACTTTCAACACAAACAATTTCTTCTCAGTATTTTTACTAAATAGTCACAGAGGGTTATCGTTTCCTCAGTAAAGGCCGTTTCTTCATGTAATGTACATTCTGTTCCCTGTTTTGATTTTAAGTCCTTCTGTCCTCTACATTATTCAGTTTATCCTTGTTAAATGCATTTCTTTAATTTTAATTTTCAGTAGATGGAGTAAGAAATGATGATAATTTCCAAGTGTTCATGGAGAATGCTGTCAATGCAATACATTGAATTTAGACTTCATATGATGGTACTTGAGAACTGGAAAATTTAGAACTAATTTTGTCTCAAAACCATACAAATTAATGCCACTACTTCTTTTCATTGCAGCCAAGAGTAACTCTTAGTTATTTGGAAAACAGTAGTATATAATTGCTTTCATGTATTCATATGTACATACAAACATAATGCCTACAATTTCAAAGACTTGTAGGCTTAACTCCAGGCTCTAAGGAAAGCATTATGAAAGTCAGAAGCATCTGGCATGAAAAATTGCAGAAAAATTCATAAATACTTGCAAAATGGAACCTTAAATGAACTATCTGGAACTACATTTAATGCTGTTCATCATGCAGTGTCCATTCAGTACAAATTATAAGTCATAACTTAGAAGTTATAACTTAAAAGATAGGAAAGTGACACATAATGCTCAGCAACCCTCAAGGGAGCCAAGATGGGAAGAAAAAGACCTATACACACCGAATAACAAAGGCTCAAACATGTCAGGTCTTGTTTCATATTAACATGGTATCAGCACAGATGAGAAGGGTTCAGTGTGGAGCACCAACTGCAACAGACAGAATTATCCTGTTTATAGCCATTTCCATGGCTGATCTTTTATGTTGCGAGTACTTACAGAATTCTGACAAGTAAAAAAATGCAAAAAACACGGCAGAAAAAAAGTGAGAGAGCTTACAGATATAGAAGGGGTTTTAAACATTTTTCATTGCCAAGGATGCTGAGTTCCGAAAAGGAACATGCTGAGCCCCTCCCTTAATCTGGAGGTGATTGGTATCAAACTGTCACAGTGTTTGGAGAAGGAAAAAAAAAAAGCTTTAGTAAAATGGCTAGTGCCCCATCAAACCTGAAGTATAGGTCATGAACAACAGTAAAACTTGCAGCAATTGGTGGAGCTGCCAGGTAAACCCATTCAACAGGACACTGATGCCTCCATGGCACTTCTGGCACAAGGGGTTTTTCAGCCTGGGCATCTCTTAGGTGTCTTCACATCGCTGTCTTCCATAACTTAGAAGCAGCATCTAGAAAAACCAGCTGATTTAACAGCAATCCTTAATAATTACAACTCAGCCTTACTGAAAAAGAAATGCAACAGAACAATGATTGTAGTGAGTGATGTTTTATTGTTGAAGATTAAAATGACGAGCTCTTGTATCATACTTAAACCTAATCACTTTAAGCAGTATGTATGTATTGAAACAGAGTTTTTATTTTAGAAGTCTATAATTTCTAAATGTAGGAAGGATATTGATTGAGGCAGAAGAGGTAATTTGCCTGAAGACATGTTGGAAAGTGAGACGGGGCAGGAACAATGTCCAGGACTTCTCAGGATTCAGGATGGAGTGTAACCAGATCATTATGCACCAAAATTAAGTTTCAAAGGATTACTCCCAACCTCTATTTTGGGCTGCTAGTAGAAGCATATATTCTGTCCTCAAGATTTCTCCAGGCAGAAATCATTACAGGATTTTCCCTTTAAGACTTTAGTCTACTTTAAAGGAAAAAAAAAAAAAAAAAGGGCAAAAAAAAGCGCTACATATCCCCATATATTTACACTTTTATCTCATTTCTTTTAAAAAAGCCTTGCTTAGTAGTAATATGTGCAACAAACTACTGTTGCACCTTTGAGAGAAAAAATAGTAAGGTAAATGCAACAATATAATTTCATAAAGCTGTTACTTATGAACACAGAAGTCAAGTGGATAGTTTACCACAGTCATAGAAAGAATATGCAATTTTTCTATGCCTTTTTCTGGAAGTATTATGTTTCCAGACTACTTCTTAAACAAGGAATAAACATACATATTTTGCTTATTATATCTCGAATCTGCTTTCTTTAGGAAAGCTGACAGGAAATTTCTTGTTTAAGAGGAGAAGAATCAGATCCTTAGATAACACTATATTGTTGAAGAAAACAAAGACGATGAAAGAAATGAAAAAATGCTCACGGAATGAGTGAGTTTTAGAAGAGATATGTGTCTAGACATGTCTGTAACATGAGCTATTTACTGAATGAATTGAAGAATAAATTTTAAAATATATCAAGACCAAATATGGTGGGTGGTTTTGTAGCATGGGCTCAGGTTCAAATTTTTTGCCGTCAAACACGTGCTTATCTTGAAATGCTTTAATTCTTCTCTAAAAAAGAGATTCTGCCTATATATATTTAAAAATTTCCCTTCACATGTACATAGATAAAACAGATTTGGGTTGTGACTGGCACATATTTTTTTTGAAGGGCTTCTTTTACTTTCCTTTTTCTTAAAAAAGAGCTCAAACCAAAACACCAATAACACTATAATGCTATCAAATGAATATATGATTCACACTTTCTCTATATCCTTAATTATTATCACAAACACATTCATAATCTGCCTCAAGGCTAAAGGGACAACAGCAACTCCTAACATCTTTTCAAACAGAAACTCTTTCACATTCAATACACTTAATAAAGGAGGATATAATGTCCAGAAGTACTAAAGTGTCCCAGAGATATTGAAGGTCCAATTGCAATTTCAGCACACCAAGAAGTGTCCTAACCTTGCTGTCTGGCAATAATTTGGACCAAGTGTTCAAAACCAGGAGCACAGAGCCTGGTACCTGAAGCAACCAGGGGAAGTACCACTGCTGCCCCAGCTGCCGCCCATCCACTTGGCTACAGTAGAGGCTGTGGAGAGGCAGGATTAGTTCTCATACCTGCTCAGACAAAATTTTCTTTTAAATGACTTAGTGACTTTCCTTAAGAAACGCTTCAAGATTAGCCCTCACAAGTTTCTACTCCCAATCTCCACAATGCCCACAGAATTAGTGACAACTTACCCAAGCTTAAGCTATTCACAGTCATCTTCAGATGATCATACAGCATGTTTTAATAAATCTAGCACTTCATGAACAGAATTCTGTTTTATAGGAACTGCACAACTGGTAGGGGAGTGCAGGGTACATTTTTTAGACTCCTGGGATCTTACACAGATGCCAGAGGTACAGACCTCATTTTGAAGGGTGCATATAGCAATTCCTATAGTTAAACAGCTGTCAGATCCACAAAGTAAGCAAATCAGAGACACATTCCACCTACTTCCTCTCAATTTCTTTATTGTGGTGTTTAACATGAATTATTTTAAGAAATATCGTATTCCTAAAATAAAGAACTTTTAACCACAATTTTCACATTACATTTTATTTGACAAAAGAAGTTATATTGCTAGAAATACCACAGGGAAGTTTTTGCTATATGATGGGTTTTCTGGAAAGCCAATTTAAGATCTCAAGGTTTTTAAAATAAAATTTCAACTTCCAAAACTTTTTCCACAAGACAGACTTTAGAGCTTTTTCAGTTGAAAAAGAGATGTCACAGACAACAGGACCAAAAAAAAAAACCAATGCTACCTAAGGTTATTTCAGTCTTTCAGTGTTATCTTTCAGGAGGAACAAACAGCCTCACTCTAAACACAATGCCCTTATGTCAATAAATCTGCAATTGAAATTAGAGAAGTGGAAATGCATTCTACATATGGTAAATACTAAAGCTATTATTCAGGAGAAAAAGATTACTCCACAAAATATAATGGATCTCTTCTTGTCCTAACTAGTAATGTAAAGTAATAATTTATAAAATGTAGAGCAGTTTTTGTGCCATAACTTGACTTGATAAACTTAAAGGCAGAAAACTAATTTAGTTTGTGCCAATAATACTTAATGTTGTTACAGTGCTAGTAATGAGCAGTTTTAGTAGCCTAGTGTTAGCACTTTTAGTGTTAAGTCCTGACAGGTTAACAAGGTGAAATATCTCAATATATTGTCAACTACTTACTTACAATCTTTTGAATGAAGAAATGACGTATATTATATACATAAATGCATATATAAAAAAATACATTAGATTATTATTATAAGATTATTGCCACTATGATTAGACCAAAATCTCTCCTTGTGTTTTGATCTCCCTACTGTTACTGCTGCAAGTCTACAAAAATGTCTTGCAATTTGATTGCAGAGCGCTCCTTGGAGCACACTCAGCCACTTGTGATGGCAGCAGTGCTGGTTGGTATTTTAGTGACACATGCTCATACTGACTGGTCTTTGGCTGCCTTCAAGGAAAGAAGGAAAATGAGTAAAACCATCACAGTTAGGGCTGCTGTGGAAGATGAACTTTCATAGTGGTGTACACATGCATGCTTGTTTTAACAGAGCTCCAGGCTATGGAAGTATCTGCAAGGTCAGCTGACCTCTCTGCAGGGTCAACACCTGAGCTGCTGGCCTTTGTCAGTTCCCTGGAAAGGAAACAGTGTTGTGATGCTAAGAAGGAAAACAAGCATTGTAAAAATTTCAGGACAAAGCCCTTTTCCCAGAGGTAACTATTAAACCAGACAGATCCTGAATGACACTATTTTAAGCACGTGTTTGCGACAGATCAGAGAAGTTCAGCAGTCTTTTTATAATAGTTGCAAAAGCTACATAGAGCATGATGAAACAGAAACTTGTAGGGTTTCTGGTCTTTCAGAAGTTGTTTATTAAATATTTCTTGAACACTGGCTTTGTTCCTCTCTCATGGAATAACAGAAGCCTAAGTGGGATGCACCTAGGAGATTCCTGAGACCCCCTCCTGCAGTGGGGAAGGGTCTCACGTACTTAAGGTATCCTCAGCTTCCATTTTTGCTGAGGGCTCTTGAAAATCTCCAGTGAGGGAAATTCCACAACACTCGTATCTCTTGTTTCACTACTCTGGCAAGTAGGTTGTAAAAAGCAAGTTTTTGCCACCACAAAAACTACTGAAGTCCCTGTAGCAAAGCAACCCTTATCCTGTGTATACCATGCAAAAGACCAGGGGCTAGGGATGGCCAGAGTCACAGCAAGATGTCACAGAAAAGATGACTGCAGAAGTTTTGCATGATTCTCAGGCCACAGTAGGACAGAAGCTGCTTTGAACTACACATGTCGCTGTGGATATCCCAGTCACATGGTAGCTGCAGAAAAACTGTGATATCTGCAGGTAAAGAAGGGAATGAAAATCACTTCCTGCCTTAAGATACTAAATCTCACAGTTGTCTTGTTGATTCCACTTCCAGATCCCCTCCTGATAGTAACACCTGGTTTCCATCCAAGCTTAGAAATGCACATAACAAAGCTCATTTGCACTTAAAATTTCCATATTCAAATCTCGTAATTCCATATAACCACATTAAAGACCTATGGCACATAACCTACGCAGGTCAGAGAAGTGGGCTTTCAAAATATTGGTTTATAATGGTTATAGCCCTCACCAAGCTCAAGCTTGTGATACACATTACACAGACTCAGGTTTCAGAGTACTTCACAGAGGCAATGAAATCTTACCTATAATTGGAAAAGGCACCATTGCAGACATGAGAACTACACAAATGTCCCTAAGTTTACTTTGGAGAAGTGTTTCTTTTTGCTTTTTAAATTTTTGCTTCATTTGTTTCTCAGTAAAGCACCAACTATTTGCTTGTATCCTCCACAGGGCAGAGGGAGTCCACTGCAGAACTGACTAAGATTCTGAAAACCTCACACAGCACCTATGTAATAACTGAGGAAGCCAGACAAGATTCCATAGCAGCTCCTTTACCTAAAGCAGGAAGAATCCTTCCAATTAGTCTGACTAATTTTGGTATAAAGTAAAAAGCACAGAATCCTCAATACTTTGCTCAAAAGATGTTCATGAAGGTCAGAGGGAGTTCCAAGGGCAGGGAGAACGAGTGATATATGAATATTTTATTTACAGACTTTTTTTCCTCATACTTTCAGGTAATGACAATACTATTCTCCAACAAATTAAAATAAAAGCTTTAAAATTTGGGATTCATTTCTCTCCTCCAACAGTATTAAAGTAGTAAGACACAAAATATCTGTACTTTTGTGTAGATAAACCCACTGATGAGACTGTAATGGTTCTGATAAACAGATCAGGATTTGACCCAAGCAGTAGGACATAATATTAGAAATAATAAACAAGACAATCATCTTTATAGCCACCCTTGGCCAAATAGTTTCAGAGTGCCTTATATCTGGTTTCCTCACTGTAATTACAGTAGCTTTGTCTACTTAGGCAAATAATTTAAAATACTACTAAACCCTCAAAATACTAAGTGTTGGGAAAGAAATATTTCGATAGTGAAATAAGAAACGATTATTATTTCAAAATAACATAAAAGGCTTTGTTTTCTTAAGTAAACTGATACTTAGAGCTGTCCATAGAAACAGTACCTAGCCACTGTTAAATTATTTCTTCTTCTTATGACATGATGTTGGGTAATTTTTTGAGTTAGAGAATGCAACATAGTATCTTGGTTGCCACTGCTATCTGAACTTTTCTCTGTCAGTTCTTCATTTAGTAAGGAAACCAAATCTGGAAGACTTTGGGTCAGTCTGCAGGAATGGCTGGGAATCAAAGTGTCATTCAAATGTGCCCAGAGACAGCCCCACCATGGCAACCTGAGGCCCTGGGTCTGCACCAAGGAAACCTCGAGAGCCACCTCACGGATGGCAGCCAGGCAGCTTGACAGAAAGATCAAACTTTCTGATACAATCTCAAGCAGTTTTGACTGTGTTTCTCCTTTTATTTTGCCACTTTATCTTTTATAAATGAATTCTGCAAGCTAAAAACTCTTGATATACCTTTGCTCTGCAGAGGAGCCTGCATGGCATCGAACACGTAAAAGGGTCCTCATTTGAACTGCACAGATAATTTTTTTTCCTTTTTAGATAGAGGGTGTGGGAATCTATAGGTAATCAACCTTTAGATTTCATTTCTCACAACTTGACTCTTGAACTGAATAAAACAAGTGAAAGACATTAGTGTTATGCATCACCTTAGAAAGGACTGCTCTCCAATGCAGCTGTCACCAATAAATAACATCTGCACAATTTTTCCATTTTTGGTCCAATATACAACCCAAAACATACTTTCATCAGTGTTCCAATATGTCATTGCTCTTTCTAGTTTGTTACTTTTTACTAAGGACTATATTATGACAATCCTGTCACCCTCTACCAAGAGCCTCATCTTGCCCATTTCATAAGTGGCAGTTCTTGCAATCATTTGTAAGAGATCAAAATCATAAACAAAAGAACTCATTCCCTCCTTGTCTTTCCTGCAAACATGGAGGAATTTTCCTTATTCTGATAGCCCCCCCACGCACACAACAAAAGCTTTATTAAGAACATCTCTGACTCACAAGCAGTGCTATTAAAGCAGCTCTCACAGCTATATATTTCGACATTAAATATATTACTACAAATTTCCACGCAGAGAACAGTAATAGATACATTATGTAAATCCTTAAGTTCTTAATATGATTGATTATCAGTATACTACTTTCAGACATCAGTTTATCAGAGCATTTCTGGATACAACTGTATGAAAGAGCATATTCAGTCTGCCGTGGATTTCAATGGAAATCTTCCAATATTTAAAGAACTATTTACCTGCCCTGCTAGATGTTAATTAATCAATGTGCGTGTGACAAAACCTGTTTCTAATATTTCTTTAAACTGTAAGTCTTTCAATCATGAAGTCTTTCAAGAAAAATACTTGTTAAACTCTGGATTGTGCATCTGTATATTATTGTATCTGAAAGAGAAAATAGAACTAAGAAAAAAAGCACTGATTTTTTTTTCTTTTCTTCTTCAGAATGAAGATCAAATAAAATGCTACTTCAAGATCCAAACAACTTTATCCCTAGTCCAGAAACTAAATCAGACAATGAAAACAGATACAAAACAATTCTTGGAATAATTTTAATTTTAATTTTTCTCTTGTTATTCCAGTGCTCTACCTGTTTTGCATTCAGCACTGACTCTGTCTGCACACCAGCAGTACTGCCTTTGGATATTCTAAGATGTCAGGTAAGTTCTCCTGACACTGACAGCACAAAACTCATCTGGAAACCTGTGCACAGCACAAGGGGGATGGGGTCCAAGCAAAATCTGTGGAAAGTCAAGAGAATGACAAGGAGACTGCCTGCAGCACAAAGGACAACTATTTGTACAACTTAATGCTCTAAAATGTATAGTCACATGAGGACAAGTTCTATCTTTGGTTACAGCCCTACAGTTATGCCAGAGAACAGAGACACATATATAAAATCCAGCAGAATTTGGCTCAGTTTACTTACAGTAGAGATAAAAAAAAAGAAATCTTGATTGCCTATGCTCAAACCGTAAGGATACAAAATGTTCTAGCAATTGTAAAAAACTAACCTCTAAAACTTCATTCCATTTATTGTTTTGTTTATTAACAAGTTAAGAGATAACAGACACTTTAAGACAACTGTCCGCAAAAAATTCAGGTCACAGACCATTATTTCAAAACCTTTCTGTCCTCTTTGCTTTGCCAAGCACCTCTGCTCATATTCTTGCACTACATAATTCATTTTAACTTAGCCTTATCAGGTTGCTGAATAAGAATGTGAAAGTCAGCTGGTTGTAAGTTGAAAAAATATATTCAGTGCCTTCTTATTGCTGCTGTCACTGATTTAGTTGTTCCCATGGTAAACTTAAATACCACCACAGGAAGCTGTATCATCTATCAATTCACAAGTTGGGAAGTGTGGTGTATGGAGATTTCATTTAACAGATCCCAGAACTGTCTCGTTGAAGGATGTGGCAGTTGAAAGCTGGAGGTTGGATTTCTTTCCTTTCCTTTCTTTTTTTTTTCTTAAAAAAAAAGAACAAACCTTGTATAATCTCAAGAAAAAGACATATGGCAGCACTTCCAAGTTGGTTTCAAAGAGATTTTGATTTCCCACTCACTTTCTCTGAGTGTGAATTACCTAAGAAGCTGTCAGAAATTCCTCGAAAAAATCCTTTTAACACTGGTTGTCTTTAGAAAAAGAACTTCTAGAGAGAAGCTCTTTTAAAACAAAAACAAAACCACAAATGATTTTGACTGCTCTATAGTTGGAGCCTCTGACTTGAAAATGAGAGCAGTCATGAACTGGTTGTTTACAATCGTTTCAATTCAGAAAAAAATGTGCTTCCTTGTTAATAAGGAGACAAAAACACCCTAAGAAAGAGATTATCTCACACACTAAAAAGAGTTTTTTACCATCAGAAATTGCAAGGGTGAGAGCTAATGTCTCCTACAAAACCTCTTCCTCTAGTAAATATCTATTGAAGATCAAAAATATATTCTTACATGTTGAAAAGATTTCTCTAAATGTCTTTTTTTTTTAATAAAACATTATTTTGCCATTAGCATATAGTAGCAAAATAAAAATATTGAATGCATTTTAAGAACTACAATTAAAGGTGGGAAAAGCCAGTTTTTGAAAGCTAATTTAAACTAAATAAAACCACATTTATAGTTTGCCCTTTTCTTTATTCTACTCCTGAAAAAACTACAACCAAAGGATTTTAACAAAGAGGAAAAAAAATATAAAGATTGTTTTTAACAAGTAGAAAAGAAAGGCAAGGAAGTGGAAACACAGCATTTCAAGATTTGAGTACTCCAAAAATCTTTTAAAATAGAAGAGTCTTTGCTATGAGTCCTCAAGATTTTATGATGCTCCCAGTAACACCCCATCCAACACATGAAACTAAACCTTACTTTTCGGTGTATTTGCAACACCCCCTGAATTTGAAAATCTGATATCATACAGTCAATCCAAACCAGTCAATTGCAAACTGATTTTGTGATCCTATGGGTCCTTTTGGGACCACTGCGACAAATTTCTATTGAAAAGTACACATTTTATAAGACACAGTGAAACTGTCTGAATGTGTCAATGTGTCTTAAATCCTAACTCCAAACACAGAGGTATTCAGAATAGCTGCCTATATTTAGGAACTTGGACCACCACATCTGCATTGCAGAATCAGTTTGCTTATTCTTGTACATGCAAGAATAACATCTTAGTACACACAATACCCCTTGTTTCATGGTGGGGAAAAAGTCAGAGAAATGGGCCAAGAAAATTAGATGCCGCTAAGTGATTTTCAGTCAGCCCACACAGAACATTAGGGGGAAGAAAGCAAGCATTAGCACTATTATTAGCAGCATCTAAACTTATTTAAAATAATTATTCCTGTATCTATTCCAGCAAGCAATACAAATTACACTTGTCCCTTAGATGGAAAGACAGACAAAAAATCATAAATATGATACTCCCTCTGCAATGTATTTATCTTTACCAGAAGCAAGAAAAACAGGATAGAAAGTATTCCTGGAAACCAAGGGCAAAAATAAATCCTAATTTAAGAGAGGACAGTTGAAACATTATGATTATTGTGCCAGAGCTGTGGGTTCGATGAAAATGGATTGTAAATTATTCAGAAAGATGTAGAAATTTGCATCCCAAATTAAAAGTAGTAAGATCTCAGTTTGACTTTGAGTATGCAGAGATCAGTAGATCATTGCTGGCTGCCATCAGCAGTGGAAGAGTTGTGCAGCTCTACCATTGCACCAGGAGCACATTTTGAATCACCATCAAAATAAACTGACCTGGGCATTTACAAGGTTTTAAACTAATGGAGCATTCATGAGATGCAAGGAGCACTTGAGTTCTGACCAGTGATTCATATCACATTTTCCCCTTCCTTTCATTCTCACAGATGTGTAACTTCATGTTGACATTTCAGAATATTGCCTGTCTGATCAAACGTGCGACAGGAGGGTGAATTCCTACTAACAGCTACTGAAATACTACTCATAAGTTACCCTTTTTTCACATGATGCTATGCCACTGGTGCCAAGACAAACTCCTTCAGCCTACCACTCATATTTTTAAGGGGCATTTACTCTAAAACAGCTGGTGTCCCCTCAGACACAAATTGGGTACATGCTAAAATATAACAGTCTTGGTCAGGGACCAACTCTGACAAACCGCCAGGGGTTTTGAATATTGCTGTAAACTCATACAAAAAGAATCTGCCTCTGCACATATAAAATAAAGAAAGAAATGGTTCTCAGAAGAACAGTTCTTTGGAACAGGTTTTTAAGATGCTTTATAGCTTACGCATAACAAAACTAAAGCAAAAATCTCTCAGTAAGCATGATACTTCTTTAAGAAATTAAAACAAATTTTCTTCCTATGTAAAATGAAATAACAGGTTATATTGGACTAGGCTAATAATGGCTCGTTTGTTATCTGTTTACATGTAATAGTGTTATTTCTTTCCAGTCTAATTCCTGAGAAACGGGCTTTCTCCTACAATCATTTTTTTCTTCAAACACTGTCAAACACCAGTTCTTTCTTTTCCTCCATCCCTGGGTCTCAGAGGAACAACAGCTGGAATTAGCATGGCTGGTTTTGTCTGCCCTATGATATCTTTCAAGGAATTTTGTACTCATCACCCATACACTGATCACACTGACTATCCTGGCTCAAACCTTGGGAATACAGCGTGGTAACGAAATGAATCTGTGATAGGTCAACTTACGAAAAAGCTACATAAATTAAATAAAATGTTTTATACTAAATATTATTTTTTAATTTCAGAATAACATACAAATACTAAGGAAGAATAAGACAACAAGTTCTCTTAAATCCACATGGAAAAGCCAACTGATTCATCCAGAATTTATCCCATGCATGTATTATTATTCATATATCACAAATACACAAAGAAAACATTTAGAGTATACAGCCTTGCCCTCACATGCTACCTGCTTTCATAACCATCCTAACTTGTTTAGTACAACAGCAGTGAGTGTGTGTGAATATCAGTATTAGACACAATATCCCTGAAACTGCATATTTTTATGGCTACATTTCAAAGAGCTTTACCCAAGAGCCATAGAGCCAGTGAAAGACATGACCAAGGCCACTCAGAAAACCTGTGGCAGATGACTTGTGCATGATGTCTTTACAGTCTTCATCCAGGATTTTATTCCTGTCATTTCAAAGCACCTAGAGACTGTTACAGTGCTTATAACTCGTATCAAATAATTGATTCATTGAATCCTCCTGCTTGCTCACTAAATAAGGTCTTTTTGGTTTTCTGTGATGTTTTTTCCCTGTACCACGAAAAAATACAAATGGCATTAGCTGATGCTTAGTAGCTTTAAGTTTGTATCTCTGTTTCTGGACTATATTTTAATTCTGTTCCACGTCACAACTATTTTTTACAGATTCCACAACCTCCACATTGGGAAGAAGCTGGTTATCAAAAATCAGTTGCAGATAAAAGCCAATTGAAGCTTTAGAAACTTTTGTGACACCTAAAGAAGAGCTAACACTACTAAGTCTTTTTATCTATAGTATATATAGACATACATATCTCTATCTCTATATATGTGTATATATACAGCATAGCTGTGTTTTTCAAAGGGAAACTAGTATTAACTAGTATCACGTTATTAGTTAAATAAAAAGACAATGGGATCCACACATATCACTTTGTTTTATTCTTAGGAAAATTATACATGTAGTAGATCTACTACAAAATTAGGCATCTTAACAAGTTTGCAGTCACCACTTCTCTGGTTACCCAACTTAGTTCTGTATTCTCTTTGCCTGTCGTCTGTAATTCCAGCTGACTGCTCATGACAGTCAGCTGTCCTTTGTGCAAAAGGACCTTATATTAAGACCCCTGTCTTAATATAATCAGAAAACATAAAATATTGGTTTTTCCTATAAAGTGTTATTCTATTTGAAGATCACCATCAACCCCAAACATAATTAAATGTCAACTGAAAATTACTCTCTGTCTCTTACACATCATTTTCACGAACCACAGGGTAACACAGGCTGGAAGGTATCTCTGGAGGACTCTGATCTAAACACTGCCCCAAAAAGTTCCAGCTAAAGCTGGCTGCTCTGGGCCTTGTCCAGTCAAAATCTAAGTGCATCCATGGTTCACGGCCATTCTTCAACAATTATTCTCCAAATAGCCTCTATCAGCTTACTTGATTTTAACCACACAGACTATCAATGAGAAAGCAGGACTAAATTCCCAAATATCTGACCCAAACTAGACCACTTGATCCGATGATCAGACTACAATATTTCCTCCCCAGTTTAAACTATCATGTGACCCACAGTAGAAATATTCATGTGCATGATAAAGTCTCTTAGGTAGAACCTTCTTTTTATATTTTGGAAAGGTCCCTTAGAAAAATACAAATAAAATAAGTAGTGGATATTACATAATAAAATGCTTAACACAGAAAAGGAGTTAATGTGGTAAACAGAAGAAAACTTACTGCTGCTTGAAGTTAGGATTGAAACCTAAAATATTTTGATATCACTTAACTTGAGACTGACCCTTACGACCTCCTAATTAACTGTTTTCTTACTATGTCAGCATCCTAAAAATTGGCCCTATTCAATAAAATGTTAAAAAAAGTCTTTTAAGGAGTACATTACTACAGAGTCTAAATAAAAATTAGAAATCTATTTATAAAAACCTATTTATAAAAGCTACGATTTCACTAACACTGACTTGGCCATGACAGCCCCCTTCTCTCTTTTTTTTCTTTTTTCCTTATCTAGGGCTAAGAAAATAGTGTATATCAAAGCTAGTAAGATTTTTAGATATAATTTACAATGTAGTAGGCAGGCAGGTAGATATATCAGTCAACTTTTTAAATTTAGTGATTATGGTTTACTGTGAAAGGAGGTATTTTTCTTGAGAGGAGTTCAGGATTTTCTCATTTATTTTTGGTTTTTACATCTTTCTAACAGATCATGACTCATTCACTAGTCTTCAAGGAAGACCAGTGCACATGAATATTTTTAAGCACAGTGTTTGCATATTTTAAAATTCATTTGCAGCAGTAAGACTAGATCACTAATGAAGGCTCAGCACTTCTGCCCATGTATTACGCACAAGGAGCTGTGGAGTCCTACAGCTCAAGCTGGACTCCAGTTCTGCAGAAACCAAGCTGCAAAGCAGCACACAGTTATGAGGAATGTTCCTGAATGGAGTCTTCAGCACAGGAATGTGGATGCTTGATGCACTACAGTAAGATTTTAGAAAGATAGGGTAAATATTTATATTTAACGTACATATTATGTGGCATGTTTTTGTGGGCACGTGCAGATACATACACAGTCAAATCTGATGTCAGAAGAGATGTACACAGTTCTGCTGTATTCTCTGCGTGAAATTTATAATCACATCTGATGTGAGGAATTTGGAGAATTGAAAAAGAAAGCATATTTACCAGAACAGAGTCCCTCTCTTATAAACTTTACTAATGTAAATTCTATCCTGCTAGTGCAATATAACTTTCATTACCACTTTTTACCCACCGTGTTAAAAACAGGCATAACTTTTGGGCCTCTTGAACAAAACTATAACCAAATATCCCAAGTGGTACCACTGTGTAGGAGTGTTTTGTTTTCCCTCTTGCAGAAAGTCTGTTCCTCTTAGGGCTTGAGGTTTTTCAAGACTACTTCAGTTTAGTGATGGTCCACAAACTAGTGTTCTGCTTCCAATTGTTGCTTAATTACTAAGAATTGGAAGTAACATTTAGAAATTTTAAGAAAGGAACTTCTGAGAAAGGGAATTCCTAGGAAACACAGCCTCTCTAAATACAAAAACAATATGTTAATGTTTAAAATCATAAAACATAAATTAAAGTCAATTATTAAAGGCTACAGGAGCTATAAAAATCCTGGGCAGAAGATTCATAATCAAGGCAAACAACCCTTTGAACATAGCGGTTCAAACATCCTAACATTCCAGGCTCCAAGTTGAACAAACCTTTCAGTCATGTGTAAAAACCATAAATATCCCACAAATTATAAGATCCCTGAAGACTTTAATTTATGATTCAACATATAATTAGAAATTTCAGGACCTACCTTGGCCTTATGACAGTAAGCAGTGACCATGACATATTTATCATACCCATAAGTTGCACAGTATGTTGTTTTTTAACTCATGCTACTTGTTCTAAGTAGCTCAAAAATTTTATCCTCAGACACTCATATAAATTAACGTGTGATCAGTACGGAAAGCTAATAAGATTGTTTTTCCAGAAAAACCACTCAATCTAAGGCTAACTTGCAATTATCTAAGTGTCAGTTACCATATTTTTAAAAATTATTTATTAAGCACAAGAAGATTTCAGTTACTTGGGTTTTTTTCACCTATTCATAAATAAGCTGCCAAACTGCCTTCAAATAATGCTACAATTTACATGGAGAGACCTCTTGAAAAAAATCAGAGAACAATTATATGTAAAGATATTAAATAAATTTAAAGTTAATAAAATGTCACTACAAGTTGTTATTAGTTTTGTGTTTTCACTTGCTTTAACGGGTTCCCTTTGCAGAGTAAACTGAATGTGGAGTTTGCTTCTCAAACAGGAACTCCTGAATGAAAAAATACATTACCCTCCTTAAAAAGCTTACACTACAAAGCATTTATGAGCCTATTATTTGTTTCAGGTGAATGCGCTACCTTTTCTGTTCAGCAGAACTCAAAGATTCTCTGAAGACTTGCTTTTGAACAGCTCTGTGACCTAGTTTAAAGAAAATGTAAAAGGATTATACTTTTGGCTCTTTAAACTAAGGGTTTTTTGCATTTACAAACTTTGCTGAATCGTTTTGGCTGTTGTGTCTGTCCTTATCTGCCCAAGCAATACTCAGCAGTATGGAATTTGCTGCCAGTGTACACTAAAAGTGCTAGTACTTTGCAAAAACCATTATTTCTCTAGCAAAGCATCTTCCATTGTGTTTTACAATACAGTTTTAAAGTCTTTCGATACATACACACAAAGTCCATCTGCACAGCAGAAATGTACTCAAATGCATCCAAGAAAATCTTCAGAGGGGTGCATGGGTATATTAAAATATGTCCTAAAAACACCCTATGACTGAACTCTGTTGATTAATACATGAATATAAGACATAGTGCTTCAAGCACAAAGGAATGAGCCCTGAGAATCAACTGCTAAGGCTGTTTGTCTAAAGAGGTTAACTTACTGAAGGTTTCAAAATCTGCAAAATCAATTAAAAGAATCAGGTTTTATTACTGAACATATTCTAACTACATTAACAGTAGAAGGGAGAAGACTGTGTCTCAGAGTTACCACTCAGTAGAGTTAATAAAAAAAAAGCTAAGTGATTTAATTGCACCTTTCCAATCTGCCTGCTCACATATACCCCATACTTCAACATTCAAACTTAGTTTCATCCCTTCTACTAAAAATATCTTTTATTACAGAGGAGTAAAAGGAAAAAGCTTATTCAGAACAAAAATTATAATTTCAGACAATGCACGGTGTGAAATGACATGTACCTTCCCATGTTAATGAGTATTTCAGTAGCAGCATGGCTTACGTAATAATCACGGGGTTTATGGCAGCTGGTTATTTTGACAAGAAATCTGAAGGAGCTGTATGAAAATAGCATGGAAAGAAGAAAAGAAAAGCAATAGGTCTGAAAAGTAGATACCCCTTTACAAAGCGTGCCAAGTCTGCTGTTTGTTACTTTTCTTGGTTTTCATATTGAAGGTTCAATTTTGAATCCTATGAAAGATAAAAAAGGAATTTGCAGAAAAAGTCTTAGGGAATCCATCTGCAAATATGTTTCTGCAAGTCCCTCTGCACTGAAATGAGAATTGTTAAATAGGGAGTGGACACACTTTTATTTTTTAAGCAAAGACTAACTTTTTAATAAATCTTAGTGAAAGGGGGAAAGACAAAAAAGGTTTAATCAGTACAGTTCAACTGTGGTGTTGGAAACTCTTCACTTTTGATTACAAAATTTATGGACTAATACTGTTCTCAAATATCAAAGAAAGATCTCTATTACTTCTTTTCAACGGGAGAAAAGACTGAAGTAAGAATATTTAATTTACAGTAAATTCCAGGAAATGAAATTACACAATTTTACTGAATGAAATATTTTCTTCTAAACATATATTCTGAAGTGTAATAATTACAAAGAGCACAGCTTAAGTAAACAGTCTGACCATCAAAACCAAAACAATTGTGATAGTTTATAGTTCACTTTTTTGTAAGCCACAGTAGTGCATCTTTCTTAAAATGGTTGGTGATTCTGAACAACATAACCACATGGTGGCAGAAGAACCAATATCTTGCTCAGAAACTGTATTGCTCTGGGAAAACTATGCAACCTGACGGGTTTGCACAGTAAATCATTTGCCCCTAATAACAATGATGAAAAACAGATTGGTTCAGGGTAACTCAGCCTTCAGGGCTGATAAAGGTACATGTCTTCCCAGAGCATTGTAGCTGCTGCAAATTTAATTGTTGCTTTATAGATTGAAAGCTTGTACAACTGGAAATTTCAATTTAAAACAAGATCAGATTATTTTATATCTAACTGTTAATAAAGTGTCAGAGAAAACATTTTAATGACACATTCAGCTTAAAAATTTGGAAGAACTCCATTTGAAAATACTTTAGAAATAGCAGCATTTACTGAAAATTTTATATACCCATCCATCATTCTAAGAGGTCCTTTTTATGATTTTCATAACAGATAACCAGTTAGTTTATTAAATTAGTAAACAGAGGCTTCAACCACTCAGTCTTTTTTTTTACTTTTCTCTCCCTTATTTCATACTACAGTGACACCCACCCAGAACTGAATGTATTTTCCCGCGCACAAGTCAGGAAGAGCTTGTGCTCCTCAGCATCACCAGCCAGGGCAGAGCAGGGGTTGGAGGAGACACGGCCAGACCCTGCTCAGCTCCAGCCTGCAGGAGCAGTCCCTGCTTGGCTGCTCAAGCACAGCTCAGCATCACACCCGCTGACACCTGCACCTGCACAGCAAAGGAAGCTATTCCCCCTCCTTGACTTGTGCACATTCCTGCCACAACAGCTGAGTAACAATTAACCTGCTAACCCAAAAGGATGACTCCTGAATGGGTCTGAAAGCTTTACCAGCTTACTGAGCTTAAGTGAAATCAGGCAGAAAATGCAGTGAAGCAAAGCTCCAGAGAATATCTTCTGCAAAATATCTAAAATTCATATATATATATATATCTATCATTAATTAAAACAAAGTATCGTGTTTTGCAAATAAAACCAAGGATCCAACCAAACAGATCTTACAGTCTTTTTATACAGCTTGCTAAATGTAGCTCCTACTATTTATAACTTTAAATAATTACACATAATACTTTTACCTCTCAACAGAGATTTCTTTTCTGCTCCTCAGTTTCCTGACAAAAACCAAAATGCCCTCAGCTAGACTGCAGCAAAATAAAAGAATGAATGATGATAGACGCAGATCCCATGATGCATTATGTTGATGATGATTTGTCATATTCATAGATACTAGTTATCTGCAGAAAAATGATAATCCTTGGAAGTTTTTTCAGTTTGATTTAGTGTGTGTGTATAAGAGGAAAAAAAAGACAGCATGAGGCTCCCCTCTTACAGCAAATGAAAAGTACGTTTACACTGGCATTTTATCTCAAAATAAGTGTACCTTTTGGAAGCAAGACTCCTGATCACCCCTACCATGCTTCGTTCCACATGACCAAGTGCTCTCAGACAGCAGGAACTGGACTCTTTTCCAGCAAAACTAAGGCAGACAAGAGCTTGTCCGAAATAAAACCCTTGAGACACACTTAGTGTGGACACTGGACCCTCCAGCACTGAGGATTTGCCTTACAAGTCCAACCCCATGCTGGATGGTGCTGGATGGTGTGCTAATGCAGATTCATCAGATTTTGGCATGCCTTTTGAGATTCAAAATTACAAGCAGTATTGTTGCTAACCAAAACTATTTTAATGCTTTCTCTTATCTATGTATTATAATGTGTCTTTCACGGCACATCTCATTATTTGTAGTACATTAAAGTACAAGTGTATTAAAAACAGAAATAAAACTTGTGCAAAATATTACTAAATGCTTTTTAAAGTAATACCAGATTTAGCTATTGGAATACCCATGCCAGGTTACTGATTCCACCAAGTTTAGTGAAAAAAGTAAGCATAAACATACGTGAAAGATCACTAAAAATAATTTGGGCAATATAATTTTCTTTTCTTTCCCCAAATCCCAACTACTACACAATGCTCAGAAGCATAAAACTACAATGGGGATCTGTTACAAATACTTTTGAAGAGGATATTTGCATCATCAGTGTCTGAGTGACAAAATGTTCATATTGGTAAATGGCACCTAAGCTAGGCTCTGAGACATGCAGTTAAACAGAATGTTAATGTTTTTCTTCACGTAATTTTCTTTCAAGAAAAATAAAATTTGAAAAAAGAAATATGCAACATTTAAACCATGAAGTCAACATAACTCAAGTGAAAGGAAAACACTTGGACTAAACAGATTCTAGCCATAGTAGAACATTCATTACCAACTTCCCACTGTACAGGATTAATTTCTGATTCATTGATGTTACTTATAAGAAGGAAAAAAGTTTGAATTTATAGAAATTGTTGGGTTTTTTAAAATTGATTTTTGTTGCATTTTCAACAAAAGGCTAGATTATAACTACCCTTATGGAAAATGTCTCCCCTTACCAGATTATACAAAGAAACGTAATACTGCAGCTTCTCTTTAGTTTTATTAACTCATTGCTATTTGCTTATATATCTACATTGCATCCAGGACTGAGGTGGCATTGCACCCAACCACACATGTGCATTCATAATTTAGCCTGGAAAAGACCTTGCAAGGTCACCTGGCTGGGAGCCCATTCAAAGCAGGGCTAACCTCAAAGTCGGTCAGAGCTCATAGCACTCATCTGTGTAGGCTCTCTCTGTTTCTCATTTGCAGCCTTATGAAATACATCTGAATAATTCACAAGATCTCAGATTTCTCTAGCCACAGTACTAGAAAAACAATAGTACATAATTTGTAACTTGTGAAACATTTAACTAATCCCTATATGTCCCTTTGAAACCTTGTAACAAATACAAAAGTGTACAGTACATGAACAGAGGAAAACATAAACCTTTAATTTGAGAAAGGTAGTTGAAGAAGCATTTAGATATTCAGATGTATTCTCTAACTGAAAATGTTGGGAAAAAGAGAAGTTATCTTAGATCCAAATTCCATGAAAGCACATGACTAGGAAGCTGAATGCTGAACAGCAGCAGTCCAAGCAACGCTAGTACTGGTCACAGAGAGCTGTTTCCTATTCAAATTATTAGAAAAAAAAAATCACTGAGATTCTTGTTGCAAACTCATTTCAGACCGTTATAAATCCATGCCGTCAGTAGAAGAAATTATCCTCTCCCTTGTTAACTCTTCTGGAGCATCACCTTTATCTCTTGGTGCTGCTCTGTGACAGGTTCTGTCAGGGCACCAACATGTTGAAAAGTGCAAGAAGGTCAAAGGAGAGCACAAACTTATGCCAGTTTACAGTGCACATTTAAACAGTCTCATTTTCATTTCCCAGAACAATTCAACATTAGACTGTGCTATTTTTTTTAAATTTCTGCCTTCAAACAGGAAGCATAAGGTTGTACGTTGTCAAGATTCTCCAGAAGACATTGCCAATATGCCTTTATAAAAAGACATACTAGGCTGAACACCAAGAAAATTAATATCATATTAATATTAATTTTACTATTAATTAGAGATGCAATTACAGGCACATCAATTTTACATAATGAAATGCTCCTACATTTGCATAGCATCTTTCATATTGGACTATCATCAGCCAATTTAACATCTGTAACTCAGATGCCCCACTGTTTCCTTTTCCTCCAACAAAGCCCTGGAAAAGCAAGATCCCCATGGAGAGTAAAAGGTTGTGATGTTTGAGGTAATGGTTAGGGTGGCCCTTGCTGAAAAGCAGCATTTCCCAGCTGTGCTTTTTCTACCCTGCAGAGAGAGGAGGAATGCTGCTTTTTCAGATCAGCTTTATGTATTTCTGCTCTCATTTACCCTTCCTACAGCACAAAAACCCTCGCTTGTCACCCTCAGGATGGCAAAACATATTTTTGCACGTGGTCCAGAGAAGATCTGAGCTAAACTCGGAGTTAAATTTTACGAAGTCCTATCTGCCACCACTTGGTTCTGAAGTCAAGAAAAACAATGTTGCCCTCGAGGCATCCAACAATAGCTGAAGCACTGCAACCTAAATCCTAAACAAAACCAGGACCCTGATATACATTATTTATATCTGGTATGATCTAGCTGGACTAGCATCAGAGGACAGATTTTAAACTTACTTATACAAGTAAAAGAAAAGCAGTCTCATACAATAAACTTCATATAATAGTCTGCATTATGAAACAGACCCTTCCTAGTTTCAGTGCCCAGGTTGTTAAATTGCTGTTTAATAGCAATATGGGAGAACTGCTTCAACCTGCTTTTGATACCAGTCAGTTGAGGGAGATGATTGTCCTGCTCTGCTCTGCACTGGTGCAGCCTCACCTTGAATATTGTGTGCAGTTTTGGTCACAACAATATAGGAAAGATATCCAGCTATTAGAGAGTGTCCAAAGGAGGGCAACCAAGATGATGAAGGGCCTTGAGAGGAAACTGTGTGAGGAGTGGCTGAGGTCACTTGGTCTGTTCAGCCTGGAGGAGACTGAGGGGAGACCTCATTGCAGCCTACAACTTCCTCGTGAGGGGAAGACGAGGGGCAGGCATTGATCTCTTCTCTGTGATGACCAGTGACAGGACTTGAGGGAATGGCCTCAAATTGCATTAGGGGAGGTTTAGGTTGAATGTTAGGAAAAGGTTCATCCTCCAGATGATGGTTGGGCACTGGAACAGGCTCCCCAGGGAAGTGGTCGCAGCACCAAGCCTGCCAGAGTTCAGAAAGCATTTGGATGATACACTCAGGTACATGGTGTGACTCTTGGGGATGGTCCTATGCAGGGTCAGGAGTTGGACTCGATGATCCTGGTGAGTCCCTTCCACATATTCTACGACTCTAAAAGCCACAACTGTAGCCGTCCTGTGGCAGGTAATTTCTGAGACACATCGATGAAGTTAAGAGACAATATTTCCTATAAACTTGAATCAATTACTTTTAGCAGACAAAGAAATGACACTAATGAAAAATAATATTTTTCCAATTTACTTTCTTATGGCATTCTGACTCTTAGGGACAGATCCATATCTTGGCATGAATTTGGAAAAAATTATGCAAAGCAGCAGTTCCCAGAAATCCTTTATTATTTCAGTGGATGCAAACAACTCCAGACAAAAGGAAAGCTGGATTTGTTGCGCATTGTGAGTGAACAATGCTTGCTTAAACAGACAGAGGAAAAATGCTACAGTTTGATGAATGATTTCTACCTATAGACTACACTGGTAATTGGCATTAAGGAGCTTAAGCCTCCTTATCAGAGTGTTAGAAACAACTTTTCCACCCTGTATTAGGGAACTAGCACAGCTTACTGGTTTGGGCCAGCTCCTTCTGTTTTCCATCTTCCAACCCCTTTTAAAATTCCCACCCCCCTGCTGAATCACATTCCACATGTCTATCCCAAGACACCTGCCAAAAACAGAGGACAGAGTGCCAACACACTGAAAGCTTAAAAGCTAGCAGAGCACAGCAGTTTTATCTACAAATAGGGCTTCTGCCTCTCAGAACATTAATGTCTGGATTCTTCCCTCCCCTTTTGAGTTACTGAGCAGTGATGGCTCTTTTTGTTCCTTCATTCACTCCAATTTCATGTATTTTTTCACACCACTTCTGGCACACAGAACAGCATCCCAAACATGGCCCAGATTCTGAGGACCTAAATGCTATTTAAATCCCTAGGCTACTTGGTTTTAGAGCTGAGGCACCTCTGAAGGTAAAAAACCAGACCATAGGAAACACTAGGCAAAGGGATATGAATGAAATGAAGCTGCTTGACTTGAATGTTATCCCTTGTTAAAAAAAAAATGTTGTATTTCCTATTTATTCGAGAAAACATTTACAATGCAAAACTGAATTGCTCTGTTTACTGCAGTCCCCCAGTGCTGTTAGACTGCAAATTGTTTGGGGAAACCAGTAATGGGAAAGTTTATTACAATATCCTGCAGACATTCACAGAACATTTCAGTTAACATTATCATTGTTTACTTGCCACATTTGCTATTGCAGACGGCTACTGGAGGACAGCAATGTTCTTTCTTTTAAAACTAAGAGACATTTCATTTGGCATTTTCCACCGTTTCTGCCATATGACATACCCTACGCCAAGGCATAAATACTAAGTATGACAGGAGACTCAAAGGAGACGCATGGTTAGAACCAGGCTACCCCACCACCCTCACTCCAGAGCACAGAATAATCAGGAACCAAAAATCACCATCTAGGTGATACAATTCCTTTCTTAATCCCCATCCCCTCCACTCCCCCCCGCCTCAAGTGACACATTCTGATGATTCTTCAAAGCCTTTTTTCCAAATACAAGGGAACACCTAGATAGGAAGAATCATCTGTGAATGCTGTCACTCTGTCACAAATGGTTAGTTTATTTTTTTCATATGCTATATATATGAACTACTTCATGGAGAAGCTGAGGCCCACTGTACTGTCAGAACAGGAACTGGGCCTTTACTTTCTCAACAATCCCAAATTCAGGTTTTGGATCAAAGCAGACAGGATAGGTGCTGTCACAACATCCTTTTGAAACAGGGTAGTAAGATGATGTTAACTTACTTGCTATGCAGTAAGCATAGCAAAAAACCCACACACACTTACAAAAAGGAATATATTAATTTTTGAATTATATCCTTAAAGAAGCACTATTCATATTTCTTAGTGCTTTCATTTTCCTTGGTGTCTGTTCACCTGTTTGAATTTGGCAGTTACACTCCCACTCTTGATCTCAGATTGCCCTTTTTTTGCTTGGTATTTTCGTGATTGCAATTAAACTGCAACTATTCTAATGTAGTTTCAATTCAAATCACTCTGAAGATGTATCTCTCCTTATATCAAAATTACTGCTAACAACAGCAGAATTCTCCGAATAAGTTTGCGAAAATAGTGCCACAGGACCTTCAAGAGAAGAATACTTTGTTTTTCCTTATCTACTTTAAGGAAGTGACCATTATTTTCACAGGTACTTTGTGAGGGGTGAGACCTTTTCCTGATAATCAAAATGTTAACCAGTTGTGCACTATGAGACCTGTCTCTTTGGCCCAAATAAGCCTATGATGGACAAAAATGGACAAAAAAAGCAGGAAGACTAATGGGTGGTCCCAAATCTTCTTGTGTCTGAGTGCCCTGCAACAGATATTTGTTGTTTGTTTATGTCCAGATTAACTGAGAACAGAGATAATGGAAAATACACAATTTTTCCAAAATGAATTTTCCTAGGTTTCAGCAGCAGTCAGAGCAATTGCAGCTGTTCCTTGTGTTGTCTATGAGTTGCATGAAGTACTCTGTTATTTGTAAATGCTTATATAATACCTTGAAATAGCTTTCAAATCACTATCAATACACTAAATACAGTTCATGAACTCACTTTGTATCAAGACAAAGAATAGAGTTCAAGCCCATTCAGCAAACACACATACAAAACACTCTGCATTATACATTTTAATTATTCATCCACAGTCTGCTAATCTACTGAAATAATTCTGCAAAGCAACACACAGGCTAAACATTTGCACATGCTCCCTCTCATTTTTAACTGTAAAAGACAGAAATTAGAATTAATTTCAAAAAAGACATATTAACTCTGTGAGGTATTACTGGATCTTTTATGCCTTGCATCTTCAAGAGACTGATTAACACGCACAAGAGCTCTGTACTACCATAACTAGACCATTTTGGTTCTTAAGAGTTCATTGAAGGCCCATTCAGAAATCTTTCAGAGATATGAGGAGGGTTGGGACTATTATGGTGAGATTAATTATTTATTCCAAGAAGCAAATACCCATTACAAGTACCACTCCTCCTCATATTCCCATAGCTATTGCTCACAGAAACCCAACCTCTTCTTCCAGTGTTTCTCAGTCTGTTCTATCCTCACTTCTGTTAAAAGCCACATTATGCTCATGCACTGTCAAAAACTCTTTATACTGTTAGTATTCTTTACTTCACTGTATTTAAAGAGAGCTTATTGGCTCAGGTTTCATGAGGACTCCCACAAAAGCTATCAAACCAATCTTCCCTGCTGACACCTGGCAAGAAAATGTTCATTTCAGGCAGATTCAGACTCAGTCATGGGAAACACCTGCAGCAGCTCCAGGAGGACGTCATGATGCTCTGCACACCTTTGTACCAGGCACACAATCCAAAGAAGACCCAGGATTCACCATGGCTTTTACACGATTAAATCCTTTTGTTTTCAACATGCTTGGGTTCCAGGATCCCTTCTGAGCCTATATTGAAGTGATTCAGGTAAGCAGGTGCTCTGTGTGTGACTTCAGGCAGCTGCAGAGACCGTCCTGCACTGCTCAGAACAGAGAGTCACCTGAAACACAGTGCTCCCATGGTGACAGGCACAACCTACTGCTGCCACCCAGCCCTCCCACAACAGTACCACGAAATAAGCAGACAAGCAAACTGATATCTTCTTTTTAAACAAAGAACAGTTCCTCCTTTAGGTAGGAAAGGAATTGTTTTGAGAAGCTTTCTACAACATAAGGGCAGAGTTAAAGAAGCAAAATAAAAAGGAAGGATGGCTCAATGGTTATCAACCTAACCGGAAAAAAAAGAGGACATAGTAGAAAGAAGGATTTTCTTAACAACATATTAGCATATATATTTGTCACTATCTTCCAATTAAATTACTGGTAATAATATTTTGCACTCATGTAAGCAATTATACTCTATGGAAGTAATGTTGGGCTCTTTCTGCTAGTGGATAACCTAAAGCTAATGTCTGCTGGAGACATGGCCAGACAGTAAGAAAACCAGACTCTTGGATACTAGTCTTTAAAGTAGATTTAGATTGCTAACAGGCAACAGTGCTTGCCACTAAGCAAGATTTAATTTCTTTGTTCCTGATTTTCCATAAAGAATGTCTACAAGTCTACAGGATCTTACATATAAACATATACTTATCAGGCTTGCCTGTAATGACTGCTATTCCTCTACTTTAAAGCTATGTTTGTCACTTCCTACATAAGCCGCTACAAACGGTCTGTAGCAAGCACCATGACCACACATTAGGTTAGTGCTGGAAAAAACACTTTGCATTTATTTTCTTCTTAAAACCCAAGTCAGAGAGGACCTATGAGAAGGAAAGCTTTTGCAGAGGTTGCCACTGACAGCCCAGGAGGCAGCTGCTGACACAACCTATGTGGAACCTCTTTCTGAACAAAGGAACGATATAGGGCAATAATCCATTCGCCACTCCTTGAAACTGCCCAAATAATGTAATCTGCAATCAAAGCAAGATCACTTTAGAACAAGATAATTTAAAGGTTTGTGGTGTGCTGACCCTGGCTGGTCACCTGGTGCTCACCAAAGCTGCTCTATCACTCACCTCCTCAGTTGGATAGAGAGAGAGAAAATATAACAAAAGGCTCCTGGGTTGAGATAAGGGCAGGTAGAGATCACTGATCACTGCCACAGGCAAAACAGATTTGACTTGGGAAAATAAGTTTAATTTATCACCAATCAAATCATAATAGGGCAATGAGGAATAAAACTACATCTTAAAATAACCCCCCCCTCCCCCCACCCCACTTCCTTCTTCCTCGGCTTAACTTCATTCCAAAATCCTCACCCTCCTCTGCCCCAGAAGAGCAGGGAGGTGGCAAATAGGGGTTGTGGTCAGTTCCTCACACATTGTCACTCCTTCCTCCTCATAGGAAGGACTTGCTCAAACTCTTCCCCCTACTCCAGCATGGGTCCCTTCTGCAGTCAAAAGTTGTGCCAGTACACCTGCTGCATCATGGGCTTCTCTTGAGCATGGGTCCACAGGTCTTGCCAGAAGCCTGCTCCAGTGTGGGCTTCCCATGCAGTCATAACCTCCTTCAGGCATCCACCTGCTCCTCCATGAACCTCTATGGACTGCAGGGGGACAGCCTGCCTTGCCATGGTCTTCGCCACAGGCTGCAGGGGAATCTCTGCTCCAGAGCCTGGAGCACCTCCTTCCCCCTCCTTCACTGCTCTTGGTGCCTGCAGAGTTGTTGCTCTCACCTATTCTCACCACTCTCTCTGTCTGCCAAGCGTGAAGGTGTTTTTTTCCTTTCTTAAGTATATTATTCCATAGGCACTACCACCATCACTGATGGGCTCAGCCTTGGCCAGCAGCAGGCCTGTCTTGGTGCTGGCTGGAATTGGCTCTACTGGACACAGGGGAAGCTTCTAGCAGCTTCTAACAGGAGTCGCCCATGTAGGCCCCCTGCTACCAAAATCTTGCCACGCATAGCCAGTACAAAGCTTTAATTACACATCAGATCTGTTGCCAGATCCTGCATGTAATTATACTACCAAGAAAATCCTTGTTGCTGCAGACACAATCACTAAAACTTTGGACAAATGCTTCTAAAGAACGCAGCTGTGAATATGTCTGCATTGAGGCACGTGTTTATGTGATGCTTCTATCAGTTTGGAGTTCTGTATAGAAATCGAACTTTGTCTTAAAAAAAAATTAAATCCCTTAAGTTGCATTATGCATATGAGAAGACAAGTTCTTCATGTGTGGGCTGCTCCCTTTAAGCAGCCTCCCAAATAAACCACTGCACATTTCTCCTAAAAACCAGGACATTTATCTCATATGTGCATTTCTTTCAACAAATTAGATTGTATGACTGTGAGCAATGGTATTATTTGCTTAACTCCTAGAAGTATACTTCAGAAGTAATCTTTCAATATTCCACTTTCAAGCTTGCCAATTCATAGTTTACCAATATTTTGGGTTTAATCAGTAGCATCTACAGCATTATTGTGTCATTAATAATTCTACTGAAAGCACCAGAAACTAGTTCACATAAACTTAATTTACTAAACTCATTTATATTGCCAAGGCTGCCAGAGGTCTAGGCAAAAAAAGAAGTGAAATGCTCTATGGTAGGCTATTAATTTTAAAATACTGTCAGACCATCCTCAGTCTAGCTTTCATTATTAATTTGTAACTAACTGTTCACTCTCTCAGCTGTAATCTTTCATGGAGGGCTGTTTTTAAAACAAAACATCAGGCACCAACACAAAAACGTAACGGGAACTTCCCCTAAGGAATCACCTTTTTAAAATTTCCTCACATCCCACTCTTTGAAAACTCATCCTTCTAACAGATGACTCTAAGCTTTTTTTTACAGCTCAATTGTACACAACCTTGCCGGTGAGAAAAGGGAGATCCGCAGCTCACTACAACAGCAGAACAGGGGCAGGGAGATCCTCTGCTCTCTCTCACGCTTCCTTGGGTGGGAAAGGAAATTGCCGAGTCCTTTGCTTGTGATTTCTCTGGCAGATAGGAGCCAGCAGAGACAGGAAACTGAAAAACCTGGCTTGTCTTCCCCCTGCCTGCAGCACCCCACGTCAAAGGAGGCTGGTCAGTTGAGCTGCTGAAGCTGCTCCTTCCCAGATCCCCTCAAATCTTATTTGGCGCCTGCAGGGAACAATCTGGTCAGAGAGGTCAGACGAGCCTCTGCTCTACACTTGGTTGTCCTGTATGGCATGGGCATCCATCCCTTCCTTCCCCTTCTTTCAAACCCAGAGAACCAGACAAGTCTGTGAAGTGCATTTGAGAATATTAGCTATAGCTACACTTTGGTCAAAGATGCCACAAACTATGATGCAAGATTAGTTACTTTTTCTGACACGACCTGTATGTTGCTACATTACTGTCTCCTCCTGAGGTTTTACAATCTCTACTATCATTCTCTAGATGTTGAGCTTTAGAGACCATAGTGTTGCGAAAAAGAGTCTGGGTCTCCATGTGAAACACAGACACATGTTTATACTTAATTAAGAAACCTTTAGGTAAATATTCTCTTTGACATAAAGAGTAATTTCATCCTCACCAGTTTTTAAATGTTTTAAAAAAGGCATTCTAAAGGTATTACAAAAACATATAAATGAAATGGAAGATGCTAACTTTTGGCAAAAGTGAAACTATGAAAATTTCATCATTATATTAAACAAAGAACTCTGGTAAACTACTCTGACCTCCTGGAAAACAAAAAGTTTTTCCTCTTCCAGGGGAAAAATATTAGAGAACTTCTAGGGTAAATATTTACTCAAGCAATTTATTTAGTGCACAAATGCGATGAAACTGGATATAGATCTATGGCTAACATTTGAATGCGTCATGAGCAATAAGGGTGATGTAGGGGTGTGTGTATATATATATGTATACATTTACACTCACTCACATGCACAGCACCAGGAGCCCAGATATGCATCTTATTTTCTTTCCTCTATCTTTGTCTTTCCTCCCTCATCCCAAGTCTGCTAGAACAATATGAAGGAACTATTAGTGAGATTCCTCAAATGCAAAAAGCAAACTAAACTACATAAGGCTAAACCAATCAACTGCATAGCCATTGCAAAATAATTATATTTAGTATATAGTGCAAAAATTATCTTATGTAATGACCATCAAGATGCTCACAAAACAAACATACATTCTTGATACTGATTATTTTTCAGGGTACAAAGTTTTCTCCATCATCTATAAGGATGGCACATTTATTCCTCTATATTTTACCATTATGCTGCCAATTAATGTCATTTAGAGAGTCAAGATCATAAGAAAAACTAAAAAAATAAGATCACCCACAGAGAAACAGTTTGACACTTCTTTAATTCCACCCTCTTATTCTCTTTCACCAGAACATTTACAAATAAAAGTTCATATTAATAAAAAGGAAGAATCAGACAGTTGTTTGCACGGCAAGAATTTGAAATGCAAATTGGATTGGATAAGGGTAGCTCTAGATAATCTGGAAGTGTTCAGCAGCTAGTATGTTCCAAATAGCATCTGAAAGTGATTTTAAAGGAAGGTATTTAAACAACTGAACAATCCCAGCCACCTGTGATGCAACTAAATATGTCTTTCTTTATACAAAGAAGGGCGGTATATTACACAAACAGCAGAAGACAGTGACAGTGCTACCAGTTTAAAAGTTTTTTTCCTTTCCTTTTCTCTTTTTAAAGAGCAGGTAACTTTTGGAGATGGGTACCTCCACACATATTCTAGTTATTTATGTTCTGACCATCCACTTGACCAAATCTAGGAAAAGAATGGCTTAAGACCATACACTGAGAAAAGATGGATAATTAAACAGGTAAACTGTATTTCTCACCTTCGCAAATTACAGAGAAGGAAATAATCAGAACTATTTCCGTGAGATTTTCCTTAGTTTTAGGTAAGTTTTCCCCTTTTCTCCATTCCAGATAGAAAACATATGGAGGGTGATACTGTCCCTGTGCTAGGACAGATCTAGCTTCAGCTATCTCCATCCCCTCCAAGGTAACGGTCTGCTTTTTATCAGCACCAGGACCTCAGCTGCTACAAAAGTATTTTATAATGCATGATGGTATTCTTTTAACAATTTCAGGTAGATATGAAAACTGATCCAAACTCACAGCCTTTTCCCATCATGGTATTTTTGCCTTAGACTCTGGGATTTGGCCTGATTTCATTAAGCTTGAATACCCTTTTGCAAAACCTAGTTATGACTATGTGATGAATTGCTTTCTCTATTCATGTATTAGTAAGCAGAAAACGGCTAGAGGAGGCTAAAGGAAGCACTATGGACAAAATAGTGTTTATTAACACTTATTTTCCCCAAACAATTTATCTAGCCTACTTTAATTCACCATAAACACACACTCTAGAATAATCCTACCAAGAATAAAAAATTTAAAATGTTTCTCTGCATAGCTGATCATATTTTCACCTGGTCTTTCTATTTATTGTATTGCAAATCATAAAACCTGCACAGACTACAATCCAAACTACAAGAAAACAACCAGTGAGCACACACACCGGTGTAATCATCACCCTGGCTTCATGTGAACTTTATCAGCAGTAATGGCCCCACCACAGACACCTGTGGGCTTCTTGATGCTACACCAGACAAAACCAGCTGCAAACCTTATCCAGAACACATGAAGGTGACACAGATGATGCACTGTGTCAGCTTACTACGAGCCAGGTATTTCGATTTCTTTTGTACTTTTGTAGTAAGCACACTTGCTAACGGCTCTCTTGAAATACAAGCTTTAAGCAAAGTTTGAGAGAAAACTATGAAGAGAAACAGTTTTGCCTTGTTTTAATTAATATTGTTGCTGGAAATATTTAATGCGATTTTTAAACTGGTGACCACCTGAATGTTTCAGATGAGTGAAAATATAGGGAACCTTACAACACAGACAGATTGGAAATGGCAGATGATGGCTAAGCAAATATCCCAAGGAATAGTGAAAAAAATTTACCAGTTTTTCTGCAGAAGTTCAGCTCAAGTCACAGTTGCAGACCTACTGTTTAACTCCAACCTTTGGGTTGTAAAGTTCTGTTCTGAATACCACATCCCTTAGTTAAGCAGCAAACTAATTCTCTGACCCAACACTTTAACAAGTGTTATTTAAGGACGTAAGTGCAGAAATAGATTTTTCCTGCTCAAGAAGTGATAGTATTTATTTGTTTCCTAACTTCTTTAGTGCAAACATTATCTTTTTGGCTTTCTCTTTCTCATCATTCTGATGCAATGAAGTTCATGCTTCTTAAAATGCTCTCTAATTTACATACTGTTATTCAGAATAAGTCTGAATAACAACTGGTGTACATTTAGTGCTACACCAAGTGTGAGCGATCTCAAAACATTCAAACACATGTATATACTGGTAAAGGAGTAAAAGTCAGTGGTAAATCTGCTTCAGTATTAGATGATATGGACATGGGACTTCCAGTGAGTTTTTTATTTCCAGAAAGAAAGAAATGTGATTTATTTAATATTTTAGGCATTATATTAAAAGAAAAAAACAACGAAAGTATCTATAACCATATAGACAGAGCCCCTACCCACATTAAATGACAGCTCTAACATGTTTGCCAAATTTCCATATAGACTCCCAGATGGGAACCAAACCCTCAAGCATGACAGCATCCATTATATCAAATTTACTGGGACACTATTTTATTTTTATGAGACAATTATGTGCCACTGCAAAAGCATTGTTCTCTCAGTTAAAATTATCTTGCAAAGATACATTCAATTAATATTTTTTAATATAATAAAGGTTTTTTAAATGGGCACTTTTTGTCACAACATCTTGGTTTTTTTTTTTTCATTATTTCTTACACTTTAAATGGGAAGAGTAAGTTTCCTGCTATTTTAATAAAAAGTCTTCCAGGATTTTTATTTTTAAAACGCTTCTTCTGCCACTTTCTTTAAAAACTGCAGAATGATGAAGAATTAGCTGGAAGGAAAACTTCATGAGTCCCACTGAAGCAGTTTATTCTGGAACACCATTTATAGAAATGCCATTTTGTCATTTTTACCCTGAACAGAAACTGTGTGTGATATTTCCACCCTTATACAACTCAACTCATTATACTGTTTCCATAACAACAAATAGCAGTACATGAAATTAGATCCCAATAAGATTCTGAGAAAATTAAGTTACAGCCTGCTAACGTGTCTCTTAGAGACTCATACAGTGAACGAGAAACCAAATCTGCAAAGCTGGCAATGTGGGTACCTAATAATAGCAGTACAAGAGGTTAATATCTCATGAAGGGAATCAAAGAAAATCTGCCTTAGCCTATACCCACTAGGTAAGAAAAGCTTCCGTTTGACACAGAGGCTATACTGTTAAACGGACACATTTAACACAGCGTTTTATCAAGAGCTGCCTTGAAAATAGCGGATGCTGCAGAAAAAAATGGAGTAACGGCTCCACGGGGTGGATTGTCAGACAATACTGTGCCAGCTGGAAAATTTTTTCCTAACTTTTAGGGACTCCTACAATCCAGTCTTTCTGTTCCAGATAATACACACAATTGAAGCCTTTAAACTTTTATAACTGTCTATAGCTGAAGACTATATATAATTAATTTGTTTTGGACACTGTTTTGATTTTGCAAAACAAAAGAAGTGAAATGAGCCCATGACTGACCTCCTCTCAAAGGAACTTGGTCTTAACACAGAACCTCCAGTGCTAAGCTCTGTTGTTGCTCTAATTCAATTCTAACCTTGCAGTGACCTGTAACACCATACTATAGCCAGGTTCGAAGTCTTTTCCAAACTACATGTTAGGGAAAGAGACTTCTTTCCTTACTAGAACCTGGTTTTGTATCTGTTCAATGATGATGGGCAAAAGCACTCCTAGGAATTTTAATGCAATTTAATAAAATATTGCTAAAAATTCATAAGGCAGTAATAACCCTAGACCATGCTACGTTTTTTATATCTCTCTCTCCTCCCTTGTCCTTGAACTTCTAATGGCAAGCAGCTGCACAGCTTTCCTCTAGCTCAAGAGGAATGAAGAAAAGTATGATGGAGTTGCCTACAGTTCAGTAAAAAGCATCATTCTTCAGAACTGCTGATTTCCTTCCAGCACAAAGCAGGTATAAGTTTTTATACAGCAAGCAACATCCTGCACTACAAGCCACTAGTATGTGAGGATGGAAAACAAGATAAAATTCAAAACTTGACTCTCTCTTAACCCAATGGACTGCTGGTTTCAGACACCAAGACACCAAATTTTCAACCTTTCAAGGGTGTAAGAAGGTGATCTAGACAAAAAAAGTCTGAAGCTTAAGTTACATAGTAAGATACTTGTAGACAAATTCCTTTCTAAAGATTTTTATCTGTCATTCACAATGCTCTTTTACATAGCCATAATAAGCAGAGAGAACGCAGTAGAGGAGCAAATGGATATCCTGGGGAGAGACCAGCACTCAAGACTATTTGTCTGTAGGGGACACATAACTAGCCAAATCGAAGGACTGAAATCTAGGCATTCTGCCATAACTCACTCACGTGGTCTGAACAGCTAACAAAAGCATAAATAAATAAATAAATAAATCTGAAATAAAGGATACCGTCAAGGCCAGAAACTCCAAAATTAGCCACAGTAGCCACGCTTTGGTTTGTATTGCACAAGTCCTTTTCTGTGCCAGGCACCATCTCTTGTCCTGGTCAGGTTACATATCAAAGCAGATGAATCCTCCTCATTACTCTACACAGACAACTATTACTATGTTTCAGCATCTGCTTTCTTCTTCAGTTTGAATGAACAAGAAGACAAATAGCAGACTGTTCATGCTTTTGTCACAACGTTATACCCACTTCAGACCAGATGACACAAAGCTGCACCAAAGTGTCACCTAATTACAACACATGCCAGACATCTTTGTGGGAGACTGAACTGTCATAGCAATAAAGTCTTCATCTACACCCTACTGAAAAACAGTTCTTCAAAGCATAAGAATCCATCAGTTCAGGAACACAAACTAGATTTCAAGTATGTACTTTGCATGTTAAAAATGTGCTAACTTATAGTTTTCTTGCAAGAACTAAATTTCATTGTAAAGTTTCCATAATCTTAATTGCGTGTTGCTCCTGAACTTCAAAAGGACTAACTCAAAATAATCCTACTGTCTTAGTAACCTTCACAAAAACAGAGACCTGGTCTATAAAAAGTAATTGTGGGCATAATAATTGAAATACAGTCCCTTTGGTGATCCTTCAGAATCTGAAAATTTGCAGGAACAAATATGCAGAAACAATCCCTGTTCTGAGGTGTTGTGATGACCACAAAGGTATATTTTTTTCCCTAGTCCTTATAGCAATGGCAGTCACAATATAAAGTACAAGTACGTAGTATGCATTGACACTAAAAGGCCTTTTACAGGTTGACCCATTTTGAACAGGTTTCAGTAGAACAGCTTACATGTGGGTACGTAAGTACAGAGCATAACAAGAAGTGGTTTTCTTTTTGGCTGAAAGCCATCTTTAGGGACAACTCACTCCATGATGAGCTCAGGACATCTAGTCAGTCCACACAAAGCACAAAAAACTTCCTGCACTCAAATTTTAATCACTTGTATTATTTGATATTATTAGGAAACAATGTCAGTCACACTAATCTGGATGAAAGTGTGGTTCATGAGCATAAATAAGGAGCAGGGCTAGCACCTAAGTTCAAAAGGCCAAATTTTGAAAACAAAGACAGTAAGGTATTCTCTGACTGACAAAACAGACATAGAAGGAGAAATATTCTTCAGCAGAACATCAGAAAACTAAGAGGGTCTGTAGTAAAATCAAAACTGCTTTCTCCACAAGACACAGCAGATCATTGCCATGGCTGCACTCCTATCAATTTGGCACATGGACCAGGCAAGCTGGGTAGGACAGGAGCGACACAGAGAATGCCTATCCCATTTACAAGGCCAAGTCAGCACGGTTTCACTACAGTCAACTAAGAGGTCACAGACACAAAAAAATTGCTATTAAGTAAAATATGAACTTAAATAAACAATTCATCAGTACTCCAGAATTAAAGAGTATTAAGAACTTAATGTTTCCTTTAGGTCAAGAGCACATAAAAAGCAAACATCAGACATAGCAAATAAGAATGAAGGAGGAAAAAACCTGATAAAATAATCAGTTCCCAATCCATTACATTTGAAGAACATTTTATTTCTCCTTTAAATCATCACAGTAGTTAATGGTGAAGAATACAACTTCAGAACAAAAAAGATCAAATGTCTGTAAGGACAACATGCAAACAAAAAGCACTTAAGTGAGACTTCTTTGGATATAATCTTATTAATTTTACAACAAATTATTCCTTCAGTCTAGTGAGCAAGACATGAGCAAGAGCAGCTCTTACTAAGTAGAGAACCCTATATGAAAGTGATTGCCTCACTAATTCTTCAATAATATAAACTTTCATTGAAAAAAGATAGTTCCTATTCCTTGTAAAATAGATAATTCTCTCCAGCTGATTAGATATAAGGCTCAAAGGTCTCTTCAGACAGAAAGAAATACCAACAGATTTTAAAAATTCTCAACAAAAATCCAATATATCTCTGCTGTACCTCACTTTTCTTACTGCTTTAAGTTTCAATTTCATAATGATTTCAAATCCCTTCTAATCTATGGATCACTGTAACAGATACAAGCAGCAGACATATTCTTGGAAAAAATCCTTCCAGCTTGAGTAAAGTCAAGATCTGTAAATATCAGTACTGTTACCATTCCTCCTGCAGGATTTCCAAGAAAAGTCTGCTTGCTCATTGAACAAAATGTCGTAAATAGCTTGATAAGTTTTCAAGATATTAAACCAATTAAAGATAACTAAGGTGAAGTTTTGATTTTTGTGTGGAGTTTTCAAACATAAACAGTGTCACTTTAGTCCTTTGGAACCTTTGAGAAAAAGCAGCTCCTAAACAAAAAAATAAAAACAAACCCCCATAAAGTAAAAATAAAATAATAAAAAGGCCAAAGCACTTGAAGTTTTTAAGTTTTGTTTTTTCCCCATACAAAATTACCATTGGTATTCTTACACTGTGCAACTAAAACTAAATCTCTAGAGGTTCATATCTTGACTTTCTGTTACTGATAACCCTCAACTCAGAAAGATTCCACAATTTCCACCTTCTTGAAGCATCCATCATTACACTGAAAAGAGAAATAAACTTTATTAATAAACTGGGTATTGCATTAGGAGCAGCACTGACTTTCTCTACCTCTCTTCTTTGGTAAGACTCAGAAACTACTGATGGGAAAGACAAATGTTTAATTTTTAAAGTTTTATGGAATATAGAAAGTATTAAACTTAACCTGTCTTTTCATAAGTGCAGTAAAGACACCCAGTGCTGCTAACACTTTTACACATTTTTGGATTTAATTATATACCATCAATATTAATGTAATTTGCTAAGAATCATCTTTCTCGTAGTCTCCAGTGCCATTACACTAAAGATGATTAAGTGTTGCAAGGAAACTGTAGAATAGGTAATATTAATACTGCATTGATCTTGAAAGCTACACATCAGCAAGGCAGAAAATATTGAACACCAATAGAAAAGGTGCTGCTGGATAATAACTTTTATGACAAGAAATTAAAGCTCTATTCAGGACAGCATTAACAGGCAATGAATTACTTCTAAGACTCAAAACAGCAATCCAAATACCAATAGTTAAACCTATTTCAAGTCCAGTGAGAATGCTGTGAAATAAGTTGCAACTCCATAAATCTAACCATCAGGAAGAGCAAGAATAAAGGCAACGTAAACTTGATGTCTCAAAATGCACAGTTTAATTTGAATGTAATTTTTTTTTCATCCATTTTGTCAATTGGAGAAGGTAAAGAGTATAGGACCTTTGTTTAAACAAACAGCTGTTCTGGTCCAGTACAGAGCTGTTTGAATCTCAGAAAAGATTTATTGCTCTATATCTGAGAAAACAGAAAGAAATAAACTCATACCCTTCAGTGATTCTGAAGCCAGATCTCCTCCCTTATGGGTTCCTTAAGAGCAGAGCACAAATTGATGCTGGTTTGTGAGGTTACAACAAAAGCAAAAATACACTTTTGGAGAATTTAACCTAAAATATATGCATGCAACTTGGTACTAACAGATACAGTTTCCTATAATTTTAATGAATACATAATTAGCAAACCATGAAGTTAAAAGGAAGGTATTTTTAAATTTTTCTCCAGAGGAACCATACAGAAATCAGCTAAACCAATTCTGAGAACTGTTACAAACAATAAAGAACCACCACGTTCATCTTCAATAAAAACTCTGATCATGGGTTCAAGCGAATTTCGAAGCAATTCTTATTCCTCCCAGTACTCATTTAAGATGATAAATAACCAAATAACAAGGCACTGAAGAAGTTTTCTCCCAAGTTGTCTGTAGCAAAACAGATTTGAAAAGATCTATTAGGTGTGAATATAAATGCAGAACATATAGTTTAACATACGTAGTATTGTTTACTAAGATAAATAATTCACTCTTTCCTGAACTGTCTCCTCACAATATATTTGCAACTAAACAACAGAAATTACCAGTTCTTCAGAACCATCATAGCTTTAATGATACTTCAAAAGAGGGAATCCAGAGGACCACTAATGAGCAAGAACACAGTAATTCCTCCTACAGGCATGGAAGAAGAAAGCTCCCTGATCCTTTTTGCATCTACTTTTTGTAGTCTTGGTGCATGACATACTAGTGAACACAGTAAGAGGGCAAGCCTCATACACATTTCATACTAAACATCTTCCAAGCCCTGGACTTGAAATTTCAAAAAATGGCTTGAGTGCTCCTGAAAGCCAAAGCATTTGGCACCTCAGCATATCTGAAAATCATCTTCCGAAAACCAAAGTGTATGTCAAGAGCTTCATTTGATGCCTTTTCGGAGCAATGGGAGCCTTCTCACTATTTTGCGTGACTCTGGATAATGTTTTACAGGTAATAAAAGGAACTGGAGGAGAAACTGCTCCTGTAATGACATGCTCATCCAGACTGCAAAGCTCTCCAGGCAAGAACTACTGCAGCAGGACATGGACATAGTATAATTAACTTGGGAATAACTTCCAAGTCATTTTATACATTAAAATCTCTGAATTTGTATGCAATTTATGGATGGACCAATATTTTTCCTGTAATCAAAGATTCTGCTAAGTATCATTCATATTGGCTATGACTTCCTGTGACTAGTTTTAAAAGCAGTTGCTTCTGGGTTTTACTAGAGCTGTCTCAAACTTCTTTCAGGAAAAGTTTACACAAATTTATTCCCTAACAGCCATTACATATGCGCCAGATATGCTCTTCAATAATTATTTTACTATGATAACTAGCAATAATCTCCTGATGTATAGAAGTCCATTGCAGGTTTTGCTATCCTTGTTTTAGCACTATTCTGCATATGCAACAGCCAGTTACGGTAATAAAAACATCAACATATTACGAACTTACTTGTTAAACAATATTTTTAACACTTCTGGCATTGTTCACCCTTTTCTTAACATCATTTCATATTTGTTCATTATGCGCAGCAATGGAGTTGGTCTTGGAGTACCAGATAACCCCATCATTATGTGGGTGAAAGCCTGGTGTGCCAAGCCATGCCAACAGCTCCACTCTGGCTCTCAAATACCAGCAGAGGATTTTGCTACGCCCCCTGCCCAGATACATGGCAGAGGAACATGGAAAAGGTATGGGAAGATCTTTTTCCAATCGCTTAATCTTCTGTAGAAAGATTAAATAAAATACCTAAGGACTTCCTAAAGTCTTAGACAAAGCTCTACATCCCCCATGAAACCAACTTCCACTTTTCAGTAAAACAGCATGACGAAGTTTTAGGAATTTGAGCTGAGCTAAAAACTTTTAAGTGGAAATGAAAGTCCTGCAGATTTTCAAACATGACTAAGCAGATACGGTCCATGAATCATCTTTCCTTCATCCTAGTCAACTGAACTTCGATTTAGCAAAGTAGGACCATACAAGTCCTACACAAGTAAGTTAATTCAAATTACATTTAACTGAAATGAAGGAAGCAATTCACACTTCATGGCTATTGTTTCACAGGCTCTCTTGTAAACTCAGGAAATAATTTCAACACTTCTGAAGCTCTTTTCATGTTCAGAATGTTTTCTTTGCAACTATTTGAAAGGCCTCAGAAACCTATACTAAAAATGTCAATATGATTTGTACTGTATCTACTCATTCAAGTATTTGACTTCTGAAAACTGGATTGTTACACAAATAAATACTACAAGTCTTCAAACTTCTAGCATAATGCTATTTTTCACTTAAGAACCTCAAATTCCTGATCATTCTAAGGAACAATAGCTCTGACATTACTTCAGTGTAAATCAAAAGCCAAAACAGAATAAACCCCAACTACACTAATTTTCTATCACCCACTTTTTTTACCTTTCTGGAATTTTGCTTTAACTTCTATTATTGCTAAACACAGAACTGAATTTCCCTTCAGGTTGCTAGTTCCACTTTCTAGTGACTTTCTAGTCATCTTATGATCCATGCTCCTCGTTTTTTGATCTTTCCCAACACGTTGTTTGCTACCACAGCACATTCAGGAGGAACAGGGAGGCCCACAGGAGAGAAGAAACTAATTTCCAGTAGCACAATCAACTATAATTTAAATTATATGAAGATGCAGTCAGGATTTTTTTAACTTGAAATTTTATATACATATATATGTATATATATGTACACTATGCCAATTTAAATCATGTCTAGGAAGTCCACATTATATATTCCCAGAAATTAATGGCATTTTTCAACAGTCAGCTCTATTAGATTAATGTAATAATACTGCCAGCCAGCATGCATAAATTATAAGTGGTATGATTGGATTTGTCTGCTCATTGCATTTTCAATTTGAATAATAGTCATTTTATTCAATTGAAAATATCTTTTTTCTCTAAATTCTGTTATATTTAGTTGGAGCTTGGACAGCAAAGTAGGAATGGAATTGCCTATTTGTATTGTATTGGTATACAATCAAATTCCTAGATTCTGTGAGGTGCTCTCCTTACTATAGCACTAGAAAGATAAAGTCTTATACCCTTATGCTACTGTTATAAATAGTACAGTCATCAGAAATATTTTGAATTGGCAAAATTAGCCTAAATTTTTCCAAATGTTTAGTTGCCAATTTTATAAGAAAGAGAGCTTTGTATTGGTCCAACAAGGATGGTAAGTACAATGTAAGTGCTTGTCTACATGGAGAAACGAATTGGAATGGCTGTTCCATAGCAGCTTCCACAGCACTTGCTCTTATTTCAGAAAAAGTGCTTTTTTACACATTAATAAAGTGTAGAAGCCAAGGCACCCTTAGGCTTTGGCTGCATCGAGTAATACAACCCTCATAAAGACTCAATGTGAAAGAGTTACTGTTTTTCAATATGTACACTGGAGTATTTCATAAGGTTTTAATCTCCACTCTCATTCCTTTCAGACAGTAGACAACTCCTCAGTGATTTACAGGGACTGATCAAGTCGAACAATGTTGTAGATAAGAATGGGGACCAGAACTTGAACAGAAGATTCAACCTTCTGATGCAGGAGACCTTTCCAGCCTGACTTCAGACAGGCCGTGCAACGTTGTAGTGATGTAGTTCACCATGTGTAGACAGAATCTAATAGGGGGAAACTTGAGGTTTGCAGAGGAAGGCAAAAAGACTTCTATTTTAAACATGAATAAAATTCTACTGTTTAAAGATAATAAAAATTAAACTCTGTCTTGAAAAAGAATTAAGGTGTTCTACTTAACAAAACCAAAACAGATTAAAAACTAATAACTTTTTTCTTCAAAAATTGTATAGAAGACTGATGTTTGTTCCGCAATCTATAAAAAGAGTACTCTGACATTTCAGTTCATTTTGTTCAATGTTTATACTGCCATTCTGTTTCTTTCATAACCCCCCATTTGCCACTGAAGTAGACTTCATAAAAAAAAGGGATAAAAAAGAATTTCTTTTAAACCTTTGAAATAAAATATAAAGATTATTTTTTCCCCAAACAATCCCTTACTTTTAAAGACAGGAAGAGCTCTTTTGCTTTCATGCAATCAGTTCCAGAGGCATCTGACTTCTTTTTCTCCAGCTAGTGAAACCAGGTATGTACATTCTGAATGCAAGAGTTCCCAAGGGAGAAAGAAAGCATAATAGTCCTGTCTATATCCTAAATAACCTTCTAATTTCTCAAAATTGTTAACCTTTCCAAGCACATGAAACAATAATCAAGCTGAATCTTGTTATTTTTATGTTAAATACAAGTGTTCTTTCTTGGGCTAGATTTTTCTGAAATGTTCAAGCATGGAGCGTGTTTGAAAATGGAGCATGGGCTGGGGCCTTACAGGAAAACAAAATAATAAATCAAACTTCGGAGGGTTGTGTTATGTACTGCTCCCTGCCAGCAAGGCCAGGGCTTGGGCTATGGTTGTGGTTATGTCCCTCCAACAAGCTGGAATGACCTCAGATTGTGGAGGTTCATTGTTCACATCCATGGGTACCTCTTCCCCAAGACCTTGCCATATGCACATACAAACTGGTGATTAATGTGAATAACACTGCAAGTAAGTAATGCAAAGAGGTGGAAGGGTTTCGCAGTTTTTATTCAGATCGAATTCACGCTAGAAAACAGGTAATAATTCAAGAAGTAATGTAAATTACTACAAAGAATGCAACCAAAAGGATTTAAACCGACTGCATCCAAGAGTAATCCTATGCTGTGGGGTTTTCGCGCTTTGGGGACAGGTTGGTAGCCAACTTCATCTTTTATGCTGTTATTTACAGGGACATCTGCAGAGGTTGGACAGCCCCCCCCGAGGTTCCAATATTTTTTTCTATTCAGATAAAAAAAAAAGTTGATATTAACAAAAAAATTTAAGATTAAAAATTTTCCCTTAAAAGTTTAAAAATTAGAACTAAAATATAGAAAATAACAGATCATTTTGATGATTTTATTAAGATACTGGTAGGTGTAGAGATTATTTAAAAAAAGACAAAAATCCCCAAATTTTGAGGGCTGCTTTACTGCTCATATTCATAGATGCAGCACTAAACAAAATGGGTCAGAAACTGTGTGCAACCTGTAAACATTTCAGTGAAATGAAAGGCCTATGTACTGATTATATAACCTGGCACACTGTTTCACTAAAGAATGCCTAAAAGTTACTTTTAAAACAAGTCTGAAACAAAACCTGAAACAACCAACATGAAAACACCACCAAAACACCACCAAAGAACCCCAACAAAGGATAGAGGCCAACAAAGGTAAAATCTTCTGAGAAACAGAACTCCTGTCTGCAGAAGGAACAAAGCAAAAAAAAAAGCAAAAGCCAAAACCACTACAAGTCTGAGCGAAGCAGTGAAATCACACACGTTCACTCAGAAACGGCTTTAAAGTAGGTATGATTAAGCATATTCCAATTCACAAACTGCAGGGACCTGTTTGGTGACTGGAAAGATGCAAATCCACGTGAAAGCACTGAATGTCACAAATCGAAGATAAACCAATCAATTCACAACATGGGATAGGAAAGATTGCATTTTTCAAAGACTTCATGTAACAAAGGTCAGCTTCAAGTAGGTTGCTGTGGGAGGACTGGTAGGGAATCTCTAGAGCAATTTTACCTGAAACGAGTCAGACAACTAGGACTAAGAGGGTTGAGCCTACAGTAGCAACGTGGCCACTTTTCTGTCTTTCCCTTTTATTTAACACACAGGCACAGGCATCAGAGATGGAGCATGGAAATTATTTGCCCAACAGTGACCATGAAGCATTTTGGAGAGCTGCAGAAATCTGTAACATTATGGAGCAAGTTAGTAGTAAGAGTAGAAAAAAAACCACCTGAGGAATAAATACCTTTAGAACCATATATTTATGGTTCACTGTTTGGGACTAATGAAGGCTATAATTCAACATTAAAATAGCTCCTGTACAATTTAAAACCAATTGTTAATAAAACCATAGTAAGATTGTGAGAAGGCAGAATTACTTGCTCATAAATGCATTTTTAACTCAGTTTGCATTCCCAGCTTTGTATAAAAAGGTACTTTATCAAAATAAAGGCAGAATAGAAGCAGTTGTAAGATGAAGAAGCCATTTTATAATATTTATAACAGAATTCATAGAAATGTACTGAGATAAAATACATATTTTATTAAAATACTAGCAAGAAAAAGAAGCAATTTCTACCCAATTATTAATGGAAGCTGAAAATACACATGCATGTAAGAACTAAGGGATGTTAAGTGTGACACAGGGCAGAGATATTAATTTAGTGGTCCATTGTTTGCAAAGTGTGAAACAAAAATGGCTGAAAAATAATCTAGCAGATGTGGCACTTGGGGACATGGTTTAGTGGTGGACTTGGCAATGCTAGGTAACGGTTGGATTGGATGATCTCAAAAGTCTTTTCCAATCTAAACAATTCCATGATTCTATGTTTCTATACCCATAATCCTGGCAATCAAAAAAGGAAAATTCAAGTAATGGATAAATTTACAAGGACTAGCTTCAAACTACATAAATATGATTATAAATCAAAATTCTACAGGCAACGCCAGACAATAAGATATCCTAATGCTGTTACCAGGTGTTACAGAGGAGCAGAGTAATTCTAGATAGAAAAAGGTGAGCAGTATTTTTTGAAAGTAAGTACACTTGTCAATGTCTCATGCCTTTAAGTTTTGGCATCATGAATGTCACTGTCATAAATAGTACTGAAATTTGGTGTAAAGATTTCTGATTGTTACCAAGTGGAAATAAAAAAAATATTCCAAGAAGGACAGGTGGGACCCCATGAGACCATAACTCTATGCCAAGTGTGAGACACTGTCAGTGTCCAGCTGCCCACCATCTTCAGTAGGAGGACACCACAAGATGGAGAAAGTTATCAGTGTTATCAGCTTCTGGTATCATCTGTAGCATTCTCAGCACTATCTGGAAGAAGCAGAAGGGTCCTTTTGCTTTCAACAACAAAAATGTATAATATCTCTAAAATAAATACAAAACAAGAGTATTTACTGCAGACTTAACCAAAACTAGTCAAGGTCACACATTCTTGCGATGACATTTAACAAAAAAAGTTATGTAACATTATTCCTTTGTAATTTCGAACTTGTATCTCAAAAGAGATATTCCTAGTTTCCTCTGAATTTTCATAACACAGTTCTCTGATGGCCTGGAACTTGTGGCCAACAATTTTCAGCCACGCTGTTCTCATTTCAGCAGTGCTAGAGTAAGGGTCAAAACAGGTCATATACTGGAAAAGTCACAGCAACTTCTTTTTTTCTTTGCCTGCTTTTCCATAAACAGCAGAGAAATTTGACACTAAGCCAAATACTTATTTATAGACAACATTTATTCTTAGGTATTTATTTTAGTCACCGGAGAACAATTGCAGCTAAATGTACTTATTACTATCTGGAAATCTATTTTTTGAAATATCCTCTGTCAACATAAATTTTTTGTCGCTCTAACTGTATTTCGCCCTCTATGCACATGCTGTGTGTATTAACCACATACATTTCCACCAGCTCAGAAGCTGTGTGATTTTTCCTAACTAAAAGATGCAATCTTGGAGTTCCCCTCAGTCTTTATGTAAAAAATCCTAATTGCTCTGCATACTGGTTTTCTTAAATAAATGCTAGAATAAAAACTGAGTCTCAGGATTTTGTACTGTGACTTGAGTGAGCGGGTTGTTGCTGACTGAACTAAGTTTCTTACAAACCCTCTGCAGAGACCTAGACTTTCAATTCAGAGCCATCCATTCCCACTGCCAAATGAGAAAGGTTGTACTCTTCAACACCACGTTAGCTGCTTCCACAGGCAAAAGGCAAATGAAAATAGTGCACTCTTCTTCCATAGGCCAGAGCTTTCATGCTTCTGTCAGGGACTCTTCTCTTAATTTATAAAGCAGCAACTCTTTCTCTTTTCATGTTCTGTATCTTTCCCCATATAATCTTTCATCTGCCTCATTTGTCCCACACTCGGGACAAGGCCTAAACTGACCTCGGTCTCCATATGTTTGCCAGTTATTTATTGACATGTGTTCAGCCCAATCTTCGCAAGGTAAGACATTTTTGTTTACTCCATTCTGCAGACCGATAACCAGGCCGGGGATCAGATGATTGTATAATACAGCTACAAGTGCTTGTGCTTGCAAACTCCGTAATACCAGTGTAACATATTTCAGCCAGCTCTTGCACGTCATCTATCAGCAGGGATTTTCAGAAGTTTCTATGCTGCTTACAGGGCTCAGAGGGATGTAGTCATTGCACTAAACCCAGGCCTGAAGAGGTACACAACTGTGTGCATATGCAAAAACCAGCTTAATGCTCACGGCTCCTCATGAAACCTTCCAAATTCTTTTTCCTCTACAGAAAAGAGGGAATCGTAAGGACAAAGAAAGAAACAAAACCAAACCAACAAACCAACCAAAAAAAAAAAAAAGGCAGAAAACCAATTCGGAGATCAGCAGCTGAAATCACTGAATATGCAGGACGCCAGACAGCTATCCCAGCTTTCTCAGGTTTGGAGTGCTGCTGCAGTAGGTGACAAGTGACCTTTTACCTAGCATCTCATTTTCTTGTTCAACATTTGATATTACTTTCTATTGAAAAGGTGACAAAATTCGTCCCTCTGTGATCCACTGTTTCACCAGTGGATTTTCACCATTGTCTTTCAAACAATGCAGTGACACTAGTGTCTTCAGAAGCACTGTGTGGGCAGAATGCAACAAAAGCCATGTACACTTTTTTCCCATAATGGCTTTTCCATTATTAATGATAACTTAGAATGATCTAAACTGTTGTGAGGTGGTTACTGGACCCATATTCTACCTAGAGCCATTAACTGTTTCTCTGATTATATCAAAATGCATCTCAATTCCCCATCTACCTCCCCTGCTACAATTGCTTCATCAATATTCATAAGATCCAAGGGCTTGATATTGATTACCGCATCTAATGGACTCATTATGCAAAGTCATTGTGACCTCTGCAGCAATTCTACTTTTCTGCCTTATCTAGATGCTTGCTCAAAATGTTTTGAGACATTGGTACTGACACAGGAGCAAGCAGAGCAGTAAAAAACCCACCACAGCATCTTTAAATGGTGATACTCTGACAGGATGGACTATTTCCATGCCTGCATGAGATGCCACGCAACCCTAAAAGCTCTGTCACATAATCCCCAACTTAACAGGAACCCTTGTTATCACACAGCAGAAAGAGGTAGTTAATATTAACTGATCATTATTAACATTCATTATGGAAAATCAATCTGATTGTGTTATAACCTCCTGCTGCAGTCAGCTGGGTTATTCTGATATTTACTCAATATTGAGTTCCTGCTAACCAAAATTGTGGCAGTTATATAACATCTTTCAATGTCATGGTGATTCTGCAAACAAAATCTATTCCATTTATCAGCACCAAGGTACAAAATAAACGCATTTTGCAAACAGTCTCTAATGGCAAATATTTTCCTGCTTTGTATGTCTAATATTACTAGTGACAAGCATTCTTTTTTGAAAAAATAAGAACAAAATAGTGCAACTACAGTGTGAATTTATCTTTCATTCTCAAAAAATCTAACCTTTTCTGGAAGAATCATTAAGAAATCTCTTTTAAAAAAGCAAACAAGAACAAAATGACAACACTTTCTTATGTTAAGAAATTGGAAGAGTGAAAATAAAAGTTAGACAAATTCTAGATCGGAAATTAGGAATAATATATTAAACTAAACAAATAACCCACAAGAATGAATGACCTAAAAGGAAGGTGAGTACACTATCACTTGGATTCTTAAAAAAAAAAATAAATTATTTTTTTAAATTTTATTTAAAAATAAAAATATTATTTAAAAATAGTAATAATTATCTGTAACTCAGAAACTAATATCTGGATGAAAGAATAATTTAGTAAAATATTATTGGTACAACTGCAGTTGTTCCATTATAGTTAACTATGAAATTATTATTGAGATGTTTTCTGCTAACTACAAATTATTAAATAAAGATGGAAAAAAATTAGTACACCTACTTTTTCAGGTCATTTCCACACACCACCCCTCAACCTCCCCCCAGTGCTCTTCTGTATTCTGGAATAATGTTTCTCTGTCAAAACGTAAAGTTTTAATTCAAATTTGGATTTAATGCTGAAATACTATTTGAAGGCTTCCATAATAATCTGTAATAAATTCTATATATATAAATAAATATTTACACACAAGATTAACACATTATTCTGTTCTTTAATGTGAACATATGGTTAAAGACTTCTATAATACAGTTGCACACTGGTTTTGGACTTGTCTGCTACGACTGCGTCACAGCAGAACAGCTTTTGTTCGCATTGCTTTAATCTTCTCCACTGAAAATTAATGTAACCCAAACATAAGCTTCATGTTTTTCAAATAATTTAGAGATACATTTCCCCTACACATGTGTAACTGAAAAATTTAGTATCTTAAAAAAGCGAAACATTTTTATCAACAGAAAATCAACTCAAATGAGAAGCCTGGAGAAAAAATTGTCAGCCGTAGTCAGAAAGTAGAAGGAACAGAGTATTCTCCCTGAGTACATTAGCAGGTGCATCTATAGCTGATCTCTTTGGTTTAAAATATGACTTGCATAGCATTTTCATCTGTAGAGGGAAAACACAGCAGAACACAGGTATCTTATTCAGGATTTACTTTTGCTACACCTGAGATTCTTCCTAAGTAAAGGTGGAGCAACATTACAGCCGTGTTTGGCCTATTTTATACAGTACTATAGCTGGTTTCTTCAGAATTAGCTGAAACACACCTAAACATGATACAAACAAAAACACAGATTGCCATAAAGTCTGTATTATTTTCAACTTTCACATTGAAAGCAAATCTATATTATGCTGCAGGATAACAAAGCATGGCTCGAAAAAAAAGTGTTTGCCTAATTAGAGTAATTAATAGGTTTCATTACACTAGTCATATCTGGGCATGGGCTAAAAGCCCAAATTTTGTCTTCATTCAGAAGTTTCTATCTTTTGAGCCGTATGATCTAAAAGAACAATATTTTTCTCCAGACAGGAAACCAAAATTAAAAATTCAAAGCACATACTCTCATTCTGTTTCACAGCTGAAATTTATGCCAAGTAGCAACTCTCTCAGCAAAAACTTAACACTGCAAAAATTTCAAAGGTAGAACTAATTAGGAAGCAAGCACAATGAACTCTAATAATATAAGTTCAAAACTCGAAATCTTCAGTCAGTATTTAGATGTGTGTCTGAAATGAGAGCATTTACACGTGTAAAATGGTAACTTGGATTTACAGAACTCCAAAAAGTCATTTCCCAAATGCAACTAGTATAGATATGTTTGTTATTTATCCCATTATAGTCACTATTCACACCTATACACAAGACCACAAATGTATATAAATCACTGAATTCCAATATCCTTATCAGGCCTTAGTCCCTGGTGTAAAACAAGCAGTTATAACGCATCTGCTGAGAGTATGTAGAGGGTTTGTAGGTAAACCTTCAGCATGTGCTTGAGCAGGGGTCACAGAGGACTGAACAAATTAGCAGCTATGGACAGGGAAGAGGGTGGGACCTTGCTCTTGAAGCCAGTCCAAAGGAGGAAACAGTAGACCATGACTATGCAGCGTAACTATGCACTGCCTTCTTAATAGGGCAGCCTTGGAAGAGTGTGGTCAGATGAGGGTAAGGTGCTATTCACTCTGAAAGGACTCGGATCTTACCCTCAGAAGTTAAAAAGGTAAATACAGTTTATTAATTTGTTTTTAAATTGAGTTCTTTATGTTATTTTTTCCAAGTCCTAATTAATAGTCTCTTTTCCCCCAAGTAGTTAGGCAGGCCTATTTATTGACTATTCATCCTACCAATACTATCTTAACATTTCAAGGCACTTAATTTACATTATATGTGTATGCTAAAAATCTAAAAAGCTGCCATGTTTAATTCTAAATATAAACCTACACTGCATCCACTTCTGAGACTACCATACCCTTGGGCAGAAATGTTTGGGAAGCTGTAATGTAAATGCTGCAAAAAACCAGTAGCTTTATGAATGAAGCTGCCAGACTTGATTTTGCACCTGCTAAAAGCCTATCAGCCTTCCTGGCATATCTTTCAGATGCTCTGTGAATACTAGCAGAATAAAACCAAGACATATACACTCTACGAATGGTACACTAATGGGAATCAAGAGACATTTCGTTACACTTCAAGTTACAGTAAAAACTGTAACCCCAATTTGCTCCTGATGATGATGGCCGCTGTTGTGGTTGTTTCATTTAACAATGGGGCAATAACTGATTAATCCATAACTCTTAATTTTATTCCTTTCTCTGGGAAGCCATGTATCAGACTTAATTAACAAAGGCAACCTAGGACAAATTAAAGTCCTATTTCACAAAACTTGAACAGCTTGCAACATTAGTTCTGCGTTTAGTCCCTGTTAGAGGTGCTGAACACCTGTAAGACCAAGTCACACGGGTTCAGTAGTAAAATCCTGCCTACAGAAGCACCAAAGCAGTGAGCTGCCAAGGTCAAAACTGAGCTATGAAGGTCAGCATAAAACCAAACAGGATCTACGGAAACTTTTCCAATGGCAAAAATGGACTTTGAAAAATTACCTAAATGGCATCTACATCTGAATATAACAATCAACAATAGAATTTATAATTATCTGACACAATGTAAATTTATCCTGTTACCTTTACTATTACATAGCTTCCAGACACCAAGATCATTAGGTCCTTTCAATAAACGAGTTGTTTATAAAAAAATGTAAGATCTAATCAAAATATTAACATAAGTCATATAAGTTCAGATGAGGTTGAATTGTGCAATCAGCACAATTGTGACATCAGCACAATGAATATGATAGAAAAAAATGAACTTTGCATGGATGCTTTTCAGTATGCATAAATTTGATCAATCAGTTGAATATTGCCATAATCCTGTTTATCCTAATCTGTCAGGGTAGAAGCTCCATCCTATTTCAAAGACTTTTTTTTTTTTAAAATCACAATATGCAGGTAACAAAGTAAAAAATACCATTACAAACAAAAAAGAATGAGAAATCAGCTAAATTTCAATAGGGAACGATACAAAAAACCCCTCAAGGCCAGAGGTTTAAAGGACGATGGTCTTCTGATGGTCTTGTTGGATGGATGGATGCTCCACAGAAGAACAGATGGTGTTTGCTCCCTGCAGATTTATTTTTTTTCTCCATGAGATGGACAGGTCAAAGTCCTATCAACATGCCTGTATTCTAAGGCTCTCACTCATCTTCTGTTAGGAATGACAAGTACAGATCAGATATTTGTATCTTATGAGATGGGATAATTTATAGACTTTATGTGAGGTCTTCAAGATGGGGTTGGTGGATCATTCAGTGTCAAAGAATGGTCTATCACACTGAATACGTACTGTCAGTTCAGTGAAGTATGGCAAACTCTCAGACTGTTAAGTCCCTCAGCTCCCACGAGTGCTCAAAGGGGCACAAACTTAGCTTCAAGCCACAGGCAAGGGGGCAAACTGTTTACCAGTAGATTCATCCCTAGCAGCAAAGTGATGAATCAGCAACTATGCAGTGCACAAAAGGGGACTATTATGAATAGCTTGTTCTTTTAAATCACATTTGTTTTTACAGATTTCTGGTCAAAGTAATGAGCATTTTTTCAAGAACTCCTTTAAGGATAAATTAAAAAAAAAAAAAAAACAACAACAAAACTAGAAAAACAGCAGGTGAAAAAAATGGGGGTGCCCATGACAGGTAAAAGGGCTTCCATAAACACTGGAATTACCACTGGAATTTCCTACCACTTTGATATGAATTGTTTCTAAGTACTTCTGAACCTCCGTGGAGGTCCTCCCTTCTCCACTATGTCATTTATTTTTCACTGCATTTGTAGGAGCCTAATTACTTTTGACACTTCACTTGCTCTATCACATTTGAAATAATCCAACAGGTTCCCAGAGGGAACAGTGTCGTCTTCATTAGGAAGGAGGGGACAGAGACAGAGAAAAATGAAATAACTTTGAAGCTGTTTCCAGGAGGTGTGCGTGCTGCAGCATGAAGGAAAAACTTGCTGAAAATCATGAGAGGCAAGAGGCCCAAACAACATGGACTTCACATGGAATTTTTTTTTCCATTTTATATTTCAAGTTTTAAAAAACTGCCATCATACTGGTCTTGAATAGCATGTACCTGAGCATGAAGTGGTTTAGATTTCCTCTAGGACTTCCTATATTTAGAACAGCACTGCCTAAAAAATCAGGAAGTTTCTGCTCTAAAGCTTTTTTGTCAAAATTCAAAGCTGAGTGGAAACACCTATTTACAACAAATTCAGTTTAAAAAGTACATACTACTTAAGGAGACTTAGCTAAGATCACTCAAAAACTCTTAAGGAAAAATGGCTGAGAGAGGATATGAAATAAAATTTCTTACAAAATTCTGCATTATTTTCAGAAGGTTCTATGCAAAACATATTTTTGTCAGAAAACGCTCATAGAAAGGAAAAAAAAAAGTATTTCCTGTCCAGTTCTGGCATCTTGCCTTTCAGTGACCAATAATAACAGCCCAGTAAAAACAGAGCACAACACACAGGATCCAAGTGTTTCCTCCAGATGCACCTGCAGATGTCTCTTTGCCTTGTACATGAAAGAGTCCTCTCTCTGCTATTTCTCATCTTTGCAGGATAATAATTTGAAATAAATACATTCAGTTACATCAACAGGATCTGATTTTCTCAGCATTTTATTTCCTTCTATAAGTTACTCCACAAGGAAGAGCGTTCTGCATGGAAATAATTGAAGACAAGAAAATATTGTTTTATCCACAGCTTCTGTATGATATTGAAGGTAAGCCTATTTTGTTAGACACATTTCTGAAATTGAAATTTAAAACACAGATACAAATGAGAAAGACAAACTAGACTAAACTACCTGAATTTGTTGTTAAGCATGCAGCACCATTATATTTCCACTTTTACTATTGCTACATTTCACTGTCACTGAGAATTTCTCCAGCGAACACTAAAAATACATTTGGCTAACACAGAAAACATTGGAATATGCTGATAATTAATTAAGTTTCATCACAGTGGTCATTCCTGAAGATGCACAGGGGAAGGTGTCAGTCAAACTGTACTAGAACTTCTTGCACTGGACTTATAAAAGTGTTTGTGCAGAGAGCAAAAAGGAAGCGTACAGCCTTTCGGCTGCATGATTGCTCGGCTAGGGCTCCTCCCGTTCCTGATTCCCGGTTTGCAGAATACTGGGAAACAACAGAAGCAGAAACATGAATGGTTTGTTTAAAGTAAAACATCCTCCAACAAGCAACTCCACTGGATTATTAGGCTCAGAAAACAGCTGAGTGTTACTGCACATGAAAGGATGAGACAGAAAGGCTCTCAGTCAAACACGAGAGGGGTGTACAGCACCAAGAAACTACTGCAGTACAGAGAATCCTCAGCTTCTACAACCACAAACTGTGAACAATTCTTATAATGATGACAGACAGAAGGTTTGGGTGAAGACTTTGTGTTCTGCTCTAATGCTGCCCAGCTGTTTGTGTACAGTCGTCCAGAGAGGTGCCTACAAAAGCAGCAGCACCAAATAATGTGAAATGTTCTAGACAGTGAAATGAGACCATCTGCTGCATTCCTCGTCACCTCAACAGGTTTAGATATGCAAAGCCTCTGGATGTAGGTGCAAAACAATAGTATTTGCATTATTCTGCAGAAAAGTCACACTTTCTGTGTTACTTTTCTGTCTTCGGTCTATTTTATACAATCTACCAATTCCAGCATCTATAATTTCTGCTTTTTCTGGAAAATTATGCAAACATCTATGTATACTTATTCACCACAACATTTACCATTTCTCACTAAACAGAATCATACTGAAGAAAGCTAAATATAAACTTACATAGGCAGAGATACACATACAAACCAAATAACAAGCTACTTTAAAAATTCCACAGGCAGTTAAAATTATTAACATTACCATCTGGAATTAGAAAAATTCTAAAAACATTCATCTGCAAGGAATCCTTCTAAGAAACATTGGTATCCATTTGCAGACTTTATTAACACCTTCCTATACACATCAAATTTATTTAACAAGTCATAAAACAAGTGGCTATGACACCATTCACACAACCCTAATACATCCCTTCTGAGTGCTTGGCAAATAAATAAGTTTCACATAGCATCTAAGAGCTCAAGGTTTATAAGTTCTATGCTGTCCTACTCTTATCCATATCCAAGGTAAATTAAGCAATAGCTTAGCAGGAATAACAGAAGTCTACTCTTTAATATTCTGATAGTATTGCAAAAATACAATCTCATACACAGAATCACAAATCCCGTAAGATTTACTAATTGTTAATTTAATTAGTACAGGCTAAGGAAAGAAATTTTGTAAGATGTAAGTATATTGCATGCCTAAAGGTAAGACACAGGGAATTTACTTTTCAAGGAATTAAGCCAGTATCCAAATACAACTTTCTACAGCTAATTTCCTCTATTTGGTCAAAAATGAGACAACAGGGGATGGAGCTCCCTTCTTAAACTCTATCTACATTCCAGTCCTGAAATCCAGTAACAAAATAACACAGTCAACAGACCCAATTTTCCACTACCAGTGTGGACAGCCTTCTGGGAGAAGTTGTAACTGAAGGTCACAAAGGATTTCATTCCTCCACAGCTCAGTTCTTGTTCCATGGTGAATTTATCAGCAAGGGTGTTGTTTATAATGGACGGGGTTTTTTGTTGTTTGTTTTTGATGTATCCATGAGGAATTAGTCTTAGACCACCAACTGATTTCACACAGGCCACCCAAGTATTCCTTCAATATCAAAAGCAGAAAGCGATCCTTTTTAAAAACTTTAAAATTTTGCTTTTGTTTACAGTGCCAATTGCAATTTAACACAGCAAAACACCACCACAGATACAATAATTTTACTGTAAATCAGAACAGAGGAGTTCTGCATAAAAGCAAAGACTACTTAAAGACAAAACACAGAGCCATGATGGAATCCATGCATTCCAAACAACGTTGACATCATGGTACAGTACACCCCAGAAAGTCAGTTTTCCATGCCCTAGGCAAACGCTCAACTACCTTTTATCAGCACTATTAGTCATTACCATGACAGCAATATAGGGTGAAATCAGCATCCGTTACATTGCATAGTTACCTTAAATGCCATCCAGTCACTGAAACACAGAGGGCTGGAAAATTACTTGGAGCAATATTGAGCTTTTGCTTGTGCTAGTGCATTTTTCAATTGATGCAAACACATTAAGACAGTTAATCAATTACAAATCAAAATCCATTCCCTCTACTATTAATGAATTCAACTTTGTTCAGGTAAAAGGATTGTGTTGAAATACTTAGAACTGAACATTAACAGTGTATAAAATCTGAGTAACAAGAGCTAAACAAATTCCTCCAATGAGTTTGTCCACTCCAAACATGAACTTCAGCAGTTTGAAAGGATGTTTCAGGTATTTTCATAATCAACTGCCCTGTTCTTCCAAGAGTTTTCAGGTAATGCAGTATGAAAATTGCACTGTCCATATTGTACATTACAGTGACTAGCATATGGATAAAAGACTTGGCAAGAGAGAGTTAGTTTGAAAATCTACACTAAATCAGTAATGTGGAATATTTTATTAAAAAATATATATAAACTAAAATTTATACCCTTTCATTAAGCTGCTGCTTTTTCGCCATTTATGTCACACAGGTAAGACACAGGTAATCAACCTGTACATCAGCAATCCCCAGTTGTCCTGCATGAATGAAGATCACAGTACTCAATCCAGAAAAGAGATTCAATCATAATTTAATAGCTTTAAAATTAATCACTTTCATGTCAATATTATTGCATGGTTTTATAACCCAAACTTGATTTTCTTCCCAAGGAGGTCATAGGTGAAGCATAATGTGGGTTCCAATGCACCCCTAAAGTGACAAAGTCCTAACAGAAATACTAACAAGACTGCCAAGTGCTGATCCTATGGGAAAAAAACCTGTGTTGCAGATCTCTGTCATGGCCTTCTGCAGCAGATGACAGGTTAGGGTAGAAGAGCAAACTAGAATCTGCACCAATGCTTTTCCTCAGAACTGACAGAACAAGTTGGTGTATTTCCTTCTTCTATGTATGCAATTCAGAAATTTGTATTTTAAAGTTATTGCACTTTAGTTTCAGATTATTCATGATGTTTGATTTGAGACTACAGCAGGGAGCCTACACCTGATAGCCCTCCTTTAGAGAAGTGAACTCAAGCTCCAATGTCCAGCTCTCAGAAAATAACTCTGCCTTGTAATCTGCCATAGTTTGATGGCCTAAGGCAAAAAACAAAGCTCTTGCTACTAGCTGAAGGCTATGAAGTACTGCATTGAAAAAAGAGAAATAGAAATATCAACATTTCCAATTATACTTTCCTCCAGAATCGGAAAAGCTCTTTCTTGTTAACAAGAAGGATTTAAAAGGCTTCTGTCATGTATCATCCGGCAGAGAGGTATCCATTAGTTTTATATTGTCTTTTCCTTCACAACGCCTGACTGTTCAAGTTCAGGCTGATAGCGTGGGTATGATCACAGTCCCAGCTCCAACATGCTCCCATCTCTTTGCAGCCCTCTCTGTTTGATTCAGTTTTCCATGTATTTTATCCCTGTGGCAGTTCTATTTAATAACAGTGTTCACATACAAACAGAATTGAGATGTGGGGTAAATTGATGCCTTGTTCAAAGTCATGAATACTTTTTTGCTGAGGAAGCTTCCTGAGTTCTGTATTCACTGACCAACCCACTAGCCTGTAATCCTCCCAGTCTGGCACGATCTCTGCTTGTCCATATAAAAATACATTTTCTAAAGATGTAAAGTTTAAGCAATATATAAAGTGTACTGTGATGATAAGAAATACCATATAAATGCAATTATTACCATTCACAGGAAACCTTGGCTGTGTTCCATATAAAGGACATCAACAATACTAGCAGAAGGAATACGACTGTAGTGTCAAGATTATAATTTATATAATATTTTAATTCAAAATTACATAACCTACTGTCCTGCAATTTGTTTGTAAAACAGTTTTTTTCACACCTCAGATAAGAGATGTTGATAAAACACTAAAAACACCTTATTTTTTTCCTGCAAAATCAAGTGGCTGCTTAAACTTTAGCAAGCTTTTCATACTCCTTAATTACAGAAACACTTAAACATTTGCTTTGGCTTTTTATTTAGTGTTCAAACAGGTATTTCTGTGCTTTTGCCACAAGGAACATAAAAATTACCTCTAGGCCACCAGCAGAAATAGGAAGCAACAGCAAGTCTTACAAAACAGTGTTGTTCTTCAAAAGCGATTTAAATACTGTGATGTAATCATCTCACACTTGACAATATCAAATGAAAGAAATGTTCATTTTTGATGTTTGTCACCAATTATGATGGAAACACATGTTGCTTAGGTTTTCTTCATTTAGAAGAAGATTACTGTGAGGGGGCAAACTAGGTGCAAAATGAAGTTCTGGTATGAGCACCAACATTTAGGTGGAGACCACAACACATTGCAACAGGAACAGGTTGCACAGATAAGACAGCTTGAAGCCAACCAAATTAGTAACTGGCTATTTTGTGTACTCTAGCATCTTTCAGTTAAGAGGTAAAATTTATTATCCCTTGGAAGATTCCAGACAGGCAAAACGATAATCTAGAATTTTAAAACTGTAAGTAACTTGGTCATTTGGACTTATAAAGGATACATGCTTAATCAATATTAATAAAATACCAATACTATTGCAACCATTATCAATTATTAATGTGTTTGATAAAACCCTAACAGAATTCCTTGTTTTTCTGATACAACATATCAAACACTAACATTTTCCAGGCACTCTCAAGAAGCTTTTCAGTCATACATTATTTTTTTAAACTACAAAAATACATATATGTGTGTGTGTATACACACATATGCATGTCCTTTTGACTGATGGAAACAGTTTAGTCTAAATTTTCTTTATATTTACAATGGTAAGATTAATTTTGGTTTTGTAATTGAATGGTCTTTTATCAATAGTATTTCTTGTTTTTTTCAGTTTTTTCCATGGATTCTGTTTATCTTCTCAAAAGCAAAATGCACAAGTGGTCTTTTGCATTGGCAGTTCCACGCCTCGTTATTGCTACATAAAGGCTGGTTAATTTATCCCTAAATTTTGTAATAAAACACAAATATTATGATTTGCAATGATTTTTTTCCTGCTAAGAATGAACTCCAAATAATGGACAGCCACAGTCTCTCTGCCATACCAAAATCGTAACTTCTTCCCAAAGCAATTACATATTTCAGTAGTATTTCCAAGACAAACCAAAGAGGAAAATTCACTCTGCTGTTCAACTGACTCTGTCATCTATGTAAGTGCTTTTACTTATCCCAACTATAGCAAACTTTAAAGAGCTCGGCAAGGAAGGATTTACAGGAAATTACAGCTCCAAATACTGATATCCAAATAAGAATCAGCTTTGTCGGGGCAGGGACTTCAGATTTTGGCCTGCCTGCACTTCTGGAGACGAAGCTGGCAGGAAGTGGAAGGGGAAGCAACGCACTTCAGGCCGGGATAAGCAGCTCAGCAGGAAGCAAGGGAAGACAGTTACAGGCCAGTCAGCAAGATAATGAATACAACCCAACCTTACAGTAACAAGGAGAAAAAGAAGTTTGACTTTGATTTTTAGCTCCAATTTCAAACAATGCGATTAATGGTCATCTGCTGTTTTCCTCCCATTGTAACAAGGCATAAAACAAGCTTTGTTTGATTTAGCATTCAGAGCAAGAGAAGACACTGCTCGTACGCACTGGTGCTGAGAGCTGCGCATAATCACACTCTGTACAAAGAATTACAGGACAGATTAAAGCTTTAGTGTCTACAGAGACAGGTGAGATTTTCACAAGAACCTAAATGAGGTAGGTAGCTCCATCCCAGGGAAGTTAAGAAACAAAAGGAGAAAAAGCCTTGGTTCCACAGTGCTTCCTGTGGAAAGATATTTGCTTCAAGAGACTGTTTGCCTAACTGCCACAAGTTTTACATTGTGTTCTCTGGAAAGAGCTACTAAGAGTAGTAACCAAATGAAAAAAGAAATAAAGATGTCTTTAAAAAAAATTCTAAAAAATCTCTTTCTTCACAATTACTGAGGGTTTTGTGCCTGTTCCTTAGAAATGCTATTGACTACATAGCTACACAGAAGTAGCAGCAAATTTCCAAAAAGACTACCATATTGAGAACACTAAAAGGATCATTTTAAACTGGAAGTACCTAATCTTTAACAGCAACTTCACGTTCAGCTCATCTGTGATTAATGTATACGAACTTTAAAATGCAGTCAGTCCTCAGCTGTTATTTGAGAAAGAAGGGCTAGATGGGGAAAAAAAAAGGAAAAGACTTCGTTGGGTACTATAAAAATAGGAAATCAGTAATAAAATTTAGATCCTACTGAATTTAACAATGCCATTATTTACTTTATTCTGAATAACCCTTAACAGAAACTCCCATTTTCTAACTAATTAAAAACTCCAACTGTATGTATGTCTCCCAGGAATAGAGAGAAGAAGAATGAATAAAAAGAAAACCCAACATCAATACCATAAAACTGAAGAAATAGATTCCAGATGTTAAAAAGAGAAGATTCTTTTCTTAGTCTCTCTAGTGTAGGTATGAAATTGGAAGATTGGATTCTTTCCGTATTGTCTTCCAACTACTGATGTAGAATCGTTCCAATGGAACTGGTTTGTCCTCATTACAATCACAGAAGAAATACTGCCTGCCCCATGCTACCCAAATGTTTTCAGACCAGAAATGCTGTAGCAATTTCAGTCTCACCTGTGCTATAGCAAATCCAATCCACTTTTAGCCTTTCATGCAGCCCTTCAATGCTAGTAATGTTAGCAGTAGCAGTATTGATAGAAGGAATCAGTTTTAAACTATCATGCAAATACAACCCTAAGAGATGATAGCTGTGATTTCAGCAACATCTGGTATTTGTAACTCAGGAGAAGAATTCGGTAATATGATAGTTCCATTTGATACTTTACATAGTTAAAAGAGTTGGGGTAAAGAAATTAAGAAGATACATGTTCTCAGATACAACTTATAGTCTGTACATCTGCCATACACACAGTAAAGGAAAACTGCTTTGACTACTTCTACCGTATTTGAATTAGGAATTGTGAGTCTTGTTCCCTAGAAAAACCAATATGAACACTGCAGAGAAACTGGTGTAGAATGTATTGGACTGGTGTAGAATGCTTCAGTTTTGATCGTTTAGGATCAAATGTGAAATTCAATACACCACCACTCATTGGGAAAAAAACCCCCACTTTTTATTATGGTCAATTTGGCACTCTCAAATGTAGAACTAAGGACTAATAACTCCTGCATCTGTATACAAAGTATTGAGCATTATATTCAGTAAAATGCAGTGAGAAAGGATTTTGAAAAAGGACCAAACTACAGTTTAATAACTACAGTCAGCAGAAAGACTTTAACAATAATAATGAATTCTTAAAAAACATATCCCACCCCCCCCACCTAAAAGTTCATTTAGGATTCTGAAACAGGGATAAATTGCATTTTATTAACTGCAAGTTCATTACATCACACCACATGTACTTTTTACTCTTTCAAAGAAGAGTGTGCAGTTAACTCAAAAGAAGATATAAATCTAGATCTCAAGTCCTTTTCCAGTCTTTATAAAGCTCTTTCTTTCAAGGAAAACTTCCACTTACTAATATTAGCCTCGAGCACAATGGGCAGATGTAGTCCTGTTTTTCGGAGAAGTCTGATGATGCACTGAAGAACCTTGTCCAAAGTCGGGGTGGCAGATGTACAAATTGCTCCAGTTATAGGGTTTAACCAGACAACCCTAGCTTCAAAATCATTATTATAAAATGAGTTCATCAGTGATTCCATTGCATACAGAGAGCTATAGTATTATCTTGCCTGAAGCACTGGATTTGCACCAGTCTTGAAGTGTATTCAGTATAATAACTATATATTTCTACTCACTCCAAAAACTCTGAACACGTGAAAACTGTACGTTCTAAAACAAACATCTGCCATCATGGATATTCACAAAATCTGCTATACTTATGGAATGCACACAAAGGAATTATAGAAAAAAAAAAAAACCTAAGAATTTCTTATACATTTTAACTCTATTTTTCTTCACAAACACTTTAAAGCATTTGAAAGTAAGTAAAAACATATTTAGTCCACAAGCTGTTCTAGCAGCAAAGTAAATCAGATACTGAAACTCAAATCGTTGTAGTTTAAAAATCAAAACAACTCCACCCCCATTTAAATGTTACATACTACATTTGCAGCTGAGACCTTTTTCTTCCTCTTTTTCCTCTGTTCAGCAGGTGTTATGTGTGATTCTCATGCTCTCATGCTGACATTTACAAAGCACTGAAATATTTGTGAACTCTGCTTCTGAATATAATAATATCAAATATAATGTTAATTGAACATGTGGGAGTGCATTGATGGTTTACTTGCTCAACTGAAATGCCTAGGACTGTTCTTGTAGAGTGAAGAACTCACCCCCTGAGGCAAAGCCTCATACCTTATCTTAATATTCTGACCTCTCCATGTGGAACTTTCCTCAGATGAGAAGACAATCCCACAGTAGTCATCCGACTTTCACCAAGCCCCAAATAAAGTCCTCACACAGGATCACTGTGAGAACTGTACTGTTAAATGGGCACTCTTTTCAAACAGAATACAGGACGGTTTCAGGTCTTTGTCACACTATAGTTAAATATTGCACCATAATTTTAATAAAGGTTAGACTAGATTTTTAAGTATCTTGACCAAAGTTGGAAAACTATTTTACATTCATACAGTTTCATTTTCCTGAAGTCTAAGTGGGAAAAGAAGTTCTTTCTTCCTCTCTTGCCTTACAATACTGCTGTGCAAATGTAAACAATTACATTGCTCTGAAAAGAGAAAAGTACAGCTGCTTCCAGGATTTTAGGCAGAGGTGAACTAATACCCTGGGTTACTTTTATCTACTACAGAAAATTCACAAATTGCAAAGGAAGATGTTTCATTTAAATAGCACCATTCACAGCAGAGCAGACTTCCAAGATGAAGTTAAAAAATATTTAAGATTTTTTGAGAACACAGCGTCTAATAAAAAAAGAAAAGCACATGTTTTGGAATTAACTGGAAAGGTCCAGTTTTCTGGTACTGATCTGGGAATTTTAAATAGAGAAGTAAGTAAAAAGGGCATATTTCTCAGTGTTCCTTTACAACACTGATATAAATGAGATTTTTTCATCTGTTCTGTCTTAGAGGAAGGAGCCACACTGATGGAAACTGGAAGTATTAAAACTCCTCAGATTTGTTCAGGTTGCCTATTTTGACCTAGATACCAATATTGCTTGATTGTTTATCAATGGTTCAGTGTGTGTGTGCATACTACATAAGTATAAATTCTTAGAAATATACCCCATCCTTAGTATACAAGAAATCATGGATCTATACTGCATGCAATAGGTCCATGTCCAAAATATCAGACAGTTTGCTAAAGCTGTTAGTGCAGATTAAAATCTGTATTTTGCATAATTCCTGGTATCGTATATAGTTTGCTTCTTTGATAAACACATTGAAGACATATGGTAGAAATAATGAAAGCAAACTAAAGCATATAATGAAAAAAAAGACAAAGGAACAGGCAGAGTTTTGTATCTCACCGTGCAATACTGCCCTTAGCATAGCCCTTCTGAAAATTCAGAAAAATAATAAAAGGGTTTGATCTTCCATTTTGGACTTCCATTTTGCTTTCTTTGAAGCTTTCTTTTAAAAACTCTAACTTGCAAGTGAAACACACATGCTTTATTCAGTCATTTTTATGTCCAGAGACTGCCTTTTATAATGGCAAAACAATTTTTCCCCACACATGTACAGAGCATCCATGAAAAGGTTCAAATAGTTCAACCTTTCAAGACTATACTCAAAAAATACACAGTTTTTGATACTCTAGCTGTTTATACTACTGTAGAACTCATATTTTAAAAAGAAGAGTAGATTTTTAGGCTGTGTTGAAGGCAGTAGACATTTGGTTCGTGACATTCACAGAAGAAAAGAACTAAGTTTTCACAACCTCACTGATGTACGGAAAGTCCATTAATCCCCTAATCAGTTAATCAGAATAGACTATACCAAGGCCTTTTCCCCCAATTACACTAACAATAAACAGGTTTGACTCTTGTTGGGGTAAAGAGGGAGCAGATCTATTCAGAGCACATTACTGCACCAACGAAAGTGTAGAGCAAAACACTAACAAATCAGAAGAGATTTGTTAGGTATGTATTAGGTTATGCATTTTATAAAGTACAACAAAACTAATACGTATAAACTATAATATTATATGAATTTTTCACATCACATCATGGTATACAATGAGCATTGGATTAATTTGTGTTTTGCCTTGTATTAAAAAATAGCTAGGCATGTACAGATTTCCAAAAATGCATTTCTATTTCAAAACTTATTATTAGTTCATGTTTCACTTATGTATGAAAACATCACTATAGTTTTTAATTTGACACATTTCTCCAGTTTTCTTCAAAAAACACACTAGACATAAGCAGTTGTAAAATTAAACATGCCTATCCCATAGGCCTTGTACATTTTTGTGAGGAAAAAAAAACCCCACATATGGAAATCAAAACTTTTACTACATAAATGGAGAAGAGAGCAACAGCAGTTTGAAACGTGGTATGTATATAAGTTTCAATACTCTTCTATTTCAGTTTAACACAATTTTCCTTAAACAAGTACAAAGTCTTACAGTACAATTTAAAGGTGTCTTTAAACTAAATCTTCTATCTGTGTCTTGTTCCCTGCAAAGCATTTGTTTTGGCAAACGGCTAAAGGCCTGCCAAGAAAAGATCATCGATCTTTGCCTGAAAAGCTTGAGCCAGCTTTATACAGTAAGGGCTTAGTACAAACACACAATGCTTACCAGATGTTCAATCAGCTAACTGGATACAATCCAAGGGGTGGCTATAAATCCATGGAGACATGTTCGTTATGAAGGCATTTGCCACACAAAGCTAAATTTATGTAAGCACCCTTTGGAGAATCTCTTCACTGAGCAGCGCAGTTTAAAAGGATCATGCACCAACAGACTGAACTGTCACCAAGTGCTGATTTGTGTGTGCACTGCTACCTTTAAAAAGAAATTTGGGTTTGAAAAGTTCGCCTGCAAAGTTCATTTTCCCAACTAAATGTCTGTGCCATTACTCAAGTCAGTGTTAACTGGCAAGAGCCAAGAACTTAATGTGGACTCTCGGACTATTACTTCACAGTTCCTCTTTTCAGGCTTTCCAGGTATTGCCACTTGAGTAGCAACAAACACCTACTTCCAGTTGCCATGCTACCAACAGGTGAAATTTTGTCTCAGAAGAAAGACATCACCTACCACACCAACAATATCTGACACAAGTCAGATATTACAATTATCTACTGACATCAACTTATCCTAACAGATTTATTTACAGTTGTTCCTTTGAGATGAGAAAGTTGTCTGACTGAGCACCACAACCTTCAGGTTTCCATATTAGCATAAATGCAATTCTTAGGGTATTTTTTGGTGGTTTTTGGTTTGGTTGATTGTTTAGTTCAAAAAAGCCCAAACAAAGACAAAACACAAGATATGGATGGTAAAGATTTCTTTCAGTTGTATATACAGTTATAAAATAGACAAAGAGTTTCAAAAAGAAAAAGAAACATAGAAAAAAATACTCATTTTTGTAATAAGCCTCCACACTTCAGCACAGAGCTATTTTAAGTTTAAATCAAATAAGACTCAAGAGAAAAACCATATTAGTAATAGCTTTGAATTATCCCTCCTAAGAGGAGAAAATGAAGGCATAGCAGAAGGAGAAAACTTTGCAAATCACTTTTTTCTTTTATTTCTTTGATTTTACTCTTTTTCCTCACTTGTAGTTTGAATGAGTGAAAAGCTGAACGGGGAAAAAGAATAATCCCTCAAATCCTACCAACATAAAACCAAAGCTTCAAAGGAAATAGGTTTTCAGTTGATACACTGCATAACGAGTTTTGAAAAGAAAAGTTATGGTTAGGTTTGAGGTTGGCTTACACACTACTAATTGCTGGTTTTCTATTAAAGCAGGGAAGCCTGCAGAAGAAAAACTAAAAAGCTAGTGTAGGACCTTATTTTATTTATCCAAGCTATAAATAAAAACGTGAGATTCGACCTTCAGAAGTGGAGCCTTCCTTACTGAGATCGAACAGAGCAGAACAACCAATGCGTGCCTGGTTTCTCTGACAGGGTATTTTACTCTGCAGTAGAAAGGGAGAAAAGCTATACAATATGGACACGCTTCAAACCCCATCTCCCTGAGCACACAATATTCCCAAGAACTTCTAGGGGAAGCTGCACTTGTAAAAGACCTCTAACTCTTAAACCTACCTGAGTCAAGTGACTGAAGACAAACGATCCAGTTAGCACTGCCAGCTCAGCACTGTTCACACAATTTCAGATTATTTTAACTCCCAGCAAAAAAAACCAGCCTTGAGTCTAATAACGTAATGTTCAAGTGGCTTGCTAAGTCTTGGTAAACAGTTTCCCAGATGACAAGTAGCATCCCTACTTCACAGATAATTTTACATTTTACCACTGGAAGACTGCCTGCCCCAAAGCCACAACAGGTCTTTTTGTGCAGATTCTTTTCACTCTGGAGAAGCTACAGAGGCTTATTGTGTCCCCCTAAGAGATACACACTCTGACTTCACCACTGACCCCTCCCAGACTCTGCATGGCTCTGCCTAAGCCACTTCCAACACTCACCTTCCTCTCAAACATTAAAACACAGAGGAAGGTAAGGATGAGTTTGAGTTGAATGGTCAATCAAATTTTGGGTTGCAAAATAAGAGGTCTTTAATAGTGACTTTTTTCCATATGTTTCCCATAAGTGCATGGGTTATTAAAAATAGACTCTCCATTCATTCTCATTTAAAAACAAGCAAAAATAATCTAGAAAATATGTAACCTTTCTAAACAAGTGGTTAAACCAGCACAGACAAAACTAATACAACAAACAAGGTTGACTTCTGTGTTGAAATCTTAAAATGTAATTATGTGCATTTAAATTAAGCTGGTGATTAACTTGAAACTTTCTTTTAGAGAGAGATGCCAGGAGGAATAGCGAAAGCGGGCTAGAGATACATTGCAATGAAGACGACGATCAGTGGGAATAAAGAACAATTTGTACCTTCCAGTGAGGTTTCTGAGAAATTGAAAAATGTTTCTAGAAAGGGGGGTGAGCTGCTCTCCACCTACCAGAAGAACATTCAGTGAGGTCTAACTACATAGTCATGATATTAGAAATTCTGAACAAACATGAGAATTCTTTCATGACCTGTTAAGCAGGATCAGCAGCTAATGGCTACCAGGAAGCGACAAACAAACAGCCTGTCAAGGTTGTATTTGTAATAGAAGACATGAGTGAAAGAAACAACTGCTCTTCAGTAACACAAATTCCTGAAACAACCATGCAAAAAGACTAACTCCCTGATGCATGTCATTTAGATTTTGAGATTTCTGGTTAAGCACCTTCTACTATTCTCTGTTCAGACAGAGTGTGGCACAACCAGATCTCATTCACTGAGCCCTTAAAGCACAAGAAGCATAATTAATGATGATGACAACAATTACAAAGTAGTTTAAGGAAAAGCTCTGGCAAATAGATAGATTACAAACTGCATGAAAAAGTTTTCATCCCATGGGATACCTTCTGTGAACAGATCTTTGCAAAGGGACACTACAACATAGAACAGAAATGCAATTTTTCTTGCTGTATTGATTCTACCTAAGTTAAACGCCTGGAACAGATCCTCTGGATATTTTGATTAACAAGCTGTATCTATGTTACAGATATTTTTTTCATGCAGGCCTTCTGCCATGACATGCCAATCAACAATAATCATATTTGCAAACCTAAGAGCCTTCAAGTAAATGAGCTAAGAAGAACTGGGAAACCTTTTCCAAACTCATATATTTTGAATTTCATGTTAAATACATAACCTGATGCAGTCTGAATTCTAAGGACTTCTTTGTTGGCTATTTCAATGCAAAAGACCAAATTATCAACCTAAACAAAATATTGCCCATTCACAAAATGCCATGACTTCAGAGCAGCCTTTATTGTAAAATATCACCTTATGTACCTTATCTTGTGCAACTTTAGTATTTTACAAGCAGATGAATCTGAAGATGAATGTATTGGAAGTTGTGGTGTTTTATTGCAATTCAACTACCTGCTCTAAAATGGGGAATCTGTAATTGTATAGAAAGACAACTGCATAATGCAAATTAGGACATCTAATGATAAATAATCATTACAATTGATTCGACATGGTTCCTAAAGAGTTTTGAGTAGTTATTAAATTTTTATTACATATTACCTCTAATAAACACAGCTAAGAAAACTATGTCAAGGTCATTATGAAGTTTCTACAGTTGATTCAATACTGACATACTTCAAAGGGCAACTTAATTTCTAAGTTGGTAGAAAGCTACTGTAAGTATACATTTGTGTCACACATAAACCAGTAACTCCAAAGAAACAAGAAACCTACAATGGCAAATGCAGCAGGCAGGTCACGAGCTTTTAAATATAGCAACACCTGTCTTTCAGTATATATAAAACTGACTTTGCTGAAAATGTTTTTAATCATTCCTCAGGCAATTTATCTCTCTCACCCACTTGCTGGCCATCTGTTATTCCAGTTTATAAACTGAATCACTGTGTCATTGTATTAGTTATGTTTTAAAATTTCAGCCTGCATTCGGATCTAGATTAGCTACACTGGAGCTCTTGAGTATTCCCCAATTCAAAAAAATAATTCAAAAAACTTTACTCACAAAACTCTATAAGCACTAAAGGAAAAAAAAAAAAAGAAAAAATAGATGAAAAGACACTTTCAAAGCATGTCAATAAAACAGTCAATGAGTGCACTTCAGTCTAGAAATAATGCATTCACTACAGCAACACTGAATTAATACAGCAAATCAATATGACCTTGGACAAGAAGCAGCACTGAAGAATTGAGTAACAGAATGTCTTACAGATGCTCCTGTTCACTGACAGACTGATACACAGACACAACCTTCTACATAGCCCAGGCAGAAGTTCAAGATACAAGACTAAAACCTGTGCAACCATTAGATCCAATATGCAAAGTAACAGAGAAAAAATAGGATGGATCTTTCCCAAGCTAATTCCTTCTTACAAACATGAGTCTACTATAAACTTTGTTTTTCTTATAACTGCATACATAACGTGGAGTCACCAGATGTTTGGTTAATAGCAGGAGTGACTGATTACATGCTTTGCAAGACTGACAAACTATTCTGATAGAGTAACAACAACAGCAGCCACCCACATTTTGATTTGGTCTCCCAGAAGCAAGCCATCAGAAATTCTTTTTCTTGAAGATGTTATGTGCTTGCATATGGCCCAGTACATGGCTCAAAGAATTATGTAAAAAATTCCAACTCATACTATCAGTTGCTGTGCCAGGTTCAGAGAAGCCACATTTGTTTGTTTGACAAAAGGGATTTGCTTCTGAAATATCTCTTAAAGTTCTGAGTGGGCAGTTACTATTTGTCAACACTTAAAAAATCCAACAGAAGTGTTAGAATTATTTTTAAAAAATCTATAAATAGAACTTTACCAATTAACTGTTGCAGTTATTTCAGGTTGTGAATGGGCACCTTAGTGCATATCTACATTTGGGAAGTTTTCACTGATACAGCTGCTTCCGTTCATAGGAAACAAATATGAATTTACTCTGAATGAGCAAAGCCCTTCCAAATAAAGTAAATCTACAGAAGGTAAATAACTCCGCATTTCAATTTTGACAAAGCAAGCGGAAAAAGGTGATTCACAGGTGTTACAGAAATACTGATTCCATAGTTCAAAATGGAGAACTAAAAAACTGTATTTTAAAAGGGGTTTTCTCACCCTCTTCCTATGTCAATATCACCAACGCATGCTAAAGTACTTTGCAGAACTGATTTTGAAGCACAATATGGGAATCTTCACATTTTAACAGAAAAAATTAAATCCTAACTTTGGATAACATCACCTTCTGTGTGACAAACAGTTTATCTAGCATTTTCTTTTCAGTATGTGGGCCAGACAGTTCCTACTACAGAATTTACGAAAAATTGCTAGAAAAAATAGTTACTCACCATCCCTCTCAGTGGAATACAAACATTCAGAAGCTATAAGAAGACTCCAAAACAGCATTAGTGTAAAAACTAGACTGGAATTTAATGGAAGCAAGTTCTAGAAAATTATGTATTCAGAACAAATCTAAATTCCCTGAGATTTGAACAATCCATTGGGATGAGTTGGCTGGGCTGCAAGATATGCAGTGGAGAGCAGTCTAAAAGCCTTGGGCTTTCCAGGTTGCCTCCTAAGAAGTGCACTGTTTACTGCTGGGGAAGTAGAGCTTCTCCTTCAGGTGGCTTCTGAAAGCAATTTCATCATATTAAGTGGCAGAGAAGCTGACACACACAGCTCTATAACCTCTTATGAATTTGTAGCTTGGCTTTAGAACAGGAAAAAAATTGCAAGTAGCAAAGACAGCAACTCAACTGCTCTTTCTACAGTTCCACATAAAAATATCTGCTAGATGCTGATATTGATACATAAAGTTGGTTCTCAAAAAGTCTGTCTCTGCCGAGGGAGAGGCAGAAAAACTTTACTTCCCTTTGTAACCTGCCATATTTCCATCTGTTCTGTACACCTAAGCCACAGAAGTAATGAGAGGCCATGAATGATTCAGCTTAGACAAAGGGGGGGAGGAGGAAGAGGAATTGTATACTTTTGTTGAGGAAGTCAGCTTTTAACAATGAACTATTTTCATTGTTTTGTCATGTAAATGCAAATAGGGCAGAGAAATAAGCAATCTGGCTGCTGGAGCTAAGGGAAAATTGAATTTTAAGAGGTATATGGTAACAACATAAGCTTACTTTCAATTTATATAGCGATTTACTCACACAAGGGCTCATTTGGAAAATTAGGACTTCTGCCTCTTAGAGGTAGTGTAACAATGCTCTCTGTCCACATCATTGGATCCAAGTAATCTTAAGTCAATTATACCAAAACAGAATTTGGATATCTGTCTTAAAAAATCTTTTAGAAGTGCCAAATAACTGAAGTTACACTATTGACTGCTGATAACTAGAAATCTGCTTACATCACCTAGAAGAAGCAAGTCTAGTTTTCAGTACACACCATTACAAGACAATAGTGGCTGGTGAGTATATACTACATTTCAACAGCTGAAATGTTTTACTGCTTTTTTAAAAAAACTGATAACTGAGAAACATGCAACTTGATTGCTTCCTCCAGTTAAAATTGTTACTACAGGTATTTTTATTTTCATGAATTGCCATTTGTTTTTCACCTCCAGAATTCCAGGTGAAACAGTGATGACACCCATTTGCTATGCACTCTGTCACTATTCACAATAAAAACTGGAGTTCAAAAACAAGATCCTGGTTAACAAATTAGGTCAAGAGTGGCAATCATCTCAACCAACCCTGGCCGCTCAAAGTCATACACTTAGTATAACCTTAATCTTATGTTCCTTTTATATTCAAGAAATACAGATGAAGTACTGTGAACTTACCCATTGAAATTCATAAAATACACATCAGATGTATTCTCTTTACATATATACATATGTAAATAGGTATATATCCATAAAATGAAAGAGGCATTTTTGAAACACATAGAATAAGCTACTTTGCATGTGGTTTAGGTGTTTCTGTTCACTACACAAGGATCCATACAGTTGTTATGTTACACTAGGTGCTTCATTAAGATAGTTGAATATCCAAAATTAGCTAGGCCATGGTCCTAACAAAGGAGTCCAAAATGAGGATTTCATAACATCACTAAAAAAACACCACAAAAACGGTTTACAAACTGTTGTACAAACGTGGTCCAATTTCCCTTGTGAGGAAAACTGTTAACTTTCCTAGAGAATTTTGCAATACTTCTACACAACACTTTTCCACAGGTATTTAATTGCATGGAAAGCTCTAAAGGTATACAAGTCCTATTGCATTTCATAAGCACCAACTTCTCCAGAGTTCTACCAAATTAATCCCAACTAAAGCCTCTTGGTCTTCCTGAGGGCTTCCCATAAGACAACATTCCATAAGCTGTTTTCCCTCCCTTGCTGGCCGATTTCCATTTGAGCGTTCCCTTCAATGCTAATGTAGCGACACAAATTCTAGTTCTGCAAATTTCTTTCCAAGCCCCTTTCAAGTGTCACAGGGTAATGCACCACATAATAAAGAAGTCATTACTATAGCCATTTTTTTATTTCCCTGTATAAAGGGTTAGAGAGTTCTAAACAACTTTCGAAGAACAACGTAACACCCTTCTTCCTGCCTGTTGACAGTCTGACACACTTGAATATATCTTGTGATGAAATACTAACAGTATGCTCATCTGGGTATCAATTAGCTATCAGTGGACAGTTGAAACAACATTTACCTGCCCTATGACATAATCACGTCAATGCTTTTAACCACATTTCAGTTAATCATTGTCAGGCCAGTTAGAAAGATAAGTGGAAACTACTATTTAACTGAGATTTTCTTCAATATGCAGGAAGAAAAAAGGCAGAGCATATCTTATGTGGGTACAAAATGTGGCTATAAAGTTTGAATAACAGTTTCCTTAATTTTTAAAATTCAGGATTTATAGCAATATGTGTTTTTGTAAGCTACTGCTAGTAATTGGTCAGAGTGCAGCAATTCATTACAGAGAACAGAAAGATAAACATGCTCTTCCGCTGTTTCTCAACTGTGCCAGGCAAAATAATTTCATTTCATAGCATTTTAGGTTTCAGGTCCTGTCAGGGTTTATGTGAATCTTCTTTATGTACCGTGAACCAACAATAACCTCGTTTAGCTGAGCTCTATGAGCTCCTGGGAGAAGCTGATCAAAGCTGATTGGTGGACATAAATAAAAATAATCAAACCCAAACCAATCATCTAGGCCATTTCAGCAGATCAGGCTGTCATTAAGTGCATGAATAAACTACACAGATCTGCTTCTTCATAAATTATCTTATTCCCACCATATATCATTTCACTCTGTTCAAAGTTATCTTTAGAAACTTTAAAAAATTATCTTTAGATTTTTTTCTCAAGAATTTAATAAATACTTCTATATTTGGAGTTTTTTCCAACATGTAACTGCTGTGCCATAAAAATGATAACACCTCTTAAAATTATAACATTTTGGTCATTCCTTTACTTGAAAAAGAAAACATTTAGTGGAAAAATACCAAATATTAGAATAATTCAAAAAGCAAATAAACTCTAGTCCCTCAACTTTGACATCTCATCATTTCTACCTACATAATGGTTAGTAGTCTTCAAAAAAAGAAAAAGATTCTGGAAGTTTCCTCTGGAAATTAATTCTGCTAAACTACTGTCAGTTCATTACTGGCTTTTTAGTTGGTGTTGTTACCATTAGGGATTAACAGAGTAAGACAAAACTACAACTTGCTTATTGACTGACAGGCAGATACGTCAAAATGTGTTCATTTTAACTTGATCTCACACAGATTTTAGAGCATATCAGCACACACCTCCTCTAATACTTCCATTACAGAGACCCTTGGAAGATTTCATTCATGAAAAAATAAGATAAAATATTGAAAGTCCCTACCTTCACCTGATGATCCTGAAAGGTCTATGATGACATACACTCTCCCTTCTGGCTCCAAGTCAATCTGTAATCAAGAAAAGAATTAGAAAAAAAACACCTTAGAATGGCTCCCAAAGCAAGTGACTGCACAGGCAGGAAACAAAAAGTTTCCAAACATCACAAAGCCAAGGTGTAGGCAGGACACACTGACTCCCAACAGAGCCTCCTTTTGCAAAGCGGTGTTGGGGACTCTGTACCTTCACTGGAGTAAAAAAGAAGTGTACATGCTTGGAAAGTTGGAGCTCAGTAAATTTTATGTGTCAAATATTTGAAGCACTGTTCTGCCATACATTTATACCACTATTTGCAAGAAGACAAGGAAGAAATTTAAAAACTGCTATAACTGAATAACTTTTTTACTGTAATTTATACTGAGCCCAGCTATGCAAATGTGGAAAACAACACTGTGACCTATTCAGATCCCAGCAAGACAGATCAGCTCTGGTCACAGAACGGGGGAAATGAACACACACAGCTTGTAGGGCCGGTTAACACGTGTTTATAATACTCCCTTTGTATCTCCACTAGGAAAAAGAAATACATGCTTTATCCTCTTTTTCTGAAACACAAAATTTGTTTATTTCTGCACCATTCTGGTAGATTTTAAGGAGCCTTTGCTCTTGTGGAGATCACTTTCACTCTGCATGAAATACAGGTGCTCAGTATTAAACTGCCATATTTCCAAGATTTCACAGGCTGCGAGAATAAGCTCCTGTAACTTTTAGGCACTGCAATGAAGAGCTCATTACAAATCTTCCTGTATTTCACCATGTTTCATCAGTAATTATAAATATTGCTGGATTTGACTATCTCAATGGTGCGCCACATATTAAAAAGAATTTTTGCCACCATCCGTCTCTCAAAAATTAAACTGTAACTAAAACATTATGTAATCAATAGCTCATACTGTCACATAGGAGTTGTCATGTGATTTCAGAGACTGAGTGACGTGATGTGACCTACATTAATACAGTATTTTTAACCTATTTTAGTAAGAAAAGCACACAGATAAAATTGTGTGCCTGCTGCCAGGGTGCCTCAAGGGACCTTGTCTGCCAGCTCCTGTCCTTTGTCTCACCACTTCATCCTGGAACAGGTGGTCAAGGAAGCACCGGGCAGCCCCAGTCATGGCCATCAGGTGCCTTCCTGAGTATGGGGGCAGGCCACAGCCATGCCCTGGCCAGGATATGTGCTCTGCTCTCCATGACAGAAACCCCCAAACTTGCTTGATGCTTCTGCTACTCTGAGGCAACCGCACACGGAGCTTGTAGCTGGGAACTGGCAACCTCCCCTCCCACCTCATCACAGCCTTCCTCTTCCTCCTGTGCCTCCCCCCTGCTCTGCTACAGCAGGGGAATGTGGTCTTGCTTTCCCTGTGTCAGCAAACAACACCAAGTGTCGCCCTCCTAAGTCACGAGTGACATCAAGACACAGCACTAGGGCAGCATGAGGTGATAACCAGATCACCGATTCACACTAACAACTTAGGAGACCAAACGATTGGTCTTGGCAAATCAGCAAGCAAATGAGGAAAGGAAGGAGGCAGCAGAACATCTAGGCTATGCCATGATTTGCCAGCCTACGTTCAGCAGGCAGCTTCATGGGGCCACCTTTTTTGTGACTTAGGTTTCTCTCATCACCTGAGAGGACCTTGACAAGAGGGGCACCTCTGCTTTCTCCCCTCTTTTTGGCCACGGCTGCTGAATGCATCAGGGTGATGCAAGCTCCTCTTTCCACCAACCAGCTTCTCACAGAAATGCTTCTCTGTCCTTCAAGAGTGAGCCGGTAGAGGAGTTCACAGGTCCGGCTGATGACATCGGACCAACGGATCAAGAAAATGATCTCAGCAGCTGTATTTTAAATAGATGAGGCAGGAAATAAGTGTTAGCAAGGCCAGGGGTTACTCAGAGGAGAGGAAAATGAAAGCATGGTTGAGTGGCTTTTTTATAAATAATAGTGTTTAATATTCAAGTAAAGACATTTGTAACAATTTCTGAATTGGCTGCATGAGTTCTATGGGGGAGGTTTTTGGGCTTTTTTGGCTTTCTTTTTTGTTTTAAATAAAGCTGCTGATCTTGAAAGACTGCTCTTCTCCCTTTGCCATTTTTAAATAAGAAAAATATTAGAAGATCAGAGGCACAGGTGGATGAATAGACTTTGATGTCTATGCTGAGGGAGGCTTTTGAAAAACTGCTATAGCACTCAACAGATGGCTGTAGTGAAGACAGATATGTCTAATGCTCTGTTTGTATCAGCACCATACTCTGTTTGTTAAGCTTTCAGTAAAATACTTTATGCAGTTCAAACCCCGGCGTGCACGCACACACATAAAACTCCAACACCATCCCTGCAGAGGAATCGGGTGTCTGGAGGAGTTAGTGCCCACCATCACAAAATGTCTCTCCTGCCCATTTAATTACAAACAGCATTGGAAGCAACTCAGGAAAAAGACTGGAGCACTGAAACTAAGTTTCCATTACCCATCAAGTGGACTGTTTTCATTTATATTTTATTAGAAATGATGCTTACTGATTTTGAATTGGAAATTTTGCTGATGCTTTAAGCAAAATGAACCGTTTATGAAATGGAATCTCTTTTACAAAGATAGCATGTTTTAGTCTTAAAATATTCTAATACCAATAAGAATGAAACGGACATTCTTATCTTTGTATTTATAAAATACCCACATTTCATTTCAGTGAGTACCTGTGCTGACAATCTCATCAGTCACACGAATTAGTAGTTTTGTCAGAAGCCAGCAGCTCAGCTGTCTCAGCTGACTTTATATATAAAAAGAACACCCCAGCAAAAGCAGAGTCCCCTAAACTGATAAGAATCCTTTGTTTTATCTGAGGTATTTCATTTACCACGGCAAATAGAGAATAAAAAGGGCTGATTCCACCTTAATTTTTAATTAAAAATTTGTAATTTAATGCCTAGAAACATAATGGCATAAGTACCTCCAAAATAGTCAGATTACTAGAATATGCATACCTTTTCTTTCAATCTGCACATTAAACTACACTTAGACTCTGCAATGTCATTTTATAAATAAGTAACAAAAGATGTATACAGCAAAATCTAAAGTTCCCATGCATTTTTCACCAAATGCCCTGAAAGTTATCACATGTGAAATGTTCTTAAACATATGTAACCAGAAACAGAATGACTGGCCAAATTAAGCTGAATATAACAGACATTCTTGAATTCAATGGAAATAGTCTGATCACGGCAATTCTGATTCTGACCCTTCTACTTGACTAAAAATACTCCCTCTGAATGCAGCCAAGCTTTTATACATGCAGAGAGACACTATGAGAAGATATCTAAAAAGACATGACTATTCAAAAGGACAACAGAGAACAAGGCAAGATGCAAACTAGGGATGGGATGGAGGAGTAGATACAAAAGCAGCTTTGCTGCAAGCAAGACATATTGCAAAATATGTGCCTCGCACATATACATCACATTTTCCACATGCAGCAAAACATGTAACAACTATCATTGAGCAAAATGTTTGATCACCAAAGCATTTTATCCTGTTACTGACCCATGCTATTGTTGTGACTTTTGCTAAAATACAGCTTTAGCATGTGTAAGTACGATTAATTATAAAGGTACTTTAAACAACTTCTATATTGTTCAAATAATCCATATGTGGCAGCATATTGAGATGAGTACAATCATTGTTGGAAAGCAGCACAGATCATCAAAAACTGCAGGCACGAATAAAACCTATTAGTAGCCTGTTTCAGGGAACAAAAGGCAACCATCCATAAAACCAGACATACTTTCAGAGGAAAAAACCCGTGTTGAAACCAAGGCCAAGCTTCAGCATATTGAAGGCATTTATACAGTTTCACAGTCATTAATGGATTTTATTTTCAACACCCTTCTGAGACAGTTCCCAATCTGCAAAATGGGATACTCCCAAAGGCACAAGCCAGACTAAATGACTTGCCAGAAAGGCATACAAGAAGGCTATGGTTAAACAAGAAAACTCTGGTCTCCGGAGGCCCAGACTGCCCACTGGACCATTTCTCCTACTCCTCAGTTAAGCTTCACTTTGTCAAGCGATACACATCCTGTCTTCCAGCAGTACCAGAGACTACCAAGTACTCTTTTTTTTTTAAACAGTTTTAATGGTACATATCTAGGAGCCAATTTCCTTTCTTCTCCATTCAGTTAATACTAAGCTGTAAAAACAATACAACCAAACAAAAAATTGCATAAATATTTCTCTGCACCATTTCCAAAGCACCGCAGTTCTTGGGCAACTCTGGAATAACACAAAATTCAATCAAACTATGCAGAATATTGTGAAAATGGTTCAGCTTCTTCTTAAGATTTGGTTTTTTTGCAAGTTTTTAACTCCTATGTATTCTTCTGAAAAACTGAGCCCTAAGCTCAGCTAGAAGCTCACTCTCAGGTGCAAGACATTAATTCCCACCCCCAAAAATAAGAAACTTGGACAGAATTCTCTTAGACCACGATTTTCTAACAAAACCACATACTCACTAATCTTACAGAGATGAGGAAGATTAGGATATGCTATGAAAATACTCAGATTGCACTGATGCTTCATATTTGAATATGAATAAGCCTGAATAATTCTGTCAGCATTTGGGTTGGTTTTTTTTGTTCTGTTTGACAGCACCAGCACAGAGATTTTGCATGCTTTATGGAGCAAACTGAGACCTGTTGTAAACAAGTAATAAACTACTGTCTTCAATGATTCAGTGCCCCATTGCCATAGGTTTTCATTTGATCATAAGAGAGTCCATCAGCCATCTATATTCCAATACGAGAATGTCAACCTAAGACTGAGTGTACTGCACACATTTAAAAGCCAACTTGTTTCAAGAGAAATTTAAGGACAGTCATTGACAGAAATGCAGACCTGAAATAAACAATGAGTAGATAAATGCATTTTCCATAACTGAACTTCCCAGCAGCACAAAGGTTGAGTCAGTTCTACTCTGATCTTCCTTTAGCTAGACAGTATACGAAACAATGCAAAACCCCTTTAAACCTAAAGCTGTTGAGGATTTTGGCAACAGTACAAACCTAAACGGACTGTATAAGCCACAGAAACAGAAAGAATTTAATCATAAAACCTGCTTTGCACCTCTTCTTGTGATGCTCTAGGATTATCTGATATTTGGGTAGCTTAAAGCATAAACATCCAAGCACATGATCTATCACTGCAGATGGTTATTTGAGTCACATCAGACTTGAGAAGTCAGTATGTTTTAACCCTTACTGAGCACAGCACAACAAAGTTTCTCGCTGAACATACAACTCTGAAAGAAGGGAAGAAATTGTGCTTATAATGCCGACAGCTGCAAAGGCTGAAGGGGTGTGGGGGGGTTTCATCTGTCTGCTATTTTTAGAGGCATTTACTTATCCAATTTTAATAAAATATTATTTCCATGAAAATGTATAAGAAAATCAGAACAGTTATAATGTAATAGAAAATGACTGGAAATAGTCTGAGCTGGTCTTAGCCACAAGACTTTTCTGCTTCAATTTATACAGCTAATACAGTACCTATTTTAACTTATTTAAAAAAATTAAAACATTAACAGTGATATTTTTTAATATAGTCAAAATGACTGAAGCCTAAGTTATTTAAAAACTTTCAAAACCACCATCAGCATTGGAACAGAAGCAAACTTGACCAAAAAAAAAAAAAGCTAGAGGTATGATTAAACTTGCAAACTTGCTACCCAACATTCACACCTGAATCCCTAGCAAGCTCACCTGAAATGAACAGTTTTGCAATAAGCTACATAAGGTCAGCAAAACAGCTGAGAAAAAGTTATTTAATAATATTATCTGAAAATTAACAATTTCAAATGTCACATCATTAATTACATAAGGTAAACTTGACTTTTAAAGAAATTATCCAGAAAACATACATAGAAAACCTCCCTAGAATCTCCATTTTTCTGTGATTTTCCCCCCTCCCATCAGCCTCTTGCTCTTCTGGCAAAGAAAGCAGGGCTCTTTGAAGTCAGTGTACTGCCACAAAGTTCACAAATCTGCCTTTCATTATGCTTGTTATATATTTGATTATTATAATTACAGAGAAACATAACATAGCCTGCTACATTGTAATTGACCACAATGATATACATAAAAGTTCAGAAATTTTGGCCACAGGGGATTCTATCAATTATTTACTCATACTCAAAAGTCAACAAAAAAACCCATCAAATATCTTGCATGACCTACAGAAAACATCAAACACTTTCCAGTGTCAGACACATGCACAGACATAATACAGAACAGAAGCAGTCAGCGAAAAACAAGATTCAGTTGAAGTAACCACAGTATTCAGAAATCAATTCTAAAACCAGAATCCTTCAGTTACTTAATATAGCATATATGATGCTCAACTGCAGCATCCAGAATCACACATAATATGACTTTGGCCTTCCATGATCTACTGTACCTATGGCACCAAAGAAGGTGCATTTCTGAACGCATAGTGATACATGCACATGTGACATGTTTATTTTTGTGTGTTACAAGGAAGAACAATTTTTACAGACCACTGTGCTGGGATTAGGATGTTCATGGCTCATTTTCTGGCAGAATCCAGAAGGTGAACTTGGACAGCTGGCTATATTTACATGCAACAAGACAGCAGAGCAGTACAAACGGCTGCAAAGGCATCAAGCAGCATGACCACAGAAGGGTCACTGCATGAAACCAAGCTTCTGACTTCATGATCTGAAGAGAATAAAAAGATTATCTTCACTTCTTTGAAAGCTTCAGGTGGTGGAGAGTATGTATGGCACAAGGTATTACCTATTATTAACTCGTTTAGGAGTAATATGACAACCTGGTTAGGGTTTCTAAATACCTACACTCACAATTCATGACAACGAGAAAGAAATCAATAAGAGAGAGAGATCTCTTCATGAGCAGAAAAATAAGTCAATGACCTTAAGAGATAAGGCTGCCTGGACTAATCATTCCAGGCATTCTGCATGTGAACAGATCAGTGGACACTCGTACTAGTACCAATGTTTCAGACACGAGTGTGTGTTGTTTGTTGGTTTATTTAACCCAGTACAGTTATTTGGATGATGTAAATGTCTTCTATTATTAAGCCTTATGAAGGCAGGGGAATAAGCCAAAGTACTTTTTCACTGTATAATATCTACAGTAGAAATGGAGGTTGCATTATTTTAGCAATGGTAATGAAGGTAAAGAACAAAGGACTTATACAAGACCAGAGACAACATGAAGTACAATGCATAAGAGTTGGGTTTGGCTGAGCAACATTCAACTAGACTTTTTGAGTGAAAGTACAGTAAAACCATCTACTGAAAAAAAATCTGCAAAAAGCCATTCACTTGAAACATCTGCCAAATGCATTTCAAGAAAGAAATGAAACTCTTCAGAGCACAAACACTTTCCCAAACAGATGGTTATTTGATTTAAGAATAAAGGAACTGCATTGCGTGGAAAGATCTGACCTGTAATTTCATCACAAGGCTTTTCAAAATGTATTCTTTAATGCACTAGTGCAGTGTCACTCTTCAAACCATAGGGAAATAATTAGCTGTCAAAAGTATTTAAAACACATTTATTGTCTTGGCTTATGGGCATTTTTAATGTCATGCTACAGAACTGCAACCAGAAGAGAGGGAGTTACCTATACACCTAGCAGTAAAACACTGAATAGAGAATCAGGACTGCAAACACATAGTGGTTGGCCAATTACTACATGTTAAAACTGATAAAGGCTGTCAAATTATTTTACCACAGCACAATGTCAGACAACCACTTGCTCCTACGCCTAAACCAAACTCCTAGTTAGCATATTTGGTCAATCTCAGGAATCACCTAAACATGATGATTTAAGCAGACATTTGGAGTTTCTCTTCATTACAATAATATTTCCTCTGAGTAGACACCTTTTCAACACTTTAGACAACCATTATGAAATAGGTATCTGCATAAAAGTAAGTACACGGATAAGCAGAGGACCTTAGAATTGACTGTTAGTTTTCCCGGTCACATACAAGAGTTTGGGTGCACTGCATACATTTTTCCTTATTTCCCTGAGTATTTTCCATATTTCCCTACATCCCTTAAGCAAGACATTTTCTGTATGAAGACTTACGGATTAGGATATCAAAGCAACGCTACTTGTTTCCTGTAAACCATATAGTGTATTTCTTCTCTTTATAGTCAAAACACACCTTTCTTGCACTCTCCTCCTGCAAGGTATACTCTGGAGAACTCAAGGAACTCAAGACAGTATATAGTAGGCGATATCCACATCACAATTCTGTACAAAGAATAAAGGAAATATTTGTGCTGATTTTTAGACCTCAGAAATCAGGGAGATTAACAACTGGAAGATCCAAGACTGAGGTGCTTTAAATTAAAATCCTTCCTAAATGCAGTAAAATAATCTTCAAAGACAGGATAAAAAATAAATGCTAGGAATTGTGATATTTAGATGATGTCAAGTTGCCCAAAACAAAACCCACAAAAGAGATTATTCTGGAACTTGCCTATTAACCAAAAGTAAGGAACATCAATGACACCCTGGTTTAAGTAAAGCTTTCTCTTGCCTTAGAGAGATCTTCCCGGATACTAGAAAATAAATATACCTTACATGAAACCTCAGCCCAAACTAAGCAGATAGCATTAATCTCAGACCCTTCACACATTTTCAGTCTTTCAAACACTACTGTGCAACACCTGTCAGTAACTTTTGAGAGAGTTCTGACTGGATTAACAGCCATCAATGAGTCAGAAAAAAGAATGGAGCAGGAAATTGAATCCACTTCAGTTTCGCTCTAGTTCAGGCTCAGTTGTAAGTAAAGCTGTTCTGGCTTTGTTTCAGTTAACAACAAAACTCACATCTAGGTTTTGTTCCAAATAAAAAACTCTCTCTATTAAGACAACTACTACTGTTTATGAGTTTGAATTCAGTTCAGCTGCTGGGGAAGAAAGGAGAAAGGCCTTCATATCTGAAAGGCAAGCACATTAAATGTACTCTCCATTTGAATTCGTGATAGAAACTAATCCTCCATTAGGAAGGAAACAGCTTGATTCAATATGCTGCAAAGGGACAAACTGTATTTTGATGACACTGGCTGGAACTTTTAAGTAGCTTGTTGATGTGCAACGCTGGCATCAGAGACAAGCCAGAGTGCAGCAGCAGAGAGAAGAAAAACTCTGATTAGTAAATTTTTACTCTTCTCTTTTGCCAGTTTGATTTAGATATGAACGAGATTCCCTCTCCCCACACCTCCCAGCTAAAGTGGTTGAAACCACAGAGTATGCAATTCAGATAGCCCTGGAGGTGTGCCCAGAGGTGCCTTTGATCTCAGTAACTGCCTGTGAATTACTAAGATCTTTCCCTCAAATTTCCAGAAAACAAACAATATCTTATTTTAAGAAAATCTCTAGAAGCTACAAAAACATGCCTGAAAATTCTCCAGTATCCAATCTGCTCCTCCTTCTGTGCAAAACTGGACTTTTAAAATGACAAAATCCCTGAGCTCCTTTGCAGTTTACCTTAGTGTACCATTCATGAAGTTTTGGCTGATAATCAACGTGTCAGCACTGCTGAGTGTCACTGAGTCACACAGTGACTGATTTGAGTTTTTGTTTCAAATCTCACCTTGGCACCCAAGGCTAAAGAAGGCTGCAGGGCTGAACTCTTAGAATTACCCAGAAGGTCAAACTACACCGAGGTAGTGCCAAAGAGGGGCAGTTCCATGGACTACCACCAGGCAAGAAACAAAGAACACTACTTCAGAGAGGCAGAACTGAAGAAAGACGTAGAAAGAACATAATACAGGGACAGAAATACCTTCAATTAAAAACACACGTGAATAAGAAGAATAAAAGATGCAGGGAAGCAGACAATCGTCATGCAGAGAAGAAAATTATATATACAGCTCAGAAGTGGCATGAAGTTGTCACAAGGAAACAAAAGGAAGTTAAAAAACATTTCAAGAAAAAAGCCAAGCTAAAATTCTTTGAAAAAAATGCAATTTTTTCTTTTGGAAATATTAACCTCTTTTAACCTCATTCTTAAATCTGAGAACACTTCTCATTACTATTTCAGCTGTCTTGCTATGTCAAAAGACCATGGCTTTATCCCAGACATAAAGGGTAGGTTTTTAAAAAGTAATAAAGAAGTTTCGAACAGTTTTTAAATCGAGACACTAAAACCATGATGATTTACTTTATTATTCATCCAGGGAATGGAAGGCTTATCATTTGTTAAAATGTCTCTGTTTAGATATACTTGTAATTGATAATTGATAATTTTAATAAACCAAATGCAATTTTAAAAAACGTATCTCCTACTTTCCCATTCGGGTTCACCACAGATATGTCTCTATTTTCAAGGAAAGAAACTGAAAAGCAAAAAGGAAATAGTTACCTTACAGAATTACCTAAATTTGGGTTATAGAAAGGAGATTGCAAAAATATCACAAAAATATAGTTTTCCCAGTTAAAAAAAAATTCCTTCACCAAGCACAAAGATGAAAGCATAAATGCACAAGCTTCAAGAATTACAAATTAATGTTCTTCTGCTAGGTCATGAAGATGGAAGAAAAAGGTATGTTCTACACAAATATTCTCTATGACCTTTCATATATGTATCTGTAACATGAGTTTCTTTACAACAAACACCGATATTACAATAAACAATCATTGCATGATACACAAACCACAACAGAATTGGCATCAAGTATTTAAACAAAAGAATCCTTTCTGAAAATATCTCTCCTACTTACAGCCTGCCAAGAATTGCACTGATTCAGAGACTTTGATCAAGTTACGTTCTAAAGAAATTCAATTCCTCCAAAAAGGTAAATTCAAGAATAGCACCGAAACATTTAAGTTTCTTGAACAGAATTGGTTAAAAATGCCTCAAAATTTGACAGAAAATGTAACCCCCAATGCTATCTTATGTGCCTTCCTAAAAAAATTGCCAGGGGAACTAGCATTTTTACTTCCAGAAGAAAATGTTGGAAAATTCTCTCTTTGGTTTTACTTTCCCCCCCTTTTCAGAAAGTATTATGATAAGATCTTTAGATAGGATTTAATAACGTTAGGGGGTTTTTCTAACATAGTTTTTGTGTTGCTCTGATGATACTTTATCCTATGTTTAATCATCAGCTTAGAAAGATTAATGGAGCTAATTCTGTTAACAAAATGGCTATCCTGAGGACTACAATTATCTGTGATTCACTTGGACTTCCTCTGCAGCTTTAGCCATAACAAACCCATAGCAACTCTGAGACTCTTCAGATGTCAGCTGCAAAGCACTTTGTTAAAAGAACAGCTAAACAGAAAACTGATAAAGTCCATCCTACCCATGTTTAAACGCAAAAAGGAAAAACAAGTAAAATAAAATTTAGTAGCTTGACATACACTGCCAGGCAACCTATACTCCATGAAACAGAGAGACCAGAATGTACCATCTTGAATACAGAGATTACAGAAAAGGAAATGGTAAAAATAGCCACTACTATTATTACTGTTCCTGAAAAGTTAGACAGCACAGTCCACCAGCCAGAAGTGGCACACCAGGAACAGATATATCTTCAAAACTTCCTAAGAACAAACACATTCCCAATCCCTCTATCATTAACTGGCATTTTTCTTTAGCATTTATTTTCGTTTACTGTAGTGTTTTAAAGTGAATTACATGTGGAGTTCTCACACATTAAATATGAATCTGATGTGAACGATGCCTGCTAAACCTTTTTAAAATCTCGCTCTTTCAGACGTAAAGAAAACTTTCCAGTATTTCCTGGATTTAAGAAAAAAAAAAATCAACAGAAAAATCCACCCTGAGACTTAGTCTGCCTTGTATTGTAGGAATTTGGCTGTTCCTCTTTTAGTCCATGAGGAAACAGGAACAGCAGAGTCATTTACAGTTTTGTTCTTAAAAAAAAATGATTATAATTCAAACCCTTTTTTGGGGGGGTGGGGAGGCTAGGGGTGGGGTTTGGGTTTCTTTTTTATGTTTTGCCTTTTTTTTTTTTTTTTTTTGTTAATACAAGAGGTTTTTCAGGTTTGGGTAATTTCCTTGCAAAAGCTTAGGTTAGATTTCATACAGCCAAATAGTCAGGACTCCTGGAACTGAACTCAAGATAACTGAATAATTTTTGTTCACTTAGCTGTTAGAATTTAGCTTTAAATGCATAAGAACCATTCAGTTCTGCTAATGGAGGGCAGAGCACACTGCCTACTTATTCCTGTATCAAATCAAGTAAGTAGAGCGAGGGTAACACCTGTCTTCCAAGAAAGGTTTTCAGTCTTTTCTGAAAATGTCTAGGGATGAAGGATCTGCTACATCCTTTCTTAACTGGCTTCTTTAGTTTATCACTTTTAATGTGAAAGGAAATATGCACTATGATGTCCATTTTAATCTGTCTGGCTAGCCCTCAGTTCTTATTTTACCCTTCTCAGATTAAAAAGCTCTTTACTTTTTTAATGGTACTTTTACATACTCAAATTAAGTAACTTCCCATTGTTCCTTTTATTTAAAGCAAACCAGCGAGCTCAGAGTCTTTCCCTATATAGAATTTTCTCCAATATGTGAATGCTTTCAGAAATCCTACTGTGAGCTCTGCTATTGACCTGCTGGGTCACCTTGGGTAATATATTTGATTAACCCTCTGTGTGCCTATTTCACTTCCTATAATTAGTCTTATTTAGAGTACAAATTTTAAAAAGTTCAGGCTCTCCTTAACACTGTTGTGCAACTAGGCCCTCACCTTTTTACCATTATCTACACTGCATTTTGCGGGTTCTAAGCATGCTGCCATATTAATAATCTGAATAATCAACCGCTTTTGTAGCCTATTGAAAACCCTGCACATATGTCTGCTGGAGTGCACTTATCTCTTCCCAAAAAGCATGGAACCTTACCACTTGATTTCAAAAAAATTTCCATTTGGGGCTTATAGCACAAGGCTTTTCAATTCTAATTCCACACGGAGAGGGCAGAGAGAGGTCTTGCAGAAAGTCTCCTTGGCCTTCAATACACTTTTTTTTTCTTTAATTTCCAACCAGTTTATAAAATGTCGACCTCCCATAATCCTCTTATGTTCAGCCTACACTAGAAGGAGGAATAATTTCACACCTGGGGGAAGTGTCATGAAAATTCTGTCAACTGTAAGAAGGGTGGAGGCAGGCAGGATAGGCTTCTTCAGGAATACATCTAAGTTTTGGATACCCTTCTTCCTCATTCCTCCATGGTCGGCCTACAATTTCCATGAGCGGTATCCCACACAGCTTGCAGAAATCTCTGCCTTAGACAACCCTATAATCAAAACTTAGTTCTATCAAAGTTTGTTTCAAAATTCTCAAAACAGTCTTATCTGAAAAAACTTAACAGGTGATCTGAAAGAGGAACTACATATTTACATTTTTTGCTAGAAGTACACAAACAGCTCCCAAAAATTTGCTTGACCACAGTAACAGCAATAGTCCAAAGACTTCAAGTACAGAAGAGGAAGTAAAGTTAACCTTTGTATTGGGGAGAAAAGTTTTTGTGTGAGTTTGGGAGGGGCAGTGGTTGTTTGGTTTGGATTTTTTTGGGGGGTTTTTTTTTTGTTTTGCCACCTCCCCCCCTTTTTTCTTTAATGCAGTGTGTTTTCCTTACTAGGAAGTGAGATGAAAGCAATTCATGCACAAATATGACCCTGTTAACTGTTCAGGCAACCCCCCCTTTAAGTAATAAGGCTCTTCTGGGGAATCCAATAGATCTTCATGATGTCTGTGTAATATTTCAGAGTAAGACAGTTGGACTGTTTCCATTCCTAATCCTCTTACCCTCTCCAATCTCTTGCTTGTGGCTCAGTCAAACATGTTGCATTTTAACTTTTCCCAGGAGACTACACAGTTTCTCTTTTAGGTTGTTTCAGATTTTGTTCTCTGCAAAGCAGCTGACTTTAGAAGTGCTTTCAATTTATCCCATTACTAAACCACTCCCCCATTAAGGAGAAATGCTCCCTCTCCAAAAATTCAACATATGTATATATGTATGTGCATGCTAATAAAGTTGCTAAGTATTGAATTCTGAGATGTAGTGGGATCCAGTAAAGATGAAAAATATGAAAATGTTAGCATTCTTGGGATCTGGCTCAAATAGTAGCTGGTATTCAGCCATGAAGATGTGACTAATTCTGGGCAATTCGGTAATTTTTCTTACATTATCCTCAAAAAAAAATAAATTATGTAACTTTGGAATTGTGTTCAGAACTGAAGTAAAGCAATTTAGCAGCATTTTCCATATACCTGAGGAAATGCTGAGTAAAAAAATGGAAAAGTTGTTTTACTATTAAAATTTTTTTAAGATCATTAGTTAACCTAAATTTTATTTTTTATTTTTTGAAAACCTAATAAAAATCAGGTTAAATCTGAAGCTTGACCTGCAGATTTGTTCTCATTTTTGTCTTAGGTAATTTTAAAAGAAAATCTATTTTTTTTACACCATGAACAGTCCCAACAGTAAACCTGAAACATTACCAGGCATGTTAGAAATATTTTAATGACATTTTTTCCAGTATGACAAAGCTGAACACCCCGTCTAATCTGGTGTCGAGGAGAGCTGTCACTCCTGAGACAGTCAGGATCCTACAGACATCCAAGTAACATCTGTAAAACAGGTACACCCTAAACCACTCCACAAAGCAAGCAGACGGCATAACCTGGCAGCCACATTGGGCTCTCCTGATACTCCTCACCCCTTGCACCCTTCACTCTTTGACAAATCGTAGACTTTAATGTAGACAGTGGCATCTTTTCTGACTGCTACCATAGATTTACAACAAGGCAAGGGAACTTCACTTTGGCTCCCCCCTCGAAAAATATCAAAGGAAGGAACTCTCTGACTCAGCAGAGTATAAACTTAAGACCAGACTAGTTTACTTGAATTTATTTTGTTACCATTTAAATGAGATGAGGTTTCCATCCTCCTTTAAAATTCTGTTATCAAATATACAGAGTAAAAACACAAGCATCAGCAAACATGCTAGCATTAAAAACAGTGGAGAGAGACTAGCTCTCTGACTGCATCGGCACATTGCACAGATCTCACAAGACCTAACAGGCAATTTGGCAAGAAAGAACAATATTGGAATGAAAGACTATGCACATAAAAACACATCAGCATTTTGAGAATTGACATTTTATCTATATGGTCATCAATTCTCAAGGAGTTTTTTCAGGTACAAAATTAACTAACAATGAATGAATCAGTACTTCATTCAGAATTAGTTGCACAATGTGTGGCTTTGATTTTATAACCATGAAGCAAGGTACATTTTAAAAACATGATTCTATATCAGTTACATGCTGGAAATTACAATTAATTCTGAGAGTTTGAGAAACAGCACTTCATTCTGGGACCCACAGTCTAATTAACTTCTATTAGAGCAACAGCTACTTCAGATACCTCCTACTCTGACTCTTGAATTTTATGGCAGCTTTTCTAGAAATTTAAGAGGTTATTTGAAAAGGTATTTTTATACCAAAATATTTCAGCAGCTAAGCATAAAATCTATTACATTTAATTATCACAATGTATTTGTCATTTTCTATAAAATTACTGAATATCAAGCTTTCTGAGAGGTTTAAATCACTGTTATTTTTGCATCATGTCAATAGTAGTGTTTTGTTTATGGAGTCATTAAAAATGGTAATACAGTATAAATAAAAACATGGTTTCATTCTCCTATGGCTAAAAAGCAGAGCACAAGTCAAACTAAACTGTATGCTTTACTCTCACCCATTTATCCTCCTTGTACTTCCCCTTACTTTGTCCATGCATCAGGCAAATTACTGAGTTCACATTGCAAAAATTTCTATAAAGAATCGTGTTTAATGGCAGCGTAAGAGCTCCTGTGAAGGATCCTGCATTGAAACACTTCTAGCTTGTGGCAGTGTTGCCCTCCACACCAAATTTACCATGAACCACCACCAACCAGTAAGGGAAAATTGACATGTTCACTCGGCAGACAGCAGGTCCTCCCAGGGAGCTTTGAGACACTATTTGTGGGTGAAAAGAAGCTTCTGGAGAACATGGCAGCAGCAAATGGGCTTACTTGGCTGCAGTCTGGATGTGATGACTGATTCAATCCTTAGTAATAAAACAACTTAACTTCAAAGATAATGAGCTGTCCAAAATCTAGGTAAGCACCAAACCTCCTACTGGTTGCAATTTGTATTAGACTGCTATCAGTGACTCTGGGTCTTTCATACAGCTGGCTCTAGCTAACCAATGTTCAAAGAGCATCCCAACAATGTTTGGGCTTGGTCATCCAAAGATTTAAAAATATTAAAAAAATTTTTCAGGCCTCAAGGCTCCACATTTACTGGAAACATATTTGGGGAGAGAGAAAGAAATTATACCCTTACTGACACAGAATTTTATTTCTCTCCCCTAAATCACCTCCCTCTCATGACCACCTCCACTGCTACAGAAATGCTCCACAAAAAGAGATGCAGTCAATAAAAGCAGAATAAAAGACTGACTTTCTTTTTGAGAAATCAGACACACATAATGGCAAAATCATCTGGTAATCTATCTTACTCTCCTTGAAAATATCTGGCACTACAGATATGGTTATAATCATGCCCATGCTTTTCTTCTGTCTTATTCCACTATTTGTGGTGCATTGATTTTACTAAGTGTCACTAGATGGATGACACAAAAATAATGATGCCCAAGCAATGATAGTCAGGGATACTTTTATCCCTCAAGTTTATTACAAACCACACACAGCCATCTCTGGAAAGCAGCATCAGAAGAATACAGAGTAGATTTCAAAAGAGGGGAACTTCAACAGGAATGCTGAATGAAGTTCTATTTTAAGCTCCACCACAGAATCTTTAATATCATTCCAATGCTGCTGGGCTCAGATCTGTCAGGAAAAAAAACATACTCAAAAAAGGAAGGTCTCAGCCGACCTGTGTTTGATTGTAGTATTTCAAACCTAAGGTTTAATCAATTCTCTTACTCATTCTACAGTTGTATGCATGCATGAAGCTAAAAATGAAAGACCATGAAGCTAAAAATGAAATGACATACTAAGAAAAATTTTGTAGACCAGTTTAAAAATGAGGATTCCTTCTTGCTACTTGAAGAAAGTAAGATACTGAGCAGAGATATAAGCTGTAGTTTGTACATACTGTATAAAAAAAACCCCTCTAGTCAACAAATCTCTATCTGAAAAATTAATCCAGTTTTAGCTTATGGAAATTAATCCAGATTTAGCTTGTATTTCCTACTTTTAAAACAGTGTACACAAACATGATTTTTTTTTAACTCCTCAAAGTTAGATAAATAAAGCTCCCACACAGAATAATTTTCAGAAATCATTTTGAATGTGAAAAAAACCTGTTACTCTATGGGAGACATGACTGAAGAAGGGGAAACCACTCAAAAGCATGTGCAGTAGTATTATCCCACCTCACCGTTATTTTCAGGTTTGCTCCTTTCTTGCAAATGCTTGCACAGAGAGTAAAATAATTAATTCTTAACTTTTATGCCTACAAGAAACAGCTTTGCACACTGAAACACAAACTCTAACAGAGTATTACTGAGTTAGTAACACCGAGTTAGTAACACTAACTCAGTATTATCTGGGACCCAGGATGTGTGCTGAGGTGTTTCAGAGACCACTGGCAGCATCCATTCTGTAGCTCCCACTGAATAAATTGGGCATTCAGCATTGCTACCAGATGCCTCTGCAGCCTGCATGCAGGGCAGAAAGGGCTTCTCATGAAATTGTATTATTTTCACAACACAAGTGCAAATTCATGGAGGACAGAGAATAAGCAGATGAAAATAAGTACCATAGATGGAAAAAAATACTACCCCCTACAACTTCAAAAGGACACAGGAATATGGAACACCATGCACAAGCCAAGCCCCTACTCCCAATACATGAAATTCCTGAATCTGAGTGACATACAGAGCTTTTTCTTTTCTACTTTGCAACTTCAGTTGTGACACATTTTCGCTGTTTGCCATTATGTAATTTCTATGCAATCTACCTGATATTTATAGGCTTTTGAGATCTCAGTACTCTTATAAAAATAATTCTAAATTTTGGACTCTAAGCACATGATAACATTACATCCACTAAGCCTCTTTTAAAAGAGCTCAGTCTTCATGTACCTACTAAAAACACATTAGAAACGAATTAAGATGCAAATCTGCTTGAGCCTTATTTGGCAGATGTAGGACTAAAAAGTTGGCACTGCAGCCTCTGTGCCCATTGCATTTCTTTGTTTCTGAAGTTTCAGATAAGCAATGAATTTTGCAGGGCTGTGTTAAAAGCCAGATGATTCAAGGAAATTTTCAAGAATTTTTTGATGTTATCATCGAAGAGACATAAGACCAAGGCACTTCAAAATTAAATAAAACAACATGGAGAAATGCTTGCCTTCCCTCGGGAGAAAGCTGTCAAGGAGTCTCCCATTACAGGAAAAGAAAACACTGCACACTTTTATAGGAACTACATGATTTGATTCTTTCTACAGAAAACTTGTTACATTTCCTGGCCCACCAAAATAGAGTCTGGTATACATGAAGTCTTTGATTTGTACACCTGGAACTGAGAATATTCCCTTTACAAGAAGCCTGGTTTCCCCTAGGTTACATGTTCTTTCTTGATGAATTGCCATGGAATTACTTATTGCTTTTGAGAACATCTGTTATTGTTCCATCTCTCAGAATCACACACACATCCATTTCTAGTTGTCACATACATGAAAAGTTTTGAAACTTCTCTGTTCAGAGCACATGTCAGGAAGAAAAAAGGAAAGGAAATCTTGAAAATTTTATAATCACGCTTTGTCTTTGATATTTCTAGAAGCTATCTACAACAAAGAGAACAAAATTCCTTCTGAGACTATCATGGAGAATGAAAATATATGGAAGAGAAACAGCACTAATTTGGGCATACAGTGATCTCATATTAATTAATTTGAACTCAAGCGCAAATTCAACTGCTGAATTAGTTCCTGCTGTTTCCACACCAACTGAGCAATTCTGTGTTTCAGTGTTGCGGTCCCAGGTTGAGTATTAATTTAAAAAAATAAAAGGCATAAGAGGTAGACTTTATGAAGAAAAGAGTTCTTTATAAAGAAGTCAACTCAAGTTATCTAGACAACAAAGCTTTTTAAACATGTGATACGCTCCTTTATCACAGCCTTACCAACTAAATCTTCTCATCATATTAAAAGTAAAACACGTGTCTGAACTGTGATTTTTTTGCCCATACTACACAATAGTAAATTATTTGTCTTTACTACCTATACAAAATAGTCACCCTAAAAAATCTAAAATTGATCAAAGACATTTATGTTGTTTATAGTAAAAAGAAAAGCAAAGTAGGAGTAAAAAAGACACCTTACACAAAACCTTCACTCTTCTATCACTTCTTCCCATAAAACACAATGAGATCATGTCAATCATGTGAGATTTGACACTAGCTGAAGAGTCAGTGAGTCAGAACATTTGAGGAGGACTGTTCCAAGCGACAACAGCTGCAAAACACATATTTTATATCACTAGATGGAAAAGACAAAGACCGTGATACCCAAAGACAGCATCTAACATGCTACTCAGGCAACCCTTCAACTACTAGCATGCTTGGATGAAGAAAAATAAAAATTTTGTCATTCATAAGCACCTACCTATCAGCTAATTTATCTACATTTGGACAACTTCCACTTGAAATTAACTGAGGCTAGGTTTTCAAAACATAACTTAAGGAACAAGTACTCAAAGTCTCCTCAAATCCTCAGTACATCTTTGAAAAAAAATAAACCCAAACCAGCACTGAGTACCTGGGACAGGAATATTGACCTTGTCATAAGCTGAATCAGATGCATGAAGTATCAAGTTCAACTCTGCTGCCAACAGTGCTTTCAGCTCAGTAGAGTAGCTCTGGCAAAACATTACAGGACAATGTAGGTTCTCAACAAGAGTAGTGAACTGTTATTTCTGCAGCAGTACTGCTGAGGGGTGCCTGTGAGAACTCTGAGCCCATGCAGCAGCTCCAGGATAAAAGACCCACCTCCTATTCTGGGTAACTTCAAGGAATAACAATCTTGTTTGGCATTCCAAGTAAACACTTTTGTTCCTTTCTTTTGACACCATTCACAGCTTTCTGTTGCTTTGTTTCCTTAGGTTTACAGTATAAGGATTTATTAATTCCTGCTGATGAATTACTCAAATTTGATTTTAGACATGGTATGAGAAAACAAACAGGAAATCTGGGAGAGGAGAAATCCGTAGAACATGTACTTTATCTTAAAAGGAAACATGAGAAATTATTATACACTTTTTACCAAGAAACCAAGGAGGTATCCAAACCAGCATAAAAAAACACAATGTTTTTCCCCTGTTTTCTTTTGAAGACCAAATTCGTAGCATTCTAGACTGCAAATCTATTTTACTACTCACATGCTTAATGTAAATTGGTTTTACCCGTTTGTACTGCTTCCTTATCATGAAAACTAGCCCAAGCCTGTTAAAGCTGAAAAACTAAAATGCTCTGTGATTTTCACTGAAGAAAGCTTGTAACATCATATTCAGTAATACTTTTAAACTTGCTATGAGAATTTCTTGAACTGAATGATACCTGGTCCTTTCTTACCCATCTCTACAACATGCAGAGGCACTACAACTTGTAGTAGGACTCAAAAGCATTTTTTCCATTTTTATCTCTCATAGAAGAAACAGCAGGATTTTTGAACATACTGAGACAGTTTCTTAAAAGACTCTGCTTGAAAAAACAGACATATGCAGTAAGCAGCCTATACATAATACAGAAAATAATTGCTGACACTTATTTCATTTTCTAAATAAATAATATTAACATGAGCCATTTGACAATAAGACTTGTTACATTACTAACCAAAAAAGCCCTCCCAATCTTACAGCTTGTTCTGTGTCCAAATACCAAACTCCAGAGTGCTCTCAGTGTTTTAATATTAAAATCTTGATTAAGATTATACTTTCACCATAATTTAGCAGTAATCTATGGAAAAACAGTTATGAGTACATGAAAAACTCATTTGCATATTATCAACAGAACAGTAATTGCTAAAGACAAAAGGAAATCTTTCATGATTTTCTAATTTTTTTTTCTAAATACTAATCTATTATAATGATTCAGAACAAAGAATATTTGGAACATACATGAGCTTTTGAAGGATGGTTAATAATGCCATCATCTCTATAGATCCTCGTGTGTCTATCATGTCCTAGGCTAATAATTAAAGGAAAAGGTTAAGAGAGTAGGAAAAAAAAACAAACCACAACATAAAAAAACCAAGAAAAACCTCCAACTTCTATGAGCTCCATGAACTTCCCTTAGTTCCTTCCCTATAATTGATCCAAAATACTAACCAAAGAGATGAAAAAATTATACAATCTTTTTACAATGATGCAATGCTCCTATGCATTTCCAGATTTTCAAGAGCCTTGTTTACATTTGCTGGACAGTCTTTGCACCACTACAGCTATGTCCTTTATCGTTCAGCCACGTGGCTCTTTGACAGAGGGTCTTCCCTGGATGACAAAGGGTTAAAAAAGCTTTTGAGAGCAGTTGGCTGATTTTGTGATGTTCTCCAGCAGCCTGAACAAACAGGAAGCCCGGAAATGAGTGATAATTGTTAAATAAGAGCTCTTAAAACACCTGCTTAGCTCTAACTGCTAACTATTAAACCATTATAGCAAGTTAAAAACAAAATCCCCCAGAGAGATTTTCACCTGTTTTCTCCATCTATTTTCTTAATTTATACAATAAGACATTCAGAAACATCCAGTGGATCTGGAAGCACCACCCCTCCTTGAGCAAGCTCAACCTGGAAGGCCATCACACTCAAACACCCTCCCAAGGTGATACAGACACTCACATCCTCTTTGCTTTTCAGAGAAATCTGTGTTTTCAGTCACCTTGGTGTTTATGAAGCTTCCACCCAAAGTTCTTTTTTCCAAACTGTCTGTATTTCTCTCCTGGAAAGAATTTGTATAGCCATTCATCCTACACGACGAGGAAGCGGTTTTGCAGGAGTAGGCCATTTTGTAAGGCAATTAAGAAAGAAGGAAAAGATTTTCAGGTCCAAGCTGGAAAGGCGTGGACCCTCCCTGACATTAAACTTGGTGGAAAGGTTTTCTGTATTGTTATAGTCAGGAATACTGGCAGAATCACAACTATGTAGTTTTTTAAACCCCACAAAATCTAAACCAGAACAACAGCCCCCAACCCCCCAAAAATCTATACAGAAAAAACAGTCATTAATAAAATACAGCTTTTTTGGATAAAGGAGTATGAGCATGAACCAAAAATCATATCCATTTGGACTAGTGCCATGAGTGTTACCTCCATGCTAACTGCTCTCTTTCTAGGGCAGTGCCTTTTCTGAGAAAAAAGAAGCAAAAAAAGAGAAGAAAACTTCTTTATGATTTGCATGTCTGTATATATCTTGTTTCCTAAATAACCTTAAGAAATCAATTCTGAGGATTAAGAAGAAAGTTATCCTCCCAAATTTCAAATAAATAAACAGATAAGTAAATAGGAAGCTAAAGGAAAAGGCAGCCATTCATCCACTTTAAAGAATGCTTGCAATTCTATTTTCAAAAATTACCTCATTTGCAACAAATAGGCCTTCCATATACACAAGGTTTTTCAGTCCAAGCAGAAGTCGGATTTTTTTGTAACTACACTGGTTTTCAATGAAAAAAGAGTTACAATCTAATTTTCTTTCTTCCCCAACAAACAAACTTGTGGAAAGACGAAACAGAAAGCAGCAGATGATTCAAAAAAATGTAAAGAGCTCATCAGGACTTGACCATCAGGAGTATGCCGGTCATTTTCTAAAAAGTTATAAACTGATAACTTTTCAATAATTCAACATGACTCAATATCTGATTTAAAAGTTAGAATTTAAAGTAGACGTATGTTTGAAAAGAAAATCAAGTGTGTTACTACAGCAACTTGGAAACACTCTATTAAACATTTGCGCTATTAGTTTAAACAGAACAACTTCAGCTACAACTCCGATCCAAAATCCTGTTGGCCCTGTCAAAGGTCAATATGAGACTAACACATCCAAGAAGACCTACCCTTCCCAGAAACAAAATAACAGAAAGCTTTCCTAGTTTTAGTTTCATACACTTTGTTACACATAAAGCAAATTAAAAAAAGCTAATATGAGCAGTTCTAGCCTACAAACACAGAACAGTATAAAAATTATAAATGGGTTACTATCTGAATAACTTTTTTACTAAAATGAATTTTACTTTAGAATCCTTAATTTTCTTCCATGATTTTGTTTAATCCTTCCCATTAGGAACATCTACAGCAGAAATCAGATTTAAGAAGAAAACACACGAAATAAAGTCCAAAATCACTGGTCTAAATAAACATCTAATTCCACATGCCGCTGTAGAAAACCAAACATTTTGGTTCTATACTAACATATTAGACCTTGAAATGCCAGCATACCAGACTGCTGCACGGTGCTGTATTTCTCAGTAGGCTGACGCAGGATAGAAAACCTCAGACACAAAAGACACAGCAAAAGAAATTAAAGTTGAATGTGAATGCTATTGCTCTGCACAATATTGTCCAATGGCTTTCCTTTCTCACCTTCTGCCATGGGAGAAGAAACTTTTCGGGACTTATGTTTGTCCCAGGTCTTGAGGCTTTGACTTCCCACAGCATCTGCAGTGCTGCTTTGCAGTTTTGCAAGGGAAGCACTGCTGGGCCTCCAGCTTTTGTAGCAGCATCAGCACCTGTGGGTGGCTCTGGGTCCCTGCGCTGCCTAACCACGGAAACCCAGCTGAGGCGTGGGAACGCTGTGGCATTCAGCACTCACCACGGAGGTGTGAGACCTGCACAGTGCAAGGATCACTGGCACCTCTCTTTCCCCACCACTACCACCTACAAAACAGGAGTCCCAGCAGCAACTCAGCGCAACCATGGCCAGCGCTTCTCATGAGGCTGGAAACCCACTACTGCCCAGGGAACTGCAGATGCAAGGGGCAAGCACAGAGTTGCACAGCCTAAAGCTACTACGAGAGACTAGATAAAGGGCTGTGAAAGATGCCAAAGTGCTGGTCTCACACCACAAAGGACCAAAGGACAGAATTTCATTGATGAATCGCATCAGGTGCCCATGTCAGCTCTCATGGGCACAGATTTTTAGGATAGCCTGCCCTTAAGGCAGGTGAGGCAGCTGGCAGGCAGGGACCTACATCTCACAATTAATGTTTCTTTCTTCAAAAAGCTTTTCTTCTGCCAACAAAGGTCATTGCCACCTTGTATACAAGTACTGCTGCACATTAGAGACTAACTACTCCAACCTAGCTTGTTTATTTCCCTGCCTGGACCACCAACTCCACACCAAGCCGCTGCCTCCTCATGGTTTGATGTCCTTCAGCCACTGAGAATGAAGTGCATGGTGCCAATTAACCTTGTTAGCAACCCCCACACTGCAAGAAACTCCCACTGCTCTATTAAGCTGTATTGTTGGATTACTGGCAGCAGCTGTGAGGTGTCTGACAGCTGGGGACAGGGCTTAACTCCTCACCTCCTAGGTGCCGTATGGGGTCAACCCACTCTACCACCAGTGGGAAATGGTAACATAAAAAACTTGAACAAAACCCCAAAATTAAAATCCTCCCCAAAAAAGGCCTGGAAAATCTCCTTGAAAGCCTGAACAGACACACAAGGAAGGTTGGAGCAGGCAAAGAATGCTTAGTAATTAAAACTGGCTAACACTTCTATAATATTATCTGATGCTCTATACTGTTCTCTGCATTCTCTCAAAATTTCATGTGCTAAATCACTCATAACAAACACAAATATCTCTACTTGCTTTTAGCTGCAACAACTGACATATTTATATATATAAATATATATTTAATGCTTTACAGCCACTGCAATATTTCTAAGTTTTGCTGTTCCAGTAAAGCGTTCTCTGGCTTATTATGTAGCAATAATATTTTTCAACCCAATTTTCCTTTCATTGAAGATCTGCCTAGAGAAGGACAGATGCTTTTAAAACTGCAGCTTAACTCTTACAAGCCTGGTTATTTCAACAATGCCCACTGATTCCTGCTCAGCTAAAACTCATGTGACACATAAACCTTGCTAAAATATAGTACCAAACTCAACCTCGAAGTACAAAAAAGTAGACACCATAACCCTGTGTCTGCAGTGTGTCCATCAGTGAGTTATCTCATCTTTATTTATTACAGTGTTAATTCATCTCAGGAATTTATTCTCCTTCAATTTCTTCTTTATTATACTCTATAATTTTTATATTAACAACTGATTGGCTTGGGGAACTTCTCAAAAGACAAAAAAGATGACAGGGTGCTTTTGTGCTTGTGATATCAAACATAGTTTTCAGTATCAGACTAACACTAAATGGATATTTCTCACATTAGTCAAAGTAAATTCAATAACATTTTACAGGAATACCAATATAAATGTATAAATAAAACCTGTTGCAGTGGGAAGTAACCAGGTCAGAATTATCATGCACTTTCTAACTGCTCTGCATTTTGTTTTGATTCAAATTGCAGTCATCTCATTTTTTATTAAAAAAATATTTATTGCCTTTTTCAAACTGCCATCTCCATTGTGTGAGAATCAGAAGTTTCTTAAGAAGTTTGACTCTGTGGAAGAACTTTCACACTCCAAGTTTAGAAAGCTTTTCTAGTTCATGTCACTAAATATTTCCTAGAGGACATAAAAATTACATTATTGATTATTCCTCAGAACCTTGTGATTAAAAACAGAATGGATTGCTACGGCACAGAGAATTCCATAGAAGGATGTAATTATTTGGAAAATTGTATAAAAGATGGAAGTACTCTGTGATAATAAAATCTCTAAATATTTCCTACTTCTCTGCTGTACACATCTCTAAATCTCTAATAGATTTTTGTCATGTCTCAGTGCCATCTCCAGAGCTCCAGAACACTCCACTGTGATCAAACCACATGACATAGGATGGTCAAATTTAAAAAAAAAAATTACTATGTATCACCTTTCCCAACCAATAACTGACACTCTTAGAAATAATAATGGGATTCTATTTCTTGCAATTCACCAAAAGGAAAAAATATCCCAGTTGGGCATTCTCAGGGTGGCAGGGCTGCTTCTTATTAGAAGAGAAATTATTCCTACTCCCATCCACCCTATTCAAGTCCATCATATGTTGTAATGATTTAATGCAGAGAAAACGTTACAGTATTTTGTTTATAAGGTTAAATTCTGACCTAATTTTAAAAATAAAAGATCAGTGATATTCATGTGATTTCAGCTGCTGTTGAATACAGGCAAAAGCTCATGAATTTTTGCAGCAGCACCTACCGCAACCTGGTTCACAGACTATTCTCTAAATCCATCAATCAGAAACAGAACATGAATTTTGCAAACTGGTAGGCAGGCTATCGGGCAGGGTTAACCCCACTTTGACAATAAGCATTCATGAAGTCCTTATCTCTGCTTTTAGCACTAGTATAGAACAGCATTCCTTTTCAACCCTCCCCCCAAAGCACTATCACTCTAATTGCCAGTGTTGTACTTTTTTTCAGCTGGAAGAGAAAAACTGTTCAATCTAGTACTTGCATACAAAGGAGTGCCATCTTACATTAAGTTCCTTGCTGTGCTAGGTTTCTTTCATGGTATGCACAGCTCAGGTTTACAGCTGACAGATGTTTGGCAGGGGAGAGAGTTCCACTCAAAACCATCAAACATACCCACTGTTATTAAAATATCATTCTCGCCATCCCGCTGGTGAGTACTCATGGAGACTACCAACAGTCTTAGTTCACATACTACTTAGCATATGAGCCTGTGATGCATAACTCATCCTTACAACACACTACTTGTCACTTTTACTGGAAATTTCACAGGAAAGATACTGCTATTTTGTTAAGGTTAACCTTAAGGTTATCGGGGTCCATGCAGTGTAAACCTAAAAGCACTAGTAAAAATACCACTGAAAGGCCAGCTACTGAGAGCAAGAAGAGAGTAAAAGGTCCTCAGTTCAGAAGGTCATTTGCTAACTAAAAAGTTGAAGGGTATTTTGATCTACAACCAGTTGAGCAAGGATACAAATCCAGACTGGTGAGATGAGGCAGAAAGCTGCTTGCTGGTGGGCAGGCAGAAGTTCTTTTAGTTAGGGCAAAGTATTTAAAATAAGTTAGTTGTCAGTGCAAAGGGATTGTATACCTGCAAGCAGAGAGCCTCAGGGCTCTTGTGCTCAGAGCTTCTGAGTCCAAGAAGTTCTGAGGCCAGTGGCAGAAATAGCTCTCTGTAGAAAAGCCATGAAACTCTACTACATTTTTTAAGATTTTTTTTCTCTGCTTGTTAAGTCCTGCAAATGCAAGCAACACTTAATTTATAATCCCTACACTTTTTCTTTTTCCAGTGGGTACTCAAAAAATCTGCCTTCAAATAATTTTAAAAACCAAATTTCTTCTTTCATAGAATTAAGAAGGTTTACGTAGAGTCACAAGCATTAAATTCCTTCCTGTCCTTCTCATCAATATATTTACTGATTTTACAGACCAAATCCTCCCCTTCCTCCTTCATTATTCATTGAAGATGCTCCTTGCCATTTATTTCTGCTGAACTGCAAATATTGTGCTGGTTTTGAAATAGGTCCATGGGAGCAATAATAACAAAAAGCCAATCGCTGAAAGCTGAAAAATAAGTGAAAGATAAAAGGACCATTATTCCAAAATCAATAGCACTGCTCCCTAAAAGGCGTTCTACACTGAGGTAATCACATTTGCCGTGGCGGAGCTGCAGCAGCTGCACTGTCCAGAGGGTTTGCAGATGGGTGCTGGTGCAGGTCAGCACCACGTGCAGGAAGCAGTGGAGCAGTGTAAGGGGGCTGCAGCAGGGCAGAACAGACTCCAGTGCCAGTGTCTGCGTTAGGTTTCCTCACCCAAAGGCTACCTGTACTGAACAGACGAAGTTCCCCAGCAAAACCTTTTGGAAACGTACTTTGCAAGTTTGTAACCTATGGGATCACATTCTTTTTTTGTTAAATCAGCTCTTGCTCTGGATCCTTATATTTGAAAACACCACTGAAATGACTCATTGGAGTCGAGATTGTAAATTTCTGTGTACTCTTCATTTAATCTAGATAGATTTACAAGCTATATCACAGCCCCATTAAATGCTTTTTGGAAATAGGAACCTGTGGGTATACTATTCATGACACCACAACAAACACACCAATACCAAATAAAATCATTTTCTCAAATTCTGCAGAATCAGACTTTTTGATAATATAACAGTATCCCAGAACACCTGAAATGGTTAGAGGATTCAGCTATTGCTATAGGAATTATTGATCCCATCTAATAGAAAGCCATATGTACAAACTCATTGAAATAGTTCCAGAAACAACCTTCACAATGGGTAGGAGCGGATAGAAGGGAAAGCAGCTGGCAGGCGTTTTCAGCTTTTTCAGTGAGCCACAGAAGAACCAAGTGAGACAGGGAGAATTTGGAGTATTTTCTCCACAACAACCCTAGGCATATGAAGTCTGGTGGATATCTGTGGTGAAGTTTGTGGTACCTGTGTTGTTTCTGTGGACCTGATTCTGAGCCATGTCCCATCTGAGATGAAATGCCACAGTACATGCACAAGAATAAGAACAAGCTTCATTAAAACCTGCATGCAATTATCCATGCGGAATTATTATGTACACTTGAAAGTAATCTTGAAAGTACATGTAAAATAATCTTTTAGGAATAAAGTTTTTCTTGTGTTCCTTTTTTACCTTTATAAGGATAGCAATTCCACAAAGTGAGAAATAGTGAACAGACACATTTCAGGAGTTTTGTTTCTTTATATCAAACATTAATAAGCAAGATTTAAATTCCACTTCCAAAGAACAAAATCAGCAGAAAATCCAGTTTACCATTAGTATTGTAGTTTAAACACCTTAAATTCAACTGCAAACAACAGAAGGGATCAGGATGAAAAGCCGGTTAACTCACCTAGAATGAAGTCCCAAAAATGGATAAGCTGAGTTGCCTTTGATAATACTGTTAAAACTCAGCTTTAAAGCTCTAGAATGACTTTGTACTTTAAAACCACAAAATAAAACAGAGATCATGGAGAAAAAGAAGACAACTTCCCTTATTTTGCAGTTGAACTAAAATTAATTCAATATAACTAAATAAAGGCAGCTTTTTTGTTCACTGACAGGTGTTGCAACATAACAAACTTCAGATGCCAAGTCCAAAATAACAAGGAAACCAATAAACATGCATACACAAACAATACTAGGAAAGACAGTCCAGGCTTCTAAATGGCACTTCAAACCATCTATGAAAATAAATGCCAATCATCATACTATGTGTTGTGAACAACATATACTTCTTAAGACCCTAGGATTAGTATAAATTTTAGACTTAACAGAAGTGAGCAAAGCTTCAGGCTGACTGCCTCAAAAATACCCTGATCCCAGCACTTTGTTCTTGAGGTTCCTGCTAGCTCTGGCTTTTGGAAGTTCTCTCCTCTGATGAACACGCATCCAGCCTTCAATTTGCATATGTCAGTAATAATTATTTTCATATCTTGGAAAAATATGTTCCCTGACTTCCCACTGAGGGAATTTTCTGAGACTGAAGTAGAAATTTTAACTGATTACAGAATACATAGGCAGTGCTGGAGTCAGTTTTTTGCTTGGAGAGAATTAAATTTAAGCAACAAGACAAAGATTAAAAGTTCCTGGAAAGTACGAGTCAAAAGGGAATAGTCATTAACAGGGAAAATGGGGGGGAAGGCAGAGCAAAGAAGTCCTTTTACCTCAGAACAGCTCACAAATAAAAGAGAAGTGGGAGCTCATGAATTTTCACAAAAAGGAAATGGAAGAGGAACGGATTACTATTATTATTTCAGAAGGCAATTATTTATGCGCATGGTAGCTATAGTATACAGATCTTTGGAATTCCAGAATTTAATGTCTAAGTGGAATCTACTCACAGTGAAACCCCTAATATACTGAATGTTCCCTGTTATCCAATTTCTTTTCCCTGTATTTCAGTGGAACAAAAACTTTGTAGACAGCAGGCTAACTTGGCAATGTACATTTGAAGAAAATATGGACAAAGTTTCAAATACATCATATTCTACTAAACAGCACAAAACTGGAAATACACAAATGCATAGTAAATAAGAGAACATATTCAAAGTTGCATAATGTTTCCTGGCTTTTTTCAAAACAATCCAGCACTGACCTAAGACAATTTTTCATTCTATTCTCCCAGTTTCAATACCAAACCTCCAGCCTAAAAAAACATGTGGATCAAAAGTCAGTATTGCAGATTTTCCTTGTAGTTGTACTACAATTACATCTCCAGGCAGGAATCTAAGATTCTCTATGGTTTACTAATTATCTCCAAGAGATAAAATTCTGCCCTGCTTAATAGTTCCTCTCCTGTAATCAAAGATAAATGTTCTCTGTTGTACTATTTCTGCATCCCAGGTGTTCTACTGGAGTTGTTCCTTGGCACATGACATGGCTCTCTAGCTCCTTTACAGAGATGATCACAACAGACTAGGAGGTGTTTTAATTTAGATTTTTATCTCTCACTCTCAAGTCTATCAATGAAAGTCCACCTACATGACAAGTGGAAGGTAGCTCCTGCGGTAGTTTTAAGTGTTCAACTGATGGACCTTGTCAAAAGAAAATATATGGGCAACACGACACATGCAGAAGTAGGAGCACCAATGTCTTGCTGAGCTCATATAGAAGTTACAGTGAAAGCCAGGAGTTCAGTGCCTTCCATATCTCCTTCTGAAACTGAATGTACTGGTGTCAGTATGCAAAATGAAGAAAGGAGAAGGGTGTTTGTTTTTTTTTTTTTAAAGGTTTTGCATATCATCAAGGCCAAATTCTCTAATACAAAACGTAGATGACAATTTCCAGCACAGCTGATCAGCGCTCTCGTCTGCACCAGACAATGGCGAATAGGTACCGTTTAAAGCAACTATTCAGTGAGAATATGGGTGACAGAATAAGGTCTTGAGAAATAAAAAGGATTGCATAGGAAATGCAGTTATAATTAGATATCAAATAGGATGTATCATAAAATACATGAAGTGCAATATAATTAGCCATTTCAAAGCTGCAGTAATTTTTCCTGTTTATATTGTTTATTTCTGGATCTTGCATTACACATTATTATTCAGGTCATTCAGCTGCTGTCTTAACTATCTAATATGTGTCCTTGCAGACATATAACAAGCAGCAAGAGGGCAACTCTATATGAATAGTAATGAGCTATGGAGCAGTGATCACGGAAGACAAATTTCAGAAAGAGGGAGGGAGGATCTTTGAATAGCTAATATACCTGGAAAATACATGCTCAAGAAATCAAGGTCTTGGTTTCTCAAGCCATAAAATAAGGTAATTAAAGTAGATATGCAATCCTATTTTCCCTTAGAATCAAAAAATGGTACTTTGGGATAAAATAAAACCACACTACCAACAAACAGAAAAAATGTCCCTCATCTCAATTTTTAGTAGCGGATAAGAGGCAATGAGATATTTGAGTTGCAGATGTTACTAAGTTCTTGATGACAAAACATTCATCCTGGGAAAGGAGGTTATAAACAGGAAAAATACCCTAGTACACTGCTATTTGCAGGTTAAGGGGTATTATATATCCCTTATAATAACTTCTAGCATATTTATTTCCATATGCAAAATCTCACTAAAGGAAAAAAAAAAGGAAAACCAAGCTCAAGTAACATTAGCAATGTAGCTCTAAAAGCATAGAGTGTAGGATGGATTGGAAAACCTGCAGGAAAATTAAAAGGAAAACTCTGGCAGATGGTCTGAGCTAAATTTTGTTCTCTCTCAAAAAAGTTTTTTCCAGAATAATCAAGGCAGTAACTTCAAGATATCCATGTCCTCTTTGAGAAAGAAGAGCAAAGAAGGTAGAAGAAATTATTCTTACTGTGACATATCCATAAATGTTTGCCACATTTTTGGGGAATAGCTCCTTAGAAATCCAGAGGGATTTGAAACAGGGATTGAAGAACCACTCCTCCTTTTATCAAGCCATTTATTCTCTTTGATACAGTTTTAATGCAATAAAGGGTCTGTTTAAAAGATGCTGACAAAGAAAAATATGGCAAAGCAAATAAACACACATTTATGGATATGCAATCATATACTACTCTTCACACAAAATACTTTTCACATATAAAAGCAGAGGGAAATGAGATACTAATAAAAGAAATTTTGAAAAATTCAAACCACTTTGATCCTTATTTTCCAAATTATGCAAAAGCTAAAAATTGCAAGTATTTTTGTCAGTTCTCTATCTTAATAATGTAACAGCACTTGCTTATTAATTCTAATTACCTTTAATCTCCTTAAAATTATTTACTTTAACAAAGACCATTGGCAGCTGACTAATTTATTTTCACACTCCTCATCAGCTTTTTTCTCTATTCTCTTGGTTGCAGAGTGCTATTAAATACACTATTTTAGCATTTAAAAATTTTGTACTAGGAGACACAGAAGGATGAAGAGAACATGGTTTAGAAACCAGGACAATATTTCAGAAACATTATTCTGAGAACATGAACCTGTTTCCAGCAGTAGCACTACTTCTGAAATATAAACCAATGTGATCACCAAACTAGAGCACACCATCATCTATCAAGCCTGGATGACAACTGACAGTAAACAAGATACACCCTTCACTGTCTTTGTCCAGAAGAAGGTACAGTCTGCAAGAAATAAAATGACAAGAAACACTGGGAAAGTTATTCAAAGAAATAATATGAAGGTTCTAGGGTCATTATGAAAAGGAACACAGCCTGTGAGAAGGCTTAAGGTTACAGTTTTACCAGGAGTTTCATCCCCAACTACAGGACAATCTGATTCTGCAGGGCAAGAGGAACAAATGGAAAATGACAAACACCTGAATTCTGAATACAACCTAAATAGATTAAGCTGAAAGACGATGAGTACACAGTTTTCACCAGTATCCAAAACTGACATTTATGTCCTCTGTATACTTCAGCACTTGTACGTCAGCCTTCCTCTTACTCCTCCTCTGTTGCAGACATTATGGATACTAAGTCCTAGTCCAAGTTTTCTCTTACCTTTACCTTTCACACAGTACAAGTAAAGTGTGAGCAGTACTACCACTATAATAAATACTGACCTATAATAAATATCTTCTGATTACTCTGAAGTCCTGTTCCAAATAAAGGAAGCAAAGCCAAGTGCTTCTTATGAGCAAGTTGGATCCGAGACATTCATCCCAAGCCAACTCAATACTTTGACCTTAAAAATTTTCTCCATCCAAAACCCCAGCCTTCCCAAAATACACCATAAATTCCTCACCCAAATACAAACAGTAAGACAGGGCACCAACAGTGACACAGCAGTGAGCACAAAAAAACCCCAGCTTTGCAGTACCAATTGAATTGATGAAAAACAGACTAATATACCCAAGCTAAGAAAGATAGTTAGGAGTCAAGAGTATTGAATATTATGAAAACACATGGATTGGCCTCTTTTATGGATTGTGTAGGTTTTCAGAAAGACAGGTAGCAATTTGCTTGACAAGAGATATGTAAAGCACTCTAGACTGAATTCAGTTCATTGCTGTAGGATTGGGGAAAAAAATGGAAAGAGAAGAAAGAGTGATAACAGTGACACGTCATAACTATCACTCTGCTATTGTTCTGTGCTTTACAAGCAGAGCAAGCTAGAGTGTGTGTTAGCAATTTCTCTTTTTGCACTTGATTCAAAACCGTAATGATTGGGCATGAGAATTAACTAAAACCATCACTAAAAGGCATTTAGAAGTAATGCTTAGGTTCTTAGGACCCTGCATTGCTAAGCTGCAAACTGATGACTAAAGCAGAGAGATTATTAAATGCTATAATTAAATCCAAGAAAAAAACTTGCTACTTAGCCAATTCTAGCCAGCTACAGTTTCAGAAAAAAAAAGTGTAACAAGGCAACAAAAGCCGAATATAGTGTTACAAGGCAACCAGAAAATTAATTTAATCGGGTGTTACCCTATCTCCATTTCTATGAACTCCTAGTGAGCCCTGATCTGAAACAAGAGCGGGGAAAAGGGAGAAAAAGCATTCTGGAAATCAATTTATCCCAAAGCTTCAGCCAAATCCTACCTTCTGCTCTGTTTCATTGAACATTTTCAATATGTTTTTGCACATATATCCAAGAACATTATCAACACATTTTTGCACAAAGGCTTGAAAAGAGATGTAGTTTTCTGACAGCCTTTATGGGTATCAGAAAATTGGCACGTTGGAAGGCTTAAATTCATCTGCCTGTTGCAGAGACACTGACACAGTAACATTACCCACACAGGCTGTAGCATAGAAACTTGTTCTTCCTTTGACAGTGTACTTTAGAAAGCAACTTGTAAAGAGCCACGTTTGGCTCTCTACACCTGCAAAATATTTCTGATTATCCAGCAATGCATGCAAGAGTAATTTCAGCAATAAAATAACGAGGCTTTCCTCACAGTCTGGGAAAAGAGAAGAACTTCTGTACATGAAATAGAAACATATGTTATGCCTCCAAGAGAACTGCTGGATAACAATCATCTAGAGGGAGGAACATGACAGGTCAAAATCTTCACTCCCGCTAGATGGCAATATTGGTTTTTTTGCAAGTGCAGAACATGCTCTCATCGAAAGGAAACTGCAGTATTTTTCATGGTTTCCAAAGTTGCATTTTTTGTTTAAAAAAAAAAAAATAATCCAAACCAAGCTTTAGTGATCACAGGAGTGGGGGAAAAAAGAGTTTATAATACATACAAGTTAGCCAACATATGCATTAAAACATAAATAAAGTATCTCAAAAATGTACTAAATGAATAATAAATGCAATATACACTCTTAAGGCTGCTAGGCTTATAATTAGACTCACATCAAATTAGATCTTCAATTTAATCCTTAACCACTATATCAGCACATTTAAATCCTGCAGGAGAGCATCTCAATTTACTCTCAAACAACCTCCTGTGACATTGAGCAGGAGCTTAGAGCAGTATTAAAGAAGCTCCAAATTAAAGAGGGCTCCAATTGTAACCCTCATGATCTGAAAAAGGGTCACAATGACACTAGGCCTAGAAAGAGCACCCTGACTACTTAAAAAATAGTAATAATTAAAAAAAGCTAAAAAATAAAACCTCCTAGTTTTTGAAAGAATCCAAATGTCTGCATGCATACACATGAACCAAAATGCTTGAAGACATGTTTCTAAATTCTTCAAATCATTCCACAAACAACAATTTGGAAGATTTTATGTTACCCTTAAAAATATTCCAGTAAGAATAGAGCTAACATAGAAACCTAGTGAAATCATTGATCAAACAAAACAAAAAAAAAAAAGAAAAGAAAAATGACCCCATGCTCATTCAAAAAAATGCTACAGCTTAAAAAAGAAAATGAATTTTCCATTGTGAACAGTTAAAAGTAATAGCCAGATGCCAGTCATCTGGTCTAGCAACTGTGGTGGTAGTGGATCAAGGGTAGGACTTGATGATCTCAGAGGTCCTTTCCAACCCATCTGATTCTATGATTCTATGATCTTGTTAATCCCTTTGTTTAACTCTGCCCTCTAGCATTTGCTAAAGGAGCAGGGTACAGACACATCCAGAACACAGACTGCAATGTGCAGAGGATGGCAGAACAGCGACACAGACACATGCAGCCCCCCACACCAGGGATGACATTTGGGGATTACAAACCCAGGACCTGGAAGAATCAAGTCCAAGGTTACATTGACTTGCATGCCTGTGCTCATCAATGGCCCTTACTTACAGACTGGAAGGTGATGAAGAACGGGGACTAAGCTTGGAAAATAAATGTTCTATGAGGTGATCATACACTACAACAGGCGACATATTAAAATACTAATCCCAGTTCATAGCACTAGGTTCAAGAGACTCATTTCTGCTATACTGGGATGCTGCTACATTCTACAGTTTAATCACTTGCAGAAAGCTTACGCTCTTGTTACAAATAAAACCACCAGCTCACAACTTCAGATAAGTCCTGACTCCTGGACTGAAGCTATTTCAGAAAATGAGACAGCCAGTCATTTAAGTTCTATTCATAATTTATTACTCTCCTTTGCCAGTAATCTCATTACACAACTTTCACACAATTGAACGAAGCTTGATACAAAACCATTGCTCCAAGTTACTTCCCAGATACTTTCTAGTATGCCCAGTCTTGAACAAGGCTTTGAAAAAAAAAGTGAAAACCTCATAGATCCTTCAAACAGTACCAAAAAAAAAAAGAGAGAAATGTTTAGTAGCAGGTAACTGGTTAAGTCTCAGAAGGGCTTACTTAAAGGTTTTAGAAAGCATTTTGCACATTATCAAAGTATCTTCAAATTACAACTAGTGTACTGGTAGTGGTAAGTTGGTTTCCAGAAAAAAGTAATCTGTGATCAAAATCTGGTTTTAAGAAATGGACTTTTCCCTTTCCCATCCTTTTTCCTCTCCTCTCCTCTGGTTTATATTTGCTTAGCATGAGAGACACAGAAAAAATGCTCTCCTCTAGAAGCGAGTAATACTGTCACACTATTTCCAAACAGCAGTTCAGACAAGGAGCAGAAATTACATGCAGGGTAACTGAAAATTGCTCTCCCTTTGGGCAATCTAACTCCAACCTAGTGTCCATTCACACAAACCTACATGCACATACACACATCTAATTTACTGTGTTAAAAATAAAATATTGTACAACTTCCCAAGTATTCTTAGAAAGTATTAAAATTTTCCTGAAACTAGGTTTTATGTGAAAGAAAAATATTTATATTCGAGGAATATATATATATATATATATATATATATATATATAGTGCTCCCTCCCAAATTCCCCATTATCTGCAAAGATGCCCAAATCCTACAAGGTTGGCTTCACAGCTTTTAAATACTAATGCCAAAGGCAGTTCAAAAATCCATAACTGACAGCACCAGTCAGCTCCCTAATAGTAATGGTGTTATAGAGATCTGTCCTAGGTTGAGGATCTCCTTCAATAGAATTAACATAAGTCCCTTCATAAGGGCATGTAGTATTTTACAACAGACATAATTTCAAGACCATATTATATACAAAAAAAGGGAAATGGCCTTGTTTCCAGCCCCGTATTTTCCATCAGTTGGTGATGCTACAGAAGATCATGTAAAGCATGGAGGCACTGACATACTTTATGAAACCAAGCTTTGTTAATGTTTGTGAAAATGAGACTCCTCATCAATAACACTGCTGTGCCACAATATGCAATCTGAAATGTGAATGTCATTCTGGACTGCAGTCAGACTAAGGGTAAAGTATTCAGAAATGAATGAAGGTGACTCAAATGTATCCATGCAGACAAAAAAAGCTCAAATGCCTTCCTATGTAACACTGACTTTCCTCATTTCCCAAGGAGAGGATTCTGCAGGAGCTGTCAGCACTTTGTACAATGAAGTCGTAAGTGATACTGCTTATGCTGCTGTCACACAGCATTGCTCATTAGATGCTGTGCTGTGCAGGTATTTAAAATCAGTCCGTCTCCAATTAACCAATCGATACTCTTCTTCTGCTTTTCAATTGCATAAATCTCTTCTTCCTTGAAACCTGATGGTAACAATGGACCAAGACACACTTGAATATTCTGGGTGATATCAAACATCAGGCACAGCCAGACGCCTGCAGAACTTTCAGGTTTAGAATCCAAACCCCTTGTTCTGGCATGTTGGACTCTAACACACCATGGAGACCAGTCCATTTTGAGTATATTAACTGTTGCACACTGCTCTAGCTTTACAATCTGTCCTCTTTCTTACCATGTAGCAACCACGTAGAATACCCACCCTCAGCCCACACAGTCATTGCTACCACCTCTTCATAACATGTTAATAACACATTGCTCTCTTTGTTTGGTGATTAAGGCTTAGAGTCGAAACCCAGGCACCTGATAGTTGTGCCAAATATGTGATAATTTTGTTTTAAAGGCTAAGAACACCCACTGTGAATTGACTGAATTTGCCAAAATTAATATTTTATTCTCACAATAGCCATATGCTATTCATTTCTACCTTAGCCTGAAAACAGCCATTATAAATATAAAGATCTCAGTAAAAACATTTTCCAGCAAATTAAAACAATTTACTGCACCAATAGAGAAGGGCAGGACAGAACCTGTGAGGTCAAAGAAAGTCACTAAGCTTTACTTTAGAGAATTAAACAGAAAAAAAAAAATTATCAGAAGTATTCCAAGCCCAAAACAAGAGCTTGCAAGCAAATCAGAAGGAATGTAGGTGAGTAAGTTGCTTGGATCAACTTGGTTACAAAGAAAACAATCTTATCATACAGAGCTAAGACAGATTGGTCAGCATAAGGACAGAACACTGCACATGAGAGTCAAGTTTAAAACACCTCTGTGTTAGTTTTATTGTATTGATACATTAAAGTAAATGCAAATATTGTCCAGACCCTTAAAGAGCTGGCAAATCTAAACAGTCTGCCCTCCTTTCTTGAGCAAATGTAAACATTTAAGGCAGAACCTGCTTCAGCTAATAGCAGTCTTTCCTCCTATGTTTTCCTTCCTTGCTCTCCACAGAAAATCCCAGAGACAGAGAGTGCATGGAAGGTGGGAGGGAGAGTTATGGAAGCAGAGTGGAGAGCAGACGGTGGGGAAAAAAAGTTCATCCTCTACAAATAGCCCAGCCCCAAAAATCCTTCCAAGCAGTCACTTCTTGATCTGAAAGGGAAGATCAGTCCTCCCGCTGTCTGCATCCCTGCACCTCCCACACGTCAAGAACAGAGAAGGACAGAAGGGTAGAAGCAAGAATTCCACTGTTACCACTGCTGGACTCAGCAGTAAAACACTCACTAACTTCAGCAAGGCCAGGATTTTATGCCAGATTCACAAACAGGTCATTTATAAAACTCCAGAACAGGTCCCCAAACTATCTGTCAAGGAAAAGTAAGAATCTGATGAGATATATTCCCCCAAGTCTGCTCTTTTTGTAAGAGGTTTTATTTTATTTGGCTCTAGCTGCAATGTATTGCTAAATGTCATTGTAAAACACAAAAAATATTCATTCATAAATATTCAGTAACATACTGAACTTACAATGAACTACACTGGCTACAGCAGCGAATTTAACTCACAACACACAGAATCCTAGAAGCCACACAACTAGATCCAATTTATTTAGCTGCTGCTAAGACAACAGTTGAACAAAAATAAAGTGGATTCTTGCTTTTAGAACTACACAGCACATACTAGTACAACAGGCTGGTTGCCAAACTACAGGGAAGGTATTCCACTAACCTTCAAAACCTGAAGCTGTTGCCATAAACAATATTGGCTCTTTTACAGATGTATCTCTCCAACAGATTCCCCCACTACCTTCACAGCCCCTCACTTTGCTTTCTCTCCCCATCATATACAAAAAAATCCAGGCTGTTTATGAGGCAAGGGATCTTGTAAAGGCAAACGCACCTTTATAATGATGTAGTGATGTTCATTTGGGATGCAATTGAAAACATACACCTACCATATGCAGTAGGTTCTCTGTTGCAGTTCTTTAACTGCAAGGTCTTACATGTGCAGGAATCAGTTCAACTGCTGTAGAAAAAGAGCCTTTGGGTGTGAAACGTCAACTGCCTGAGGGCGTAGAACTAAGGTTTGAAGAGGGAAGTGAATCGCATCACAGAAAACTAAAATGGAAAGTTTGTTACTCGGTGACTGACTTCCTTATCAGGCATGAGTATCCTTCTAGTCCAGCACTATGAACTGCCTGGATGTTTGAAGGAAAAAGAGAGGCACCATCTCAAAATGGGGAGAGTCATACTATGAAAATAACATAAAATTCACATTTCTATAATGTAAAATGAGGCCTGGGTGCCACAACTACAAAAAACAAACCAACAAACAAAACCACAAAAAACAAAGCTCTTCCCATTTATGTTCCAATCACAAGAGAGTATTTCCAACTACCATCTCTTCTAAGCCTCTGCTGAAAAACTGGTACTGGAAGCAATACAGGGAAGTCTTGCTCACAGGAACACTAACACCTATTCCAGTAATTGGAAAGTTTACATTTGCAGCCTATCAATTTGAGATAGATGCTCTGGTGGCTTCTAAAACAGTCATAATAAGGTTTCAGGGATTCCACTCTACCAGAAACTACTGAATAAGGTATTTTTATTGATGTTCTTATTTTGATACTCTTGAAAATATTCAACTTCTTCCAGTTGATAATGAAAACTGAAGTTAGTGATAACAAAGATTCAGAGATAACAATTAATTTACTGCAAAACAAAAGAAAGATCACTTTGCTTCTTAGTTGAGGAATTTTCAGCTCTGCATTTCTGTTGCATCAGTAATATTTTGGAAAGATGAGATTCACACCAGGTATAAATCAGTGCAACTCCAGCAAATTCCAATGGAATTGCACCAAACTTCACATACCATAAGCCATTCTGTGAAGTTGCCAAAAAGGAAAGAATGGAATTCGGCTACAGAACAGCTTGGCTCACGTTGCCCTCATGGGGAAGAAAAAGTCCATGTACATTCCTCTTCAAACCCAGGCTAAAAAGGCAGGACAGAGAATGTTTAAAAGGTTGAGCCCAGTTTACTCAACAGTGACAATTAAGGAGTTTCTGAACTTGTGAAAAGGAAAGACAGTGGACTTATAATTGTAAATGCTAGAAGTGGAAATATGTCGCTATTACTTACAGATTCTACAAGAAAATAAACATAAAGCACAGGAAAATAGCAGCAGCAATCATTATAAAGTCCCTAAAGAAAGCAGGGAAGCACTTCCTTTTTAGCAGTTACCATTCAAATGCAGAACACCTTCAGCAACAATTTTTCCAAGAACAATTTTTCAGTTGTCTTATCCTACTTCACACGTAGCCAAATTCCAGCCCCTAGTGAGAGTGCAGATGGCAAAACTGAGGACTTATGAAGGAAAAGAAGAATGGTAGAGAAAGAAATTTTTGAGTCATAGCCCAACTTTTACATAAAAGGTTTTAAATTTCCTTGTTTTCCTGATTCAGTAGAATAGTTGGTTGCCCACCTGCAATCATTTTATATACAGTATGTTTATTTTCAAAGGTAAGTGAATAGAGAGTTGGATTTTTAGAAGATGAAAAACAAAATTCTGCTTCATACAGGCAGATTCAGCAGATTGCGTGTAAGGATGAGGTTACTGGAGGGAGGGCAGAGGGAGGAAGTGTGCAAGCACAAACTTAGCAAGGCTGAAAGAGCCTTTGCTGTATGCAGCAATGGTAGATTAAATAAGAAAGACAAAGAGACTTCTGCTTCTGCTAGTAAGCAGGTTCAGTTTACTACAAGAATGCATAATCACAAAAAGGTTTCTCCCACTTTCATTTGACTGGTAAGGCAAAAAAGTACCTCTGCTTTTAAAAAGACTGCTCTTGAATGTGTTCTGTCCCAAAACCAGGCAAGTGAGCCTCAGCATAGTACTGACCAAGCCACTTTGATATACAAGGAGATATACCCCTCCAAAAATACGCTCAAATGAACAGCCCAAATCTTCTATTTAAAACTCCGTATCTTTGATCCTTCTCCAGGCTAACAGTGCTGTAATATATGCTGCCCTGCTGCAGAAGAGGAACACCTGGAGAGACATCTGCAGAGAGGAGAACCTGTCACTGAAGGCAAAGTAGCTGTCAGACCACACTGAGTTCCACTCCATGCCCTGCAGTGCACTCACAGTGATAGGAGGCAGGCCTGTCTAGATAGAGGTTGCAGGATCATCACTAGCAGCAGCTTAACAGAGTTAAAGGAATCCCTTGATCAAAGTGAAGGCAAGTATTCCTGTACACTGAAACTTTATTTTCTTTGGGGGGCTCTGCTAACTGCATTTTATGTAGAAAGCTATTTATTATTTTGCTTAAAATGTATTGCTTTTCAGTTTAGTTGTCTACCTCCAACTTCAGAAGAAATATTTCTATATTCTAAACAACTCATTTACTCCTCTACATAAATGATCCTATTAACTGACAGTAAGATCCATGGTTGTTACGTTTATGGTTAGACTTGATCCTAGTTTCAGCAACACAGGCAAAGAGTTCAAACAAATCATCAAGAACAAATACGCTGCAACACTTGAACCACTATGAAAATTCAGGAGAGAAATTCCTACGTACATCTTTTAGCCAGTTCCAAATAATTACACACCACTGCCTTTTGCCCTGTAAGTACTTATCCTATTACTTGAATGCCTTCTGCAAGGAGCTCTGTCAAAATTTATCTAAATGTCTAAATTATATCATCCTGTTAACTCACTATATATCTCACTATTTGCATATCCAAAGCACTTCATTAAACCACAAAACTCAGTTTTCCTCTCCACAAAACATAGTGATCTTAGACTTAAGTCTGCTTAGGCATTAGAGAAAATTATTCAGATGACTCCATTCAGACTCAGTATTGTAATTAATTCTGATTGAGGGCATTTGGACTTACCAATAGCAATTCCAGTTAACTCAGCATGTCTTCTGCAATATACGTTTTCTAAAGAAAGAAGAAGCTGGAAGGCAATGCTTGAAAAGGGCTACGGGCACAAAAATGCTTTTTCACTTAGTTAGCTCCATCTGCTTGACAAGTTATGAACAGATGCTCCATATCTTTCCAAATGTATTTTACCAGTGACCAGAAAAGTCAATTTTTCAGCAAACAAAACATCAGCATCCAGAAGTGGAGACCAACCTCTTTTAGAACTGTTCCCCTTTGCACTGGAACAGTTTGTACAAAAACAGACGCAACAATCACAGACAGAAATATGGACCGTTAAAATAAATGGAGGCTATTTTTCTTTAATCTAGAGAAAGAGTTTGAAAGGAAAGGACAGGAAAGGAAAGGACACAGAAATGATAAAGAAACAGGAAACATCAGAAAACAGTTTTAGGAGAAAGGGGGACAAGGCATTTGCTGTTCAGTGGTAGAGCAAAATAGGGTTGTGACTATCAGTTATCCTCTGCTTGCTGGCCCAGCATATGGACCCAGTTTATCTTATTTTGGGTCTATGAGGAACAGTCCCCATCAGATCACCACTTCTCTACTCCTACAAACAAAAAAAGAAAGGAGAACAGAATCACAGAATATCCTAAGCTGGAAGGACCCACGAGGATTATCAAAATCCAACTACTGGCCAAACACAGGAGAGCCCCATGTGCCTGAGAGCATTGTCCAAACGCTTCTTGAAATCTGTCAGGCTTGGTGCTGTGACCACTGCCCTGGGAGCCTGTTCCAGTGCCCAACCACCTTCTGGGTGAAAAACCTTTTTCTAATATCCAACCTAAACCTCCCCTGACACAGCTTCAGACTATTCCCTCAGGTCCTGTCACTGGTCACCACGGAGAAGAGATCAGTGCTTGTCTCTCCTCTGCCACTCATGAGGAAGTTGTAACTACAATGAGGTCTCCCCTTAGTCTCCTCCGGCTGAACAGACCAAGTGACCTCAGCTGCTCCTCATACGGCTTCCCCTCAAGGCCCTTCACCATCTTTGTTGCCCTCCTTTGAACACTCTCTAGCAGCTTAATATCTTTCTTTTACTGTGGTGACCAAAGCTGCACACAATATTCAAGGTGAGGCCACACCAGTGCAGAGCAAAGCAGGACTATCACCTCTCTCGACCAGCTGGTGATGGTAAAGAGCACAGGGCCCAAGATGGAGCCTTGCAGAATCCCACTAGTGACAGGTCACCAGTCTGATGTCACCCCATTCACTATTAGTCTCTGTGCTTGACTGTGAGCCAATTGCTCACCCACCACATGATGTGTTTATCCAGCTGTGTGCTGGACATTTTGTCCAGAAGGATCCTACAAGAGACAGTATCAAAAGCTTTACTGAAATCCGAAAAGATTACATCAACTGGCTTTCCTTAATCAGTTAGGTGGGTTACCTTGTCATAGAAGGAATTGAGTTGGATAAGCAGGACTTTCCTCTCATGAAGCCATGCTGGCTGTGACCAATGACTGCACTGTCCTTCACGTGTTATTCAATAACTCCCAGAATAATCTTCTCTATAACTTTACCAGGCACTGAAGTGAGACTGACAGGCCTGTAGTTCCCAGAGTCCTCCTTCTTGCCCTTCTTGAAAATCAGGACAATGTTCACCACTTTCCAGTCAACTGGAACTTCTACAGATTCCCAAGAGCATTCAAAAATCACTGAGAGAGGCCTCATGATGACATCAGCCAGCTCTTCAAGTGTTCTCAGATAAATCTCATCAGGCCTCATAGATTTATAGGGATCCAGCTGGAGGCAGAGATCCCTCACAACTTCAAGGTCATCTGAGAGTTTATTTTGCAGCCATAGGCCTCCAGCTTAGGCCACTGGGACTCCCTTAGCCTGTCACAAGTGTTGAAGACAGAGGCAAAGAAAGCATAAAATATCTCTGCTTGTCTATATCCCTGTTTGTGACGTGACCATCCTCATCCTCTAACCGACTGATGTAATTTCTGCACTATCTTTTGCCTTTAAAGAATTTAATTTAGTAATAAATAAAAATGTCCATGTCTCTGCCAATACCTCTATCTTGCATGCCTCTTCTTAAAGCAGAAACAAACCCTGCTTGTGCTGCTCCCCCCTACCCCAACCAAACAATGCCACAGTCAAACAACTTTTCCAAACTGAGTGCCCACTTATAATAAAACATGCCAGTTATCCAGCCCTCTTCCTACCTGGAGATCCACTCTTTCCTCAAAAGTCCTATGATCTTTCATGAAAACATGCACCTCAATTGTTCTTAACTTGCCATCCCGTGGTTAAATTGTACGTGTAATGCTCAGTCTTTTTGGTCAAGCTTGCTATTTGATTCACCATGGCCCCAGAGGCAGGATACGGTTCCACAGTTGGGACCAAGGTAAACCAAGGATTTGCTCCAGGATTATCCCACACCCACAGGAAACCACTTCATATCTGCTCCACACAAGCAGAAGCACAGTAAGCACAGTTGGGAGGCCCCAGAAGCCAGCAGTGGCCCAGCTGGGCTATCCCTAGAGTGAATGAGGAGCAAGCTTCCCCTTGTTCAGAGTCAGGGTATAATAATGGGATAACACAAAACAGTATTAACTGCATCATTAGCTACCAGGTGTTAACAGGTAGCTAATTCAAGATCCAGACAACTAAAACTCCTGGGTATTAAACAACAGTGGATGATTTTTTTTACCATTATCATCCTCTAACAGTGAAAGAAAAAGATCTGTTAAACCTAGAGAGATTACACTTGGAGTCTCATCTGCAGTTTCTTCTACAACAAATAAACCCTACATGTGTCCCATTAGAGACTATGAAACACAGTTCAAGGTTAAGAAAGCAAAGGTACAGTGAAGAAAAGACCACAGCAATTTAAAAGGTATTTTCTCTGGACCTCAAAAGGTTAGAAAAATAGCCAAAAAATTGCTGAAGTCCAATTCAGCATTCTCCCTCATAGTGTATGTTGCGTTTCCCAGCACTAATTCAGATCCCCCATAAAGGCAACCCATACAGAATGAAGCATTTTTCAGAGAGGGCAGGTTTATGAGAGCAGCCTCTCAGGGTAGTCACCGTCCCGGCAGCAATAGGCAGAGGTTACTGTAGTCATGCTTGAGCCTCAAAAGGTGTTTTTTCATTAACCTGAGCAAGACTTCAGTCCCAGCCGAACAGAACTAGACAGATATCATGAAGTGTCATCATGCTCATTAGTCTGGGCCATCTTGCAATATAATCTTTCCTTTGGTAGTAGTGGGCTTTCGAGAGTATCTGTTATCTGAGAGGTTCTTTAAAATTCAGTAGGGGAAAAGGAGAGAGACTGAAGATGGTAGCAGAGAAGATACAGTGAGGTAAATTCCTAATACTTTCCGAAGTGCATACGACAGAACGTCCTACTGTTAGACTAAAGCAAGATTTCAAAGGACATGCAGATAGGGTGAGACACAGCTGTCTTAATAGAAGGTAATCCTTCACGTCCAAATGAAATTTTCTTTAGTTGCTTCCACTGTGTTAATATCTTCCATTGCAAATTTCAGTTTGGAGATTTTCCCAGTTCTCAGTACGAGCCATGAGCCAAATTATTTGCATTTCCAGGCTACTGCAATAACTGTATTCCTACAGAATATCAAACCCTGCAATTATTAACGATGCCTGTTGCTCTAGCCCCACTGAACAAACTCAGAGCTAAGGAGACAGTCAGTCAGCCATTCCTGCTAGTGTTTGAAATTGAAAAAATCTTTTCTTAAAAACATAACTTTTATCCCACTGTTTCTGAAAGCAAAAGTGAACACAAAAGCATAAACAAAAAATCATGTTAAAGCAGCGACCAAAGAAACAGAACTTTGATCAATGGTTTGAAACAACTTTCTGTGGTTGCTGCACGTGTAGCCACAGCAAACACAACAGTGGCTGAGGTTTCTAGTGGTCAAAAGCAAAACACAACCAATGACAAGAATTTTTACATGGGAGCTGGGCACAAAATTATGGGTGCTTGGTAGCAGCCACATGATAGTTTAGGCTCTATAAAAAAGGCTCCCATCAAACTGAAGTAACAGTTAGGCTGTAAGACTCACACCCTACTTGTTGTGTATTTTAGATTATTTTATTTTAAAGCTTGTGAAACTCCAGAAATGCAACATTTCTTTGTTTATCTTGTGCAACTGGTTGCTGATACTGTGAGGTCCATGAAAAACTGCATTAAAAAAACATAGTGCTGTGCCTTTTTCCTCCAGCAAGCCCAGTTCTAATGTACCTTTCGTCTGGTTTGGTATGAGGAAGAAAGACTCGTGTTATGTTTTGTTGTCAATACGCAGCAGTATGGAGCAGCACCAGTGAAACAGTAAATAAGCCCTCTTCTAATCTCTAATTCAGACGAGTGTGACAGATAAATATTTTGTACCTGCATTAACAGCTACCTGCTTCTCTGTCTTCTTTTCTCCCATACCTGCTCACTATTTATACACTGTGAAAAGTAAGGTATGCAACGTTTCTGCCCACAATCAAGTGCAATGCATATTTGAACAGGGCCACAAGGGACCAGTCAGTACACTAAAAAAAAAAAAGGGTATCATGTCTAGCTAAACCATCTTACTGGTAATTGACTTAACTGAAAACTAAAAAAACTGCAGAAAAGAAATTCAGTCAGATCTGCTACAAAGGTGTGAGTTATGCTGTTACTGCAACACAACTGTCAGTCAGAGACTATGTCCTATTTCCCAAGGATTACTGCATAAACTACAGAGCCTGCACTCTAGGGGGTTATGCAATATATACAGCTGTGATGAAACCTCCCAGCTTGGCCTGAAGAGTTTAATTCTAAGATTCAAAATCATTTAATCAAGATGAAATACAAATTGCATCTTTTAATAAGCCTTTAGAAAGTACAATGTAATCCCACTCTACAAGCTGGTTGGTCGGTGACCTCGCTAAGCAACAGATAAATTTTATGTTGATTTAATTCTCCAAACACCAATTGCAATAGTTTTACACTAAAAGGTTTAGAGCCTTGAAGACATCGTTAGAAAGGTTGCTCTGTGTTCAGAAGACACTGAGGACTCCTGCAATGATGAACTCTGAAAGAACGGCTGTGATTCTCATCTGACCAGACAGCAGGTTGAGCAATTCACTGGCCTCTCTGTGTAAACCAGGTGCCAAAGTTAATTCTATCAAAGTCAATATAGTGGTACGGATAACAAATAGACCCTAACATTTTCAATAAAAACTGCTTTCATGTGGTACAAGAGATCTGGCTGTAAAATTCACACAGCAATTACTTAACATCACACACTGAGCAGACTGGTGGTCTATTTCATAATATACCCAGACTGTTGCTAATAACAACTGCCTTTCTAAAGAAGTAAGGCATCTTTTTTAGGAAAAATCACAATATAACCTTAATGCAAGAGGGCAAAATTCCTCTCAACACTAGGCCCTTGGCAATGGATTTATATTAATTAGCATTCCTATTTCACATTTGTTCTGTACAGAGGAACAGGGTGGGGGGAAATTTTCCCTGTTCCATTTACCACTGAACATCAAACATCTGGCATAGTGCAGGAAAAGAAATGCAACACATCTGCAGTAAAATCAAAGGCTAACAGAGGTGGTGTAAAAGATATTTCATGAAAAAGGTACATCAGTACCTACACGTGCTCTTCTTGTGTACTCTTTCAGTCCTAGTTTTGAGCATCAGGGTGGGTGAAATTAGACAGGACTTCACTGAAAGAAGCTATAGTACATATATTTGTTCACTGTCTCTGTTACAGAAAAATCCAATCACATTCTTCAACACAAAAATAATGCCCTGACTGGACTGATAATCTCATCTTCACAGAATAGCAAACAACTACAACAGTTATTCACTGAAATCATTATGAGGCAGAAATATTTCACGGGATGCAGATTGTCTTCCTTGTGACTATGGCAACATACACTCTAGGATAATATTCAGATAGTCTTCTTTAGACATTTAAGTTTGGGTGCCTGTGTTATGCACCTACTTTATGAAACTGGTTTAGATACACACACCACTTCTCTGAGTTTTTCTGCAAAGGCACACTTTAACTTACTGGCTCCACAGGAAACTTACTATCCCAGTTAAGCTCCTAAATGAAGCTCCTTAATGAAAGAAGTCTGAACACCTCTCCTGGATGAATACCTGCATTCCCACCTCTAATACCAAAGCTGGTCCTCTTTACGTCAGTGTAGTTTACAAAGAACTGAACCTTTTTTTAACAACTGCAACTGGAAGAAAATAATACCCAGAATTACAGTACCTTGTTGAACATACCTCCTTCTGCAGTCTTAAAAATTTAGTTTGAATCTTTCTCCTTGGCAACAAAGAGAGACTCAGGCTGTAGATGGTGAACACACTTCAAAAACCTCCTTCGCCATTCACGTTTAACTAGTATGTTACCATTTCTTTAAGAGCCAAGAAAAGCATTACTTGCCTAACATCAGTAAAAATGTTTTCCATTCATTTTATTCAGAAGCTATCACAACTGATGAAGAAGATACAGAAACATACAGATAAGGCTCACATGAAAGGCCTTATCTTTTCCTTTAGTCAAAGTCCAGGTTCCTTTTAAAGTATAATAGAATAGTTTTTGGTTATCTGCATTTCAGCTCCATCAGCCCAAAGGATAAACTCCATTGTTTTATTTGAGGCTAGCAATAAAAAAGGTCATGCAGAACGAAGCTTGTACATTTTTAAAAGAATGCTCAATGCTTAGACAATCCTCTTCTGTTTTGCTCCACAAGGTTTAATGCCCCTTGTTAATCTATATATACTTTTATGTGTGTTCATCCCATGGTACCTGAACACTGTACTAAATCAGAGACATAGACAGTGCAGCTTCCTGTGGTGTAGCTAACCCACGCCTGAGTTGGTCAGGAGAGCCAGTGAATTAGAGCTATATTCTGCTTATTTCTATGAGCTGTTTTGATCAGCTATGTTTATTACTTTACTGCCTGTATTACAGCAATCCTAAGGACACTTGCTTAATGTTATACAACTTCACATTGAATTTCAGCTGGTGGGTTCCACCTCACTTCAATAAGTTCTCAATTCAAAGTCTGCAGCAGTATGCTACCCACATCCCAGTCTGGGTATCTCTCAATAAGTGGGACTCCTACACAAAAGAAGCACTAGCAGCACAGCACATACTAGATAGGTAATCTCTCACCTACTTCTCTAATTTTCGCCCTCTAGAGTATCAACTTCCCAGATTCCCTTCCTCTGTGTAGTGCCAAGGCCTAGATATTACCACTGAAAAAACCACCATTTTTCCACTTGCCAACACCAGTTTTTATCAGAGTAGTCAGACTCATCACAGAAGAAACGCATCATGAGGAAAGGGAGCTTCCTCTGTAAGCCATCCAATCTGATCCAGTTTCACTGAAACTGTTGATATTATAAATCTCGTAACAAGTCATAACTGCAGTACAAATCCTCTTTGCTCTAGGGATGAGACTTGCATAAACTGTGGTACAGATGTCACAGGAATTTGCAAATGTCCCTAGAGAAAACTAAGACCCACTTTCCAGAATTCATATCAAAGAAAATTTTTCAGCATGTACTGTTATGAGTATCATCTAAATTTACCCTCTATAGTGAAAAGAGTCAAAACTACTTGCTTCCTATGGTAGAAAAATATAGTCCCAGCATATAAACACTGAAATAGATCTAAGAGTCACTGCCGAATGGAGTCCCTGTTTACATAACAATCTGGGTTACTTAAGCGATTGGGGAATCTGGGAAAGGATGATGGTTACAAATACTGAAGAAAGTCCTGAAACAAGGATTTTCATCGGCCTGAAATACAAAGGCATAAATTAACTAAAGTAGTCTGCCAACTGGCTCTGAGGTTGACATGCTAGTAAATATAATAATGAGGATTTGTTTTTTCCATTCAACGTAGCTGTACTCTGGTACATTTCCAGGCATTGTATCATAATTCATCTAGATGTTTAAAGTTTTATTCAGCTTTAATAATTAAATTAGCTGATGTTTTTCCTCATTTTACAGTCATCAGTTTCTGATGCCCCTACCCAATTCTTTTTAAAATCAGATTAACTGTTAGAAATGCAACTTTTTTGACCCATCTTCTTCAATCTCTATTTTATTTCTGTTATTCCTACCCTACCTCACTTTTTCATAATCCATTACAGTAAAATTATTATACACCTGGCTAATCCACTCATCTTAATTTACAACTTTCCCGATTCAAACTAGGAGTTAAAACAATGCTATAAAGCAATGGAAAAAGAATGTCAGTCTTAGACAAACTCAGGGCAGAAAAGTTTTGCTAGGTTTTGTGCATTTTGGTGTTTACATGATTTAATTTGTAAGTAAAACTTAAAAATACTAAAAGTCTCTATGAATGACCCATGGAAGCAATGTAGTAAGAAGACTAATTGCACTTGTTTAGAAAAGGTAAAAGGAAAAGAATGAACCAACTGTCACGTAGAGGTTGGGTTTGAAGCATGTCCTTTTCAATCTGCCAGCTTTCTTAACAAAGAATATCAACTCCATGTCTTATGCATTCAGTATACATACTTCTCAAAACACTCAGATCAGAAAGATTTTGTCACCTTTTTATAATATCTGCTCTTCACAGCCACTGTCTCTTCCTGGAAAGAAGAAACAACACAAAGCTACACTGATTTCCTCTGCTCGCTGGGTGTGCAGGATGCCAGATACCACCACTGCCAGGAGAATATTTTTCAGAGAAAAAATATTGTAGGTGAGTGTCTCTCACTTGCATCTACATTAGCTCCATGCTCAGGGTTAATGAATTTACATACATTTTATCAAAAAGTCTACCATGTGGGGATTCTTAAACTGTACTGCATCATCAAGTAAATGCTTGATCTGTCTCTATTTTCGTAATAAACTTGGTTTGCTCTTTTTCAGCCTGTAAAATTACCAAGTGCTAAGACACCATGGTGATGGGAAAAACAGAAAACACCAAAACAGACAGATTCTGTTCTCTGTAACTGAAATGCAAATTCCTTGTTTCACACAGGAAATTTTAGTGAGAATGACTACGGAGACACAAATCTTCCCAAAGGTAAGTCTTGTGAATGAACAGTTATGTAAAGTCAAGCTTTTTCCCCCCAGATGCAAAGACAAAATAAATAAAAAAAGGGGAAGTAGAAAAAAAAAAAAAAAAAAGGAAAATTCTGTACAAAGATAAAATAAACTGGGATCAGGTCATACTAATCTATGTAACCAAATAATGAAACGGAAATACAAAGTGTTCAGAAAATTATGGTTGCAGAGCCACCACAGATTGTACTCAGTGAATCATTTTTTTCTCCCAAACTGCTGGAGGTCAGTCCTATTGGTAACTTTCACGAGCATTTTAAAAACTGGGAAACATGCAACGTGCCTCGAACATCTGCTACAATGCATGCACAAAAAGCACCATGCAGACAAATCAAGTGTAGTTACTTGGGAGAAAGTTCAAAGATCAATTCATCCTTGCTTCATTTGTGGCATTTTTTAAAATGCTTGGTCCACACATCTACATGGAAATTTCAGCTTTCACCTGCATATTCTTCTTTTAAGTTTCTACCCTTCAAGCTCCTGCCAGGAAGACCAAAGTTTGAAAACACAAGAAAGAGAAGTCTTAAAAAGTCTTTAAAAACCAGAAGATAGATAAAAACTCTCCTGATTATTTAAAATTTACAGTGAATGTTTAGGGTTATCACATGTTCTTTGCAGTCTTGACTTCAAATTTGAGAACACAGACTAGAAGCAATATTAACATTAGCTGTAATATTAGAAGTAATTAACACAATGTAAAAGAGTGCAAGCAAAACTGTCACCCTTCATGACACAACATTCATCCAGCAACCATACATATGGCCTTCAATACATATAAAAGCCAAACTCCTTCTTTATATTTCCCCTGAACAAACAGGCAGCTGGAATAAGCAAAATTAGACAAACACAGGCCATGAGGGAAAACAATTGTCACTGCAAATTACTGAAAGCTCAGAGCTGCAGGAGCCTCTGGTGCCATCACCCTCCTTTATACGGAAAACTTTCTTTTTCCAGTCATTCAAATCCAGTGTTATTGCCACACTCTAACACGAAGTCTCTCACATAATGTTTTGCATGCCAGCTCAGGATCTCTGTAAACAGATCCATACACAAAATAGTTGAGCCACCTCATACCCTGTAGGTGGTAAATTATTAGGAACTTAAATATATCGCAAGTCATGTCCAATATTGGTTTACTCCCAACTTAGCTATGCAGCTGTCAGCAGACAAGCCACGAAGTTTGCACCTCTGTTGCTGCATTTGTAACTCTGTCAACCAGCATCTGCTAACAAGTTTAGTCCCCTTAAGAAGGATTTAAAATATTTTATCGCATGAATTGAACATTTTATCATGTGGATTTCAGAGTAATACTCTTTTTGATTTGCACACAGTTTGAAAACGTCAGACATTTCTTTCAAAATCTCTTGCGAACAAGCTATGAAAAATGGATTTTATTTCAGGCATCGTGGACTGTTACTGACAACAGAACAGCGTTTCAGCCTGCTGTAAGAGTTTCCAGGATCCCAGGTTTCTCTCTCAATCTCCACACTTCTTGTTCCCTAGCAGCTTGTGCAACGTACCAGTGATACATTTCTCAGCATAGGCTGTCAGTTCTATACCCATCCACAGTGGTGTTTTCAAGTCACTAACAAGATGACCCGATCAGTATCTGTTCTTGCTGTGCCTGTGTGCTGCCATGACATTTATTTCTTTTTATCACAAATTTTTTTCACTTGCAAAATGATGTTAGGAAGTTCTACTATAACAGGCAAAAAGGTAGTTTTTTTCAGAAGTAATATCCTAAAATGGTTTCAGTGACTTCTAAATTTTTTGTATACTTCACTTGTCCCTACGAACAACAGAGTAAGTGCTTGTCTTACTTTTGATCCTTTATTTTTATTCCTCCTTTTTAAGAGAAGTTCTGCTGTATACATAGCATACTACTACAATTGGTTTTCCCACGCTATTATGAATAATTCTGGACATACTTGCATTTCTAACTCATCTGTACACTGGGTCAAAATTAATGGCATAATACAGGAAATTTAGGGGATTTATTTTTTCTGTATATAGAGCCTAAGATAATCTTTGATATGGATTTTAATTCCAGGATGAACGGTATATGTTGATGATAGAAAGCAAAAGATAGACAATGTTTCCAAGAAGCCAAGAAGATGCTGACATGCAAGATGTAGGCGGAACACACTCAGGAAAACACTATGAGAGAACATAGATGATGGTAAGCCAACAGATGCAGAAAAGGCAAATCTCACATGATATTTACAATGACCTGTTGTACACAACTATCACTGCAAACATACAGGAGAAGACAGCAGATCAGAGCCTGCATCAAGGAAGGGGCACGAAAAGGTACTGCACTGCACATCACTGTAGGCCTGGCTAGCCTTCCAAAGTACACCATGATCTCCACTGCGTCACTGTGACCCACTAGCTGGTATCAAAGAGGAGGAAGAGGAAGATAACAACCCACCAACCACCTGTCCTCTCTGAAGCATCTGGTGCCAATATTTTAAAAGAGAGCCTTGAATTCAAATTCCCAACCATACAGGCAGATCGTCTCCTTACTCTCAACCACCCATTCAGAACTACCTCTGCCTTTGTTTGAATCTTTAGGACCCAGGCCCAGTAGCAGGGACTCAGGTAATTCAGAAACATGTTTTTCTTTTTCTTCGCTTCAGAGGAGTTGTGCACAGTGTTATGTCATTATAACACATACAAAATGTTCTCTTTTGGTTGTACCCTTTAAACAAAGCCCCTCTTAAGCCAACTCATACAATGGTTAGTGCACGGCACACTCATAAGAGAAAGAAATAAAAAAGTTACCCGCACCTCTATCTCATTAAGCACTGAATGCAAAAGCATATTCTGTAACTTCAACACTGTAACCATATATTCCTACAACCAGCAGAACACAGCAATCAGCTCAAATCCTTGCAATGCAGTTGTATCATGATATATTTGCATTGAATGTCATGTTCCAAATTGGAACTGGCAAGCATCTTAGCCGCACACAACAATGCCATATGGAGTTACATCTGATACAGCTCGGGCAGAACTCCCTTCCTATCCAGAATACATCAAACAGTGCCACAGATATGATATGGCATTTAAATAGTAATAATGCGGATGTGAGAGCTAAATTAAAGATGTGTTGCATATTAGAAACAATGTGCGCACCAAGATAAAAAAAGGGATTCACTGGCTTTTGGCAGCAGTATTTACAGATATGTAAATAAGCATTTTACTTACCTATATGTCAGCTTTCTGAGAGGAACAATTATAGGTCTAAAGATGCAGCAACAATATTAGCACAGAGAAAATAAGCTCAATAAGCAGCAAAGATTTTGCTGCAAGTGGATAAAAGAGGAGCTGAGCATTAGAAGTTGTGCATCCAGTCAGAACAGGATGCAGGGCTGGCTGTCAGAAATAGCAGCTCCACTTCAGCCACTGCTTTAAAACTCTACAGATGTGAGTTTTGTACTTGTGCAAATCAGGTTCATGGCTCACGTCTTCCACTTGCACAAAGAACAGTTGAGAAGTGTGTGTTCCCACCAACCAATGTCACTCAAAGGAAAAGAAAAGTAGTTCAAATCTCCAATGTTACTGCTTCTGCGGAACCCACAGTTAACACAGTTGCAGTGCACTGTCGCTCTCGGCACAGTTCAACCACTTGCTGTCAAGAAAATTAAAATATTATCAGCTATAACCCATTGCAAGGATTTTGTCTTTCAAACACCACATTACTTGCCCAATTCACACCTAGACCAGACAGCCATCAGGCAGAACAACTCACCACTGTCTAGAACAGAATTTGAGAGCTATCATGTCACGGGAGTCCTGTTACCAAGTGACTAGGCTGCCCATCATTTCTGGGGAAATTGTTTTTCAGTGGAGGTTACCATTCAAAGGTCCAGTGTTGCGCAACAGAACTAGAAAGCACAGTCTCCCAGTTTTATGAAGGAGCAGACTACTTCAGAAAGCCAGACAAAATAAGGTTTTGTCCCAGGATCATTTAAACAACTTTGGGGATTTTTTCAAATTCGTATATGACATGATAAATACTTCAAAAACACAAAAACGACTAAGCACCTGATGGGTCAAGCCCTGAAGGTTTTTCTTCAGCTCAGACAGACTCACTAAGGACTCCACTGGGAATGCAAGTTGAGTCAAAACAACAGCATTCCTTCGATAGTTTTCACTTCCTGGAGCACACCACTAACTAGTATTTGCAACCTGTTTTCTCTGAAAGTCTTCAAAGGTCAAAGCACTTCCAAGATGTCCTCTTCTACTAATACAGAAATAGGCATTCCTCAGGCCTTAAACAAGGTGACCACCTGCCTCAGCCTCTACCTGCTCTGCCATAACACCAGCCTTCAAGCACAGCAAAACTGATTCTGCTGCATGTTTTCAGAGGTCCTCAGTTAATGCATTGATGAGATAACTGTGCGAACTTAAGCAAAAGCTCCAAACAAACAAACAAAAATTCTTCAAGTTAGTTTGTAATTGTTATTAATGCTACAGCTTCAGGTATTCAAACCATTCAGAGCATCCAGAAAACACTAATATTGTATTTTGCAAAGCACAGCATGTCCATGCCTGCCAAGTCCTGAGTTCCCACAATGAAGCACAGAAACTGGCTGCTCTGAGGCATACTCCCAGGGCCCAACCAACCAAACCCATCAGAGCCAAAAGGCTACAATAGCAAATTACAATTCATTTTCAGTACCTTCATCCATGTCATCAAAGGTACTGAGTACCTGGGTCACTTCTAAGCAGCAACCCAGGGGCAGCAGTCGACCTAGCTCAGATGCACTTTGGCCATGCCGTTCACTAGCACAGGGATCAGTGCAGGAAGCCCTCAATACAAGTCTACAAGAAGATAAGCCTTGAATGCCCCAGAATCCAGAACTTTCACAGCTCCTTTCCCACATGCTCTATCACAACAGTTGGTTTCTGGCAGAAACATCCTGCTGCCTGTAATCAGGCTTGCATGTTTCAGGGCACCCAAGCCACTCCACTGTGCCTGATCAATACCTGCAGTGGAGGCAGCCTCAGCTACAGTGGCTGACCTTTCACGCTGGTCAGTGCATCATCGACACTGTGCAACTTAGATACCTAATTTTTTTTTTCACTGAAGGACTCAAGAAATACATCGGAGATTGCAGTTTTCTGCACTTGTGCTGCTTGGTGACAATTTCTCATTTTTGAACACTTCTCATCACATGAAGCCAGACAACACAAAACAGTGTAATATTAAAACCCAAGCTTTCAAGGGTGTTATTCTGACTTGGAATAACAGTAGCAATACTTTCTGTGTATGAGGATAGTGTGTTCAAGATTGTAAAAGCATTAGAACATAATTTGTGTAAGAACTTTCAGCAAGAAAGGATTCCCATAAAGCAAAATAGCGGAATAAAAGAAACTCCAATTTCCATGAGAACGTGAGCCAGGTGTAAAACAAAAATGTGCCAAGTACAAGAAGGTGCCAGCATATAAAGTTTATCAGGTGATCATTTTCACACATTTAGGAACTAATTGCATCATAAAATATGTATTAAATATAACTTGTCTGTGCATGAAACCCTTTTGACATTTGAGTAGTTATCATTGAACCATACCTCCTCATACAAATTTTAACCTAACTTCATCTATGTGTAATAATAGTTCTATGAAAGTAAATGCAATCTGTAAATCTCACAGAAGTTTTGCCTTAAAATACCAAGTCTTTGCTGCTGAATTGCTTTAGATTAGACCTGACATCTCCAATTTTGCTGACTGATACAAAGACTAGATAGCTATATGCTAAATCAACAAAATTATATTAAAATATGTTTGCTTGTAGCTGCTGCTACATGAAAAGACAATATTTGTGCTTGCTGGTTATAAATAACCAGACATTTCCTAACCTTCAGCTGTGGTAGGTCAAAACTACAATGTTCTGGCACTGCCAGCAGTATATACAAACTAAGAAAAACAGAACAAGGACCTAATGGTCAAATTCTAACTTGTAACAGTCTATTACAAGCAAGCAACAGCAAGTCAGGAGTATTATGTGCCATGTAAAACCCTACTATCCTCAGGCAAGCCAGGTAAGCTTTTCAAAAGCAGCTAATGGTTTGGGATGGCTCATATACTGGCAACCTACAGGAGGAACTGAAATGGGCTTGATTTTCAGGACATGAACGTATACAATGTCCTGAAAGATGTCCCAGTTTGCCAGTCAAGTTTTGGTCTACCAGTCACAAATTCCTACAGCTCAGGAATTTACCTGTCCCTTTACCACTCCCAGTTCCGTAAAGGGACAGGTATTAAATATGCATATCCAGAAGAAAGCTCAGCTCCAGACAAGAGATTCCCCTCCCCCCCCCCTTCAAAAGACTCAGAAGTCCCTTGCTGCTGTTTCCAAAAATCCTATGTAATACTTTTCCTCCATTTCTTATCCTTTCATTAGTAGGCTACTTGTATTAGTGCTTGACCTAGAGGCTCAAAACAAGCTTGAGAGTTTCACTGGACTGTGTAAGTGTTTGCACAGAGTTTAGAAAGAGGTAAAGGAAACCATATCCTCTCTGCATCAGAGAAATCAGGCCCAAAACCCTATAAAAAAACTCTACAAAATTAAACAGGGAAGGTGCATTTGAGAAATCGTAAAAGTTATCTCTGGAGGTTGCAGAAATTAAACTTGAGTTGTTAGTTTCGCAACTTGCTGCCATAAATATTTTTGATTGCCATTCTCATGTACTATTTTCACTTAAGCATGCATAAATCTTTTTTGTCTTGGCGAAAGCCCTCAACATAATAATGACATGGCATGGGTGAAAAGCTGTCTGCAAACTCCCTGCATCTTCCCCTAAAACCTGCTTGTCGTTAAAGAGAGATGACAATCTCACCTTTATCGAACACAACTGCCCAAGGAAAAACTGAATTGAAAAGTTTTAAAAAATCACAGCATCTCACCTACTTAATTTATTCCTCTTTTACTAAGCAACATCTGGTCCTCTTTGTTTTGAGTTTACATAAAATCAAAAAGAAATTCTAAAAGCTGCATCTAAGTATGTCTGTTTTAGTATTGGCACACACATATCCACAACACTTTACTAACAAAGATGGCCAAAGTCTCGGTCTCATTCCCAAATGAAAGTAAAACCGTTCCAGTGAAAGATTCTCAACAAACAGAGAACTGCTCAGTTCTTTATTAAGAAGATAATGGCTAACAAGCAGGTAGGATTAAGCTGTGCAGAATCTGTTGTTCTATTTTTAGAGTCTGCAGCCCCAGGCTGAATGCTGAGGTACTGGGAATTACGGGAATTATGCTAACATGCTCCACAGTTGCTTACTAGGGATGCTTCCTATTATCTAGACAGGATAAGAGCCTAAAAGAACATCTGTACAGGCTGAATGAGAGCCAAGACCTCAGTGGATGATCCAGTTAACATCAACTTTTTGTTAAAATTATCTGGACTAGACATGCTGTAAGAAAACTAACAATTTGGGGGATGTTTCTTCTCAAAAGAAATTATTTTAAAAGATAGTTTAGAAATGCCAAATAAACAAACAAATGGCATTCTGTTCACTTTTGGCAGGATGTAAAAGATAAATAATCTGATCATGTGGAAAAGGAGCTGACTTCCAGTATAAATACATATTCTAATCCCTTTGTGTTATAAAAGGAGAAAACGAATAGGATTTAGGTCATATCCTCTACACTGCAGAGAATACTGAGAGATAGGCCCTGCATCTGACTTCCAACACAGCCTCTCTCCCCGTGACTGTAAATGGGCCCAAAGTCACCTCACATCTCTGCACTTTTCACAGTCTAAGACTGGTGATGCCACCACTTCTCCCACAGACGGTTTTTCATTTCAGAATTCAGAGCAATGCTGATCACTGGACACCTCTACTCAGATCACTCAGAATATGTATTGTTATACCTCAAGGTAGGACACAGAGTGGAAAAAGTTCCTGAAAAAACTTCCAGAACACAGTAGGGCTTATACAAACTCTGGTAGGAGAGATGAAATTCAGTTTGGTGGGACCTGGAAGAAGCCTTGGAAGAATTAAGAGGCTGCCTAGATCATGTGAAGTAAAAAAACATGTGTTGTCAGCAAGGACTAGGAAAGCATCTATCATCTCTACCAAACAGGCAGTAAGAAAAATATAGGACAAAAAGAGCAGAGAAAAGAGGAGAGGTTCGGAGAGGAGAGGTTCGGAGAGGAGAGGTTCGGAGAGGAGAG